>NC_092783.1:53491797-53863463 GCF_047496795.1 Chiloscyllium punctatum
GGGGAAGACCACACAGCTCTGCAGAGGGTTTGTGGGTGGGATAAATTTGGACAACAAGATAAGGCTGAGGATTTCTCTTCAAGTTAGTTCAGACATTTAGGCCAGAAACACAATCTCTTTGAAAAGCTTCAGGTTGCCTACTTCCCAAAATTATTTGTTGTTCCAGTACACAGTTAAAAAAAACATTTTGCCTTGACCTTTGACATTTTTCCAGCAATCACATGTTAAATCCCTCTTCAACCCAATAACGTCCAACCAATTCCATTTCCCAATTGTTATAATCCAGAAACACTGTGGAATGCCAGCTTTAATGTTGGTGTGATGTCAAGTGTGTCGGCTGACTGTATCAGACCACACTGCAGGCCAGCAGTGAGCCAATCATGTTAACGAGCCCATACTGTAATCCCAGGGTGACATATCTAACATTAGACATGATGCTGCTGTTGAACAATATTGAACAATCCCACCTGTGCACAGAAACACACCAGAAACCAGTTTCAGATTATCCACTGGGCTTGCAGTGTGATTCATTTGTGCAGGCTAGAAATTACATATATTACCACGGAGGGCCCTGTTCTTTCCAGAAAAATGAATATGTCCGTACATCTCACCTCTTTAATTGAGGAGAGAATCATGCACTTTGCTAATCATTGCAGCCTTAACCAATCAGAGCCTACTTGACTGGTCTGAGTTTAATCAGTTAAGCTTGATGGTTAACAGCTTCTGCTGCATCTCCATGTCAACCATTATCCAAACAATTTGCATTCTCTTCTCATGTTGTTTATATTGATATTCCCTTTTGAAGTTTGATTTCTTGTGGCTTAGTCCTGATGAAAGTGGAACAACAACCTTAACTTTTGCATCTCTTTTTAACAATGTGCAAGTTCTGTATCACACAATCATTAGGGTCCCATAGTGCCATGCTAGCATGTCAAGTTTGATTTTTGAACTTAACTCTGGGAATGGGGCTCCAACCTGGAATCAGTGACTCAGAGGTTAGAGTGAGGGGAGACAGGGAGATGGGGACTGATTGGGTTGACAAACACCTTGGTATTTGGACTTGTGTTCTTGCTATTTTATACAAATGACCTGGACTTGGGAATTGAAGGTAAATTGATTTCATTTGCTGAGGAAACCAAACTGGAAAGAGCATGGAATTGTTGGGATCAAATCTAAAGGAGTTGGACAATTTAAATGTGCTTATAACAGACAAAATTCAATACAACTGCACTGTAAAGTAAGAAGGAAAAATGAACAGTACAAATATCTCATCCTGGTTTTCCTAAAAAGCAATATCAGCAGAAACGTCCCTTCCAGATTCCTGAGGGGTGTTGTGTTTTGGGGCATTTTTATTCCCCCTTGGCAGCTGGTTTGGAAAGTTGAGGTCGCTGTAAATGACACTGTCTGAGTTGTCACCTGTGTGCGTTGCCAGCCCTCCTCTCAGTGATGAAGATTTCTTTTGAAACGCCAACATTGAGTATGCGAGTTCATTATTATTCAAGTTGCTTCTTCTTTCTCCCTGTCTTTCTGCTGTGTTCTTTTGAATGTGGTTAGGTTTGCATATACCAAGTTCTCTTCCACTGACACCAATTCCTAAATTTGAAAAAAATGTACTTTTCATTTACTTGGATGGTGATTTGTGTTATTAAAAAGAGAAAGCAATTTCTTGATTATTATTAATCAATATACAGTGTTAGAAGATATAATAAATTATTATTGTGTGCAGTTCTGGACTCCTTCTTGTCGGAAGGATGTTGTGAAACTTGAAATGGTTCAGAAAAGATTGACAAAGATATTGCCAGGGTTGGTGGATTTGAGCTAGAGGGAGAGGTTGAATAGCCTGGGGATGTTTTCCCTGGAGCATTGTAAGCTGAGGGGTGACCTTATCAAGATTTATAAAATAATGAGGGGCATGGATAGGATAAACAGACAAAGCAATTTCCCTGGGGTGGGGAGTTCTGAACTAGAGGGCATAGGTTGAGGGTGAGAGGGGAAAGACCTAAAAGGGACTTAAGGGGCAACCGTTTCATGCAGAGGGTGGTACGTGTATGGAATGAGCTGCCAGAGGAAGTGGTGGACGCTGATACAATTGCAACATTTGAAAGGCATCTGGATGGGCATATGAATGGGAAGGGTTGAGAGGGATATGGGCCAAGTGCTGGCAAATGGAACCAGTTAGGTTGGGATACCTGGCTGACATGAATGAGTTCAACTGAAGGGTCTGTTTCTGTGGTAAAAAATGTTCCCTCCATGACTACCTGGTCAGGTCCACGCCCCCCTACAACCCACCCTCCCATCCTGGCACTTTCCCCTGCCACCACAGGAACTGTAAAACCTGTACCCACACCTCCTCCCTCACCTCTATCTAAGGGCCTAAAGGAGCCTTCCACATCCATCAAAGTTTTACTTGCACATCCACTAATATCATTTATTGTATCCGTTGCTCCCGATGCGGTCTCCTCTACATTGGGGAAACTGGGTGCCTCCTAGCAGAGTGCTTTAGGGAACATAGAACATAAAACATAGAAGAATACAGCGCAGTACAGGCCCTTCAGCCCTCGATGTTGCGCCGATCAAAGCCCACCTAACCTACACTAACCCACTATCTTCCATATACCTATCCAATGCCCGCTTAAATACCCATAAAGAGGGAGAGTCCACTACTGCTATTGGGACACCCGCACCAATCAACCACACTGCCCTGTGGCCCAACATTTCAACTCCCCCTCCCACTCTGCCGAGGACATGGAGGTCCTAGGCCTCCTTCACCGCCACTCCCTCACCACCAGACGCGTGGAGGAAGAACGCATCATCTTCCGCCTCGGAACACTTCAATCCCAGGGCATCAATGTGGACTTCAACAGTTTCCTCATTTCCCCTTCTCCCACCTCACCCTAGTTCTAAACTCCCAGCTCAGCACTGTCCCCATGACTTGTCCGGACTTGTCCTAACTGCCTATCTCCTTTTCCACCTATTCATTCCACCCTCTCCTCCCTGACCTATCACCTTCATCCCCTCCCCCACTCACCCATGTACTCTATGCTACTTTCTCCCCACCCCCACCCTCCTCTAGCTTATCTCTCCATGCTTCAGGCTCACTGCCTTTATTCCTGATGAAGGGCTTTTGCCCAAAATGTTGATTTCGAAGCTCCTTTGATGCTGCCTGAACTGCTGTGCTCTTCCAGCACCACTAATCCAGGGTCTGTTTCTGTGCTGTACATTTCTATGACTCTATTTCCAGTGAAGAATATGTAATGCATCCAAGTACTAAAGTAATTCTCTTATTCAGCCTCCTCTATCCATTTTCATCCAATCTCATGAGTTTATCTTGCTAATCATTTCACCCTCATCTGCTTATCCAGCTGCCCCTCTGAATGGTTTTCCAGTATTTGCCTCAAGGACCCCCTAATGGCAATAGGTTCCACTTTCTGACACTCTTCAGATAACAAGGTTTTTCCTGAATTGTCTACTTCTTCTTTCTTAGGGAGGAGTTGAATCAAATTGCATTGCAAACTTTAAGAGATAATTTGATCAGCATGTGAAGAAATCAGAAGTTGGAAGCGGGAATTGGAAAGGTTCGGTGAAGAGGTGTGGGAGACGTCTTGTGTGGAGCAGAAGAGCCAGCATGTCACAGATGGACCAAAGAGCTGATTCCTGTGCTGTAAATCCTATGTTCTGCAAATTTCTAAACAATATTCAGCAAATTAATACTTATTATCCTTACCTGGTCATCATTAAGACTCTTCGCTCTTCAAGGACACATGAGGCAGAATGTACCTGAAACATTACAATACAATTGTTCAAGCAACTTTAACAGGATGTTTAAAATCTTCAAACTGAGCATATATCACAGTGTGCATAATCACCATTGCATCCACAATTCCCAGCATGAGTCTGAGGGGTGGAAGGAGTCTTGGAAAGGTATAATTCAGGGCATGTGAAGGAAGTACGGGGTTAGTGGAATCTTTATTCTGAAGTAAGACTATGCATTTATTCGTCAAACTTTCACTGAACAACAATTTTACTGGAATTTATGAGAAATCTCTGAATTAAATGAATGAGGAATTGCCAAGTGGAACATTCAGTGTTTCAGGCAATCGCTTCAGTGTCTGTGAAGTTGGGGATTCTGCAGAATTCCCACACGCAGTTCTTGATTGTGCTGGAATATCAGCTATCTAGCCATTAAAAGATCCAACCCTGATAGTCTCTTTATTTTCAACTATAAGCTGTTGAGATATAATGAAAAAATTGAAGAGAAATAAAAACTCACCCTTGTTGATTTGCCTCAGGTACAAAAGTAGAACAAAAACAACCAGGATGGCCCCCTGTACACCGACCAAAATATAAACCAGACTGTGATCATGAGAATAGAAAAAGGACAGTGTTTGTTCACAATTGATTCTTGGCCATTTGACGCAAGAAATATATTAAGAATGACTTTCATGAACTCTGGACATCCAAAAACAATGCAGGAAGTGAAATACTTGTGTTAAATGTTGTATTGACAAACAGTATTCAATTTGCACACGGTATCTTCCAACAAAAAATAACTAGATGAATGAACATGTAATTTGGAATTGGTAAGGGAAAGGTATTGGATTAGTGGTGCTGGAAGAGCACAGCAGTTCAGGCAGCATCCAACGAGCAGCAAAATTGACGTTTCGGGCAAAAGCCCTTCATCAGGAATAAAGGCAGTGAGCCTGAAGCGTGGAGAGATAAGCTCGAGGAGGGTAGGGGTGGGAAAAAGGTAGCATAGAGTACAATTGGTGAGATGGGTGAGTGGGGGAGGAGATGAAGGTGATAGGTCAAGGAGGAGAGGGTGGAGTGGATAGGTCGAAAAGGAGATAGGCAGGTGGGACAAGTCCGGACAGGTCAAGGAGAAAGTGCTGAGCTGGAAGTTTGAAACTAGGATGAGGTGGGGGAAGGGGAAATGAGGAAGCTGTTGAAGTCCAATCAATCAAACCGCCCCGTGGCCCAACATTTCAACTCCCCCTCCCACTCTGCCGAGGACATGGAGGTCCTGGGCCTCCTTCACCGCCGCTCCCTCACCACCAGACACCTGGAGGAAGAACGCCTCATCTTCCGCCTCGGAACACTTCAACCCCAGGGCATCAATGTGGACTTCAACAGCTTCCTCATTTCCCCTTCCCCCACCTCATCCTAGTTTCAAACTTCCAGCTCAGTAACTGTCTCCTTGACTTGTCCGGACTTGTCCGACCTGCCTATCTCCTTTTCCACCTATCCACTCCACCCTCTCCTCCTTGACCTATCACCTTCATCCCCTCCCCCACTCACCCACTCTATGCTACTCGCTCCCCACCCCCACCCTCCTCTAGCTTATCTCTCCATGCTTCAGGCTCACTGCCTTTATTCCTGATGAAGGGCTTTTGCCCGAAACATTGATTTCGCTGCTCCTTGGATGCTGCCTGAACTGCTGTGGTCTTCCAGCACCACTAATCCAGTATTTGGTTTTCAGCATCTGCAGTTATTGTTTTTACCTAAGGGAAAAGTATTGCCCAGGTCTCTAGGGAGAATACCCCTGTTCTTCCACAAATACTGCAAATATCACGTTCCCCTGAGAGGGGGAGATGGGGCCTGGATTGATCACACTGGGAAGATAGTACCACAACAGCATGGCACTCCCTCAGTACTGCACTAGAGACTCAGCCTTGATAATGTGCCAATGTTTCTGAAGAGGAAGTGAATCCACAATCTCTGACACAGAAGGTGAATGTACCACCACAGAGTCTTTTTAAGATGTGATACATTTCACTTGGTAAAAATGGAATAAAAGAACACTGGATGGTCACTGAAAATTAGCAACAGGTTTGAGAATGGATGTTAGATTCCGATGATCTTCATTTACACAAACTAACACAATAGACATATAGATATGACCGCAAATAAAATGTATAAACTTTCAATACTTTTCGAATCACGGAGTATTATCTGTTTAAAAACAAATGAATCACATGTGCTGGAGACCTGAATGAAACACAGAAGTTGCTGGAAAGGTATGATCAGACAGTACCTGGGGTTGTTTCGGGTGTGGATTAGAATTGTGAAGAATTCTTCACTGAGCTATTTCTGCCCAAATGTGGACTAAATCACACTGCGTTTCCAATATTCTCCATTTCTGACTGACACTTAAGTGGCACTTTCTCTTCATCCCCATTGTAACTTCAAAGAATTATTTCCTCAGTGTTTATATCACACTTGCAGTTCCTGCAGCTTATTTCCGACAGCTCAGGCTGATGAACTCAGGCTAAAGCCTAACGCTGCAAGCTATCTGTCCCTGTGCAGAGATATCACTTCAAACCTTCCTTTTCACCAGCAGGAATGACACTATCCTGAAACGTCACTCAAGATCACAGCAGCAAGGTACATTTGGGAAGCAGGGGACATCACAGACGGTGTAGTTTAATGGTGAAGTAATGAGGCTGAGCAATACCATCTGAGAGCCAACAAAATAGAAACAATTATTTTCCATTTGTGCTTTTCAAAAACAATTGAACCTTTAATATGGAGCTAACACAGGAGCTCAATATAAACCCAGCACCATTTTAATTTCCAAAATAACAAAAAACATCCCCTTGTTTGGCTAAAACTGTAAAAAAAATATTGTTAATCTCCCCATGGAATCAAAACAGAGAATATCATACATTTCATGGGAATTCTTTCCTGGGGACTGGTTTTGATGGTCGAGAAACTTCTACTTGTATTTGGGGAATGTGCAGTTCCTGGTGATGTTGTTGAAGAAACGGCACAAATATATTCCTCACCTGTTGAAACAAGGGAATGATGTTCAGATTCATCTCCTTTTCATTTGTAGTTACCGGAGAGAACCTCATGAACAAGTGGAACCTCATTACTTGGGGAAAACCCATTTGATATCATGGAGTTTTGCATCAATTCCCCTTCCCTGGTAACAATGACACCTGTAAGTGGGCTAATTCTACTGAAAATGTTAGAGTCATAGTCAGCGCGGAAATAGACCCTTTGGTTCAACACGTCAGTGCCAAACATGTTTCTCGAAATAAACTAACCCCACTTGTCTGCATTTGGTCTATATCCCTCCAAACATTTCTTATTCATGCAGCTATTCAAATGTCTTTTAAATACTGTAACTGTCCCTTCATCTACCATGTCCTCTGGTCTTTCACTCCACATCGTCATTTACATAAATCATTTGTGTTTGAACATAGGAGCGACAGTTAGTAATTATATGTTGCAGGTGACAACAAAATTGCAGCTTTACTGTACAACAAAGATGGTTAGCTCCGAGTACAAAGGATTGGCAGATGGAGTTTAATGTGAGGTGCTGCAGTTTGGAAAGGCAAATCAGAGCAGGACTCATCCACTTAATGGGAGGGTCCAGAAGAGTATTGCTGAACAAAAAGATCTAGGAGTGCAGGTTCATAGCTCCTTGAAAGTAGAACCACAGGTAGATAGGGCTGTAAAAGAAGGTGTTTGGTATGCTTTCCCTTATTGGTCAGAGCATTATCGGAATATCGGAGTTGGGAGGTCATGTTGTGGATATACAGGACATTGGTTAGGCCACGTTTGAATATTGCGTGCAATTCTGGCCTCCTTCTTATCAGAAGGGCATTGTGAAACTTGGAAGGTTTCAGAAAATATTTACAAGGGCGTTGCCAGGATTGGAGGATTTGAGCTATAGGGAGAGGTTGAATAGGCTGCAGGGTATTTTCCCTGGAGTGTCGGAGACTGAGGGGTGACCCTATAGAGGTTTATAAAATCATGAGAGGCATGGTTAGGATAAATAAACAAGGTCTTTTCATTTGTGGTGGGGGAGTCCAGAACAAGAAGGCATAGGTTTACGGTGAGAGGGGAAAGATATAAAGGGACCTGAGGAGCTATTGTTTCACACCGTGTGTGGAATGAACTGCCAGAGGAAGTGGTAGAGCACAGTACAATTATAATATTTAAGAATGACCTGGATGGATATATGAATAGGAAAGGCTTGGAGCGATATGGGCCAAGTAGTGGCAGGTGGAATATCTGGTCAGCAAGCATGTGTTGGACCGAAGGGTCTGTTTCTGTGCTGTACATTTCAATGACTCTATGTCTCTACATGAGCCACTCTCTGTGTGAAAATGTTGCCCTTCTGGCCCCTTTTACAGTTTTTTCTCCTCTCACCTTAAAAATATGCCCCTTCACTTTGAACTCTCCCAGCCTAGTGAGAAAACCCTTTGCTATTCAGCTTATCTATGCCCCTCATAATTTTATAAACCTCGATAAATTCACCCCTCAACCTCCTACCTCCAGTGGAAAAAAATCCCAGCTTATCCTTATCAATCAAACCTTCTAGTCACGGCAATGTCTTCATAAATCTTTGCTGAAACCTCTTCAATTTCATAATAACTTGCTGAAAGCAGCGGGACTAGATGTGTACACAGTTTCCAAAAGTGGCCTCACCACTATTCTGTACAAGTTCAACATGATGCTCCAACTCCTCCCCTCAATGGTCTGAGCAATGATGCCAAGCACGCTAAATATCTTCTTAACTACCCTCTCTACCTGTGATGCAAATTTCAAAGATCCCCTGGGTCTCTGTTCAACAGCACTACCCAGGGGTAAAAACAAGGACTGCAGATGCTGGAGACCAAGTACTGGATTAGTGGTGCTGGAAGAGCACAGCAGTTCAGGCAGCATCCAACAAGCAGCGAAATCGACGTTTCGGGCAAAAGCCCTTCATCAGGAATAAAGGCAGTGAGCCTGAAGCATGGAGAGATAAGCTAGAGGAGGGTGGGGGTGGGGAGAGAGTAGCATAGAGTACAATGGGTAAGTGGGGGAGGAGATGAAGGTGATAGGTCAAGGAGGAGAGGGTGGAGTGGATAGGTGAAAAAGGAGATAGGCAAGTAGGACAAGTCCGGACAAGTCAAGGAGACAGTGCTGAGCTGGGAGTTTAGAACTAGGGTGAGGTGGGGGAAGGGGAAATGAGGAAGCTGTTGAAGTCCACATTGATGCCCTGGGGTTGAAGTGTTCCGAGGTGGAAGATGAGGCGTTCTTCCTCCAGGTGTCTGGTGGTGAGGGAGCGGCGGTGAAGGAGGCCCAGGACCCCCATGTGCTCGGCAGAGTGGGAGGGGGAGTTAAAATGTTGGGGCACTGGGCGGTTTGGTTGATTGGTGCGGGTGTCTTGGAGATGTTCCCTAAAGCGCTCTGCTAGGAGGCGCCCAGTCTCCCCAATGTAGAGGAGACCACATCGGGAGCAACGGATACAATAAATGATATTAGTGGATGTGCAGGTAAAACTATGATGGATGTGGAAGGCTCCTTTGGGGCCTTGGATGGAGGTGAGGGAGGAGGTGTAGGCGCAGGTTTTACAGTTCCTGCAGTGGCAGGGGAAAGTGCCAGAATGGGAGGGTGGGTCGTAGGGGGGTGTGGACCAGACCAGGTAGTCACGGAGGGAACGGTCTTTGTGGAAGGCGGAAAGGGGTGGGGAGGGAAATATATCCCTGGCGGTGGGGTCTTTTTGGAGGTGGCGGAAATGTCGGCGGATGATTTGGTTTATGCGAAGGTTTGTAGGGTGGAAGGTGAGCACCAGAGGCGTTCTGTCCTTGTTACGGTTGGAGGGTTGGGGTCTGAGGGTGGGGTGCGGGATGTGGACGAGATGCGTTGGAGGGCATCTTTAACCACGTGGGAAGGGAAATTGCGGTCTCTAAAGAAGGAGGCCATCTGGTGTGTTCTATGGTGGAACTGGTCCTCCTGGGAGCAGATACGGTGGAGGCGGAGAAATTGGGAATACGGGATGGCATTTTTGCAAGAGATAGGGCTCACTGCCTTTATTCCTGATGAAGGGCTTTTGCCCGAAACGTCGATTTCGCTGCTTGTTGGATGCTGCCTGAACTGCTGTGCTCTTCCAGCACCACTAATCCAGCACCACCTAGGGCCCTACTTTTCATTGCATTTTATTGTCCTTGTTTGTTTTTCCAAAAGGGTATACCTCACATTGATCCAAATTAAATATTGCAACAAGAAATATTCCTTGTGTTTTGTTATCAGTGACTGATATTCTCCCATTTGGCCAATTTGTCGTTGCTATGATCTTACACTGACGAGTTCATCCGTGACACCATTATTTCTTGCTTGGCTGGTACCACCGTGCATTGTAATGACAAGATATTGGGATTGCTCTTCCCAAAATTCCCATTACGTGTTTGTCTGTGCATAAAAATCTGCAAATGTGGAGACAATATTTCAAAAATTTGACTGGAAAAACTGGCTTAATATACATAGATACATTTTAATTAATCTACGTTCCATCTAATTTCTGATTAAGTTAATCATTAACACGAACTCTTATCAGAGCCTCAGGGTGTTCCAAATTCCAAGGGAACGATTGAAACAGTCGGGATATTTTCTTACCCCACTGGTCGAGCTTTGGGACAATCTTGAAACTGGGTTTGTGCTGCCCGCTGTGGGCTCTAACTCCACCGTGTGTGACATCATCGAAATGTTGTCCCCCTGGAGAGCAGCCTGAGAGACAGGCCTGGATTGGAGTCGGCTGGGGATCAGTGTGAAGGAGGGTACAGGTGCTGAAGGGTCCTTACTCCGACCGGAAAAGGAGGGTTTCATCCAGGGAGGAGAGGGGAGTGTGTGGAGACTCATGGTGGGCTCAGGGGCTGCATTTTCAAGGCTCAACGGGCAGATACAACAGGTGACCCAGGAAGATAATGAGAGACCTCAAGTGGGAAAGGAAGAGAATTGAAGTTCAGCAAGGAACAGTTCACGATGGGAGAGAGAGATCAATGTGCAGGACCTTGATGCAGTAAAGGCTGGATTATTTGAAATCACACATTGTTGTCAGTGTGAGGAGAATATAATGACAGAAGTAATTTACTGATTGTTCCAGAGAGATGCTTCATAAGAAAATGTTTAACTTGCTGCCACATTGTGTCCTGGCATGGAATCGGAGCAGCCTGTTGATGACTGGGTAGACTTTACTTCAATAAAGGTAAAAACAATGACTGCAGATGCTGGAAACCAGATTCTGGATTAGTGATGCTGGAAGAGCACAGCAGTTCAGGCAGCATCCAAGGAGCAGTGAAATCAACGTTTCAGGAAAAAGCCCTTCATCAGGAATAAAGGCAGTGACCCTGAAGCGTGGAGACGTAGGCTAGAGGAGGGTGGGGGTGGGGAGAAAGTAGCATAGAGTACAATGAGTAAGTGGGGGAGGGGATGAAGGTGATAGGTCAAGGAGGAGAGGGTGGAGTGGATAGGTGGAAAAGGAGATAGGCAGGTAGGACAAGTCCGGATAAGTCATGGGGACAGTTACTGAGCTGGAAGTTTGGAACTGGGGTGAGGTGGGGGAAGGGGAAATGAGGAAACTGTTGAAGTCCACATTGATGCTCTGGGGTTGAAGTGTTCCGAGGCGGAAGATGAGGCGTTCTTCCTCCAGGCGTCTGGTGGTGAGGGAGCGGCGGTGAAGGAGGCCCAGGACCCCCATGTCCTCGGCAGAGTGGGAGGGGGAGTTGAAATGTTGGGCCGCGGGCCAGTGTGTGATAGCTTATCTCTCCACGCTTCAGGCTCACTGCCTTGATTCCTGATGAAGGGCTTTTGCCCAAAACATCGATTTCGCTGATTCTTGGATGCTGCCTGAACTGCTGTGCTCTTCCAGCACCACTAATCCAGCATCTCCTTTTCCACCTATCCACTCCACCCTCTCCTCCCTGATCTATCATCTTCATCCCCTCCCCCACTCACCTATTGTACTCAATGCTACTCTCTCCCCACCCCCACCCTCCTCTAGCTTATCTCTCCACGCTTCAGGTTCACTGCCTTTATTCCTGATGAAGTGCTTTTGCCCGAAACATCGATTTCGCTGCACCTTGGATGCTGCCTGAACTGCTGTGCTCTTCCAGCACCACTAATCCAGAATTTACTTCACTAAATACCAGACCAACAATCTTGTTGAGAGAGCCACCCTTTGTGTAGGGAATTTTCTTGAGTAAAACAACAGAATTGAATTGAAATGTAAGGTGGAGAGGAAAAGAGAAAGGGAGACAGATACAAGAATATGTGCAGCTGATGAAAGTCAGGAGAAAGAGACCTCATTGGAAAAAGGAAGCCTTGAACGAACTGAATTGTGCGAACACAGAGATGCACGTTTCAGGTTTCTGTCTACGAAGTATTCTACATGAAGTTGGTGGGCAAGAGCCACAAAATGTTTCAGGAAGTTTTCATGGAACCGAATTCATTGAGTTGTAGCCGAGAGTAATGCGACACTGGGAATTTTAATCTTGAGTGTTTGTAAATTTCTTGCTCCTGAATGGAGAAATAGCAATGATGAGCAATAATTTTAGCGTTACATTGAAATGTTTAAATCAATGGGATTCAAAGTGAGTAAACAACTTGATTCATGTTAACGACTGAAAAGAAAAAGGGCTTTTTCTGCAAAGTAAAATATAAACCAATCATCTACTTTAGCAACAAAACCTCACAAAACAATATTTAATGAACAGCACTTCAAAAAGAAAAGAAATAAAAGCAAACTCAAGTTGTTTTGTTTGAGGACTTATTACTACTCTGGTTTTCAGTGTACATTCAACACTAAAAGCCTTGGCAAAATTAAAATTATTGTGCTGTTTTTTTCACTTAAAAGAAATATTATGTTGACCTTTTTATTTAATTCATATTAATAATGTCGTTGTCAAGTCTTTGGGAACTCTGTCACATAAGATTATAACATGTTCAGTTGAAGATGTAACATTTCGTGATGTTTTTTTATATTTATTCCTTTAAACTTCAAAGACTTCCATATTTAGAGATACACGGGGCAGACAAAATACATGCTGTGTCTGTTTTCTGCAGCTTGTCACTAGCCTGAAGCCAGTTGTTGTAATGTGGGAGGTGTCATTCTGCATTGGATAAGGCTGACCTGGAATCTCACCCAATCCTGCTCCCTGCCCTGGGTATGTTGGAAGGATTTGCAAAGTGATAATGAACCTGTTAGACTTTCTGAGAATACACATTTCTTCGCAAGATGTACTGGAGTGAGAATCAAACTCTGAGCATTGTAACAATAATAATAATGTTACCCATTGTGTCACAAGCTCTCCATTTATCTAATTATGTATCTTCAAATATTCAAATATTTCTACTGTATCAACCACACAGTGGACTTCAACAAACATTGATTATCAGAATATACAACTCGGATGGTCACTCACCGGGAATGGAACAAATGAGGAGAATCAATGTCCACATCGTTTTATTCAAAGATCAATTCAGTTCTTGATGTCAGTCTCTCAGCTCTTGTTTCTCACATTGAAGTTAGCGTGTAATGCAATGTCTACAAGTAATTACACGAGGAAGAGGATGTAGGAAGCCAGCTTCTGAAACCACAATGAGCTAGAGGGTGAAATTTCACCCTGAAGACATTTTTGTCCTATCAGTTTTGTTTAACAGAAAAACTGAATTAATTGTCGCTGAAAGAATAGAAAATTCTGAAATCAAAACAGGTAAAGCATCAGGTGCTAAGAAAAATGCTGACCCAAGCTCAGTATTTATAAAAAAATCTCAGTTGCCTGACAACTGGATGGTTCTCCAATACAGAATTCTTTTGCAAAAAATAATCATGCAGCTAAACATAAAATTGTTTTAAATATTTTGTGTGTTTGCAGAATGTACCTCCTGTTAGTGCTGAATAATTATTCCATCAGAATCTGCTCTCGCGAATGTGCAGGATGAGGGCAACATCTGCTCCATTTCCACAAAATCCAAGTTAATAAGTCATGGGGCCGATTTCAGGCAAAAACTGGGAGTGAGCTTCAATTCCAAGGTGAAGATCCCTCTGGTGAACTGACTGACATGGGGCTTTGTATTCACCAGGACATGGTTGATGATGAGTCAGTCTGGTGAACCAAGCTGGGTTTCACCTTTGAGAAGATCAAAGGGACTGACACCCTTCACCAACCGTGCTCATCCCCAGCCCCAATGCTGAAGGCAGTGCCCCCACCTTAACCCTTAATATGGAAGGAGAGTCACTGGAGTCATTACCCAGAGACTGAACCAACAGGGACCATCGCAATGCTCTGTCTGGGAAACAGAAACAATACGTTGGGTAAACTCCTGGAGAACACTTGGAATCATTTGGGGGTTAATACCCCAATGGAAATGAAACCCCTCTGCTGTCAGGTCACCAGTGTCTGAGTGTCAGAAACAAAGAGCAGAGATCCCCCAGCCCCTGAATGACATGGGCACTGTAGAATCAGTTGGAAAAATAGACCAGATTGTAAAATTAGATTCTGTGATGAAACAGTGAAGGCAGCAGTTATTAACAAAGTGAAGAATATCTGATCTAATTGTCTGGGATCCTGTAAAGTGACTTGCTCAGTGTCAAAGCCATATCCTGGTAGACAGGCACTCAGCAGTTTTTAAAAGACCGTTCTTCTGAGACAAACAATTGTAGGACCTGGAGCTGCCACAAATCCCCTCCCCCATTCAGATGGATGTCCCATTTGCTCTGGAATGGTGCAGTGATCCACCCACAACATGGACATGAGCCTGTCCCAGGAGGTTTCCTTCCCAGAGATTGTGATCAAAAGGCTGGGTCTGAAAACTCTCAGTACAGCCTTGAATGACCCAGAGTGTACCACCCACAATATCCTGTTGATTAACACTGATGTGGGCTCTAAGAAAACTGCCCCCACCCTGCCTTTCCAGAAAGCCTCTCCACTGAACATTTCTGTCAGTGTCTGTGCAAACGTGGCTGCAGACATATTGCTACAGGTGACACAGTTCTCCCTCTTTACTGAGCTGTAGGCAATGGGTGACAGGAGGGTGTTACAGTGTCTGCAGGTATGGGTTGTGGTTGCACAATGGGCTTTCCCCACAGGCTCTGGGGTTTTACCAGTGATAAAGGAGGCCAATCTCAATGTTTAGCAAGTTTTTTGAAAGCCTTTGGAAGAGTTGTGTAATGTCCTTGCTATAACAGTTAGTGAAATATTCCTGTGGTATTTATCACACAGTTCCTGGACAATATAAAAATGCTCAGTGCTGTCGGGCCTTTAGGCCCCATTTACAGCACAGTTTAATTGATAACTCTTCTTCTGGTCCATTGGAATCTCCCCTGTAGATTAATCGATAAAGCTTCTCTCCCCTTTCACCTGTCCTCTTTGTGATTCATAACCTACATCCTGCTCAGGCCGGACCCCGATACATCTGTCCACTGTTTCTTCCATCCACATCCAACAATGTCCTTCAAATGGATCAGGACCCACAACATTAGCCTCCAGCAAGTGCTGTACCAGGGCAGCTCTCTCTCCAATTTGCAGACAAAAGTAACTCACACTGAGTCTCATTGTACATTCATGGGTATCTATTACACATCCCCCTTGATAATATTCACACTTTTTTCTTATAGTGTCAAAACACAATGAACATCAAACCATGCAACAAGTGTGGAAACTTGTTTTTTACATCTCACCCTCTCTAAAATGGACAGCACAGTGGCTCAGTAGTTAGCACTGCTGCCTCACAGCTCCCAGTGATCTGGGTTCGGTACAAACCTTGGGGAACTGTCTGTGTGCCTGGGTTTCCTCGAGGTGTTTTCTCCTGCTGTCCAGTAATGTGCAGGTTTGGTGGAATGGTCATGCTAATTCGCCCATGGCACCCAGGAAAATACAGACTAGTTGGGATGGCCATGGGAAATGTGTGGCTATGGGAACAGAATGGGGTTCTGAGTCTGGTGGGATGCTCTTCAGATGGCTGGTGCAGACCAGATGAGCCAAATGGCCTCTTTCTGCACTGTAGGGATTCTATCATTCTCAGTTACGTTCCTTATTGACCAGGAACCTGTTTGAGGGTTGAATGGAATGGGCCTAAACTGAATATGTGTTCATTTACAATGAGCCATTCACACACAGTATGCTGCAGACAGAAACATTTTTAGAAATAAAGTAATTTGGGGAGGAAAACTATTTTACCAGATTTACATTTCAATTTTATAAAATTTTAAAATTAATCAATTCCATTCAAATTAGTTGGGATTGTAATGTTTGGGATAAGTGTTCAAATTATTCCAGAATGATAGGTGGATTTGCAGCTTTCAAAATACAGTGAGCTGAGAAGCACATTCATTTCTTTCAAAGTCTTGCCTTGTTTGTGTGTTTGTGAATATGGCAAGTTGCATTTATATAGCACCTTCAAAGATGTAAAGCTGGAGCAGAGATATGGATGAGTGTAAGTTGATGTATGGTGGAAGATTCAAGGCCAGCTGAAATGATGTTGGAATAGTTCAGTGTGGAGCTCACAACATCGTGGATGAGAGCTGTGTTGGACTGGGAGATGGATGGAGTCAGTGGCTAAGGAAAGGTGATTGTGCTGGGATAGAGACAGTGGCTTCAATCTTCAGAATTGTCAGGTGCAATTTTATTGGAGTCGTGAAAATGCCCAGACAAGCACAAGCACAGCAGGTAGGTATGTCAGAGACAGTCCTTAAACTGGATCAATGGGGACGGAGGTATCAACCATCACTATCAATCCCGAGCCGTATGTCTAGCTGTCTCCTTGGAGAGGTGAACAACTGTCATTCAGACTCAGGCTCAGCACTCACTGTCTGCTGGATATGAGCCACTGGCAAGAAGATTCAGGATGTGGAGGGGCTGCTGTTGGGCTGGGGTGGACAAAGCTGAAAATCACACAACACTCGGTTATAGTCCAACAGGTTTATTTGAAAATACAAGCTTTCAGAGCACTACTCCTTTGTCAGGGATCAGTGGGGCAGGATACATAGGGCACAGGATTTAAAAGTAAAAGATCAAAGTGTCACATGATGGATGCAATGTATTAGAGAAACCGAGATTGCTGAGAAGTCTGTAATCACGTAGAATGGGAATGCAGGTTTCGATTGATTAATATGTAAATCCCAGAATTTCTCTCAAGTCACCACCCGAATATATCTTTAGGTTTTATCAGTAAAATAAAAAAATGACATCTCAGCTCAGACCTTGTATTAAAGGTATGAGGTTAGAGTCTCACCTCTAGTCAGACTGGTTTTATTTTGAAAGTAAGAATTGATGAAATGTCACATTAACTCACTGCCTATAGATTGTGTGCTTTTTGACTGGAATAGAAAGTATCTACAAATACAGATTTGCAAATGCAGTTCACCCCATAGACTTATATGTGTGTGTGTTTGTGTGTAGCAGGGGAGGTTGGGGGAGAGACAGACAGGGATGATGTTTGTGAGGGAGAGAGAGAGTGTCTGAAAATTCAGGAGAAATGTTGTCCATGTCATATCTCCATTAGGATGTCCGAAGTGTGTATCCTCATCCAAATGTCATCGACACAACCAAGCACCCTTACACATTGCAGACTATCTCCTCACAGTGTGTGAATCTGGGAGCTGAGAATTGCTGTCTTCCACTCATAGCCATGCTGTGAATTACAGAAATAGCAAACCCAAGTGGCACTTTAAAATGAGCTTGTCCGATTATATTCACATCGTTAATGAGACACCGAGAGTGAACAATGTTGTGGTCAATGATTGCTTGAGGTCATCACCTGTAGTGTTTATTTTTGGACAATGAGTGACCTGTTGTTGAAGTGTGATTTGATGCCAGTGGTAGGACTGAATCAGTGGATGCATGGTGGATGCAATTGCCCTGAATAGGTTTCAAATTCATAGAGTTTTGCACTAGCCCTCTCCCCCTTATCATCCCAAAATATGTATAACTGACTCCAACCCCACTCTGCAATTGGGTGTCAGTCATCTTATGCAGTTATTGTGCAGCAGCTGGGTCAGGATGGGTGAAGTGTCAACTGAGTGTTTTTGTGACAAAAACAGAAATTACTGGAGAAACACAGCAGTTCTGGACACCTGTGAAGAGAAAGCAGAGTCACTGATTCACGTCTGTTGACCATTCTTCAGAACTGTTAGTAGGTTCGATAAGGTGCTCCACATGCTGCAGACATGGGGAGTGGGGTGTTTCTGTGAATTAACAGCAGACTCTACCTGTGGTGCAGAATGATCCTTCTTCCTCTCTTTATTGTTGCTGTCCCCGTGGATCCAATGATCTTTTGTCATCTCACCGTTTCTGTTCACTCTCTCTCTATAGCCATTATGTCCCTAATTTCCCATCAGAGCCACGTCTTTGAGAATTACAAAGCCCTTAATGGTCCTAACCCTCCCCATGTGAAGGACAAAATGGCAGTGACCCGGGAATATGTCATTTCCTTTTGTTCTCTGGTGCCTCCTATGTTCTATGAGAGCCCCAGAAAGGGGGATTTGACGTTGTATTTCTAATTTAGATCAGACAAGACTCAGGTTACTTTGCTTAAATGTTTATTAATATCTGCATAGGAGGTGTACACATCAACAAATGCTGAACAGATCAATTCATTCGAATAGCAACAAATGTATTTTATTATTTTAACAGATAACAAGGTTTTGTCCAATCAAACTATTACACACCAACTCACTAATATCTTTACCCAAAGACATTTACATTGTCTCCATTCCAGATTAGGACATATGACGGTATTATCCAATAAGGTTTAAATGAGGGCATGGACAGGGTGAACAGCCAAGGTCTTTTTCCTCAATGGGGGTGTCCAGACCTAGAGGGCATAGGTTGAAGGTGAGAGGGAAAAGGTTTCAAAATGACCTGAGGAGTAACTTTTTCACACAGAGGATGGGTGTGTGCATGAAACGAGCTGCCAGAGGAAGTGGTAGGTGCTGGTACAATGAAAGCATTTAACAGCATGAGGTCATCATGGAGAGAGATGAGACAGGACCAGTGTAGGCTGTTCAGTCCCACGAGGCTCCTTCAGCATTCACCTGAATCAGAGCAGGTCTTCCACCTGAACACCATTTTTCTTGCACTAATTCCATATCCCTCCGTACCTTTATTACCCAGAACATTATTGATCTCTGTTTTGAATATACTCAAGGCTGGACCCTCCAGAGCTCTCTGGGGCAGAGAATTCCAACAAACCATCACCCTCTGAGTGAAGAAATTCCTGCTCATCTCAGTCCCAAATGGTCAACCTATTCTTCTCAAACTGTGTCTCCTGCTTCGAAACCCCTCCACCCAGGGCCACCTCATTGATGGGGAACTTAGAGTGCTCAAAATCATTCGTGTAAAGGCCATGATGCTCACCTAATGTTTTCGTGTAAACATTGTGACTGAAACAGAACAAATCACCAGGAGAGTGAAGAGTACCCAGCGTATCACATCCCAGACAACGCAACTGGAGAAGAAATACAAAATCATTTGAAGGAAACAAGACTGCTTCATATTTCAAGTACATATTCCCTTGTTAGATTAGATCTGTACAGTATGGAAACAGGCCCTTCAGCCCAACAAGTCAGTGTTGACCCTCTGAAGAGTAACCGACCCGGATCCACTCCCCTACATTTTCCCCGACTCTGGGCAATTTATGATGGCCAATTCACCTAACCTGCATATCATTGGATTGTGGAAGGAAACCAGAACAGACACAGGGAGAATGTGCAAACTCCACACAGACAGTCACCTGAGGTGGGAATCAAACCTGGGTCCCTAGCGCTGTGAGGCAGCAGTGCTAATCACTGAGCCACCATGCCACCCCTGTTAATCTGCAGTATATTGTAGCAAATTAAAGCAGCAAAGCTAAAGGAATTACGTGGGAAAATTAAATTACAGTTTTTTTATTACTAACATGAACAACAGACATTGTTCAAATGAAAGAATCCTCTCTAGTACGTCCTGTAATGGTATTTATATCTGATGAAGCAGTCTTTATGTTAGCTCCTGTCAGGTGCAGACAAGGCGTGGCTTTTGGAGTCCTGACAAATCAACAGATGGACAGAACAGTTTCTGGTCTAAATGTAACTTACAGCCACAGAAATGAACATAGATAAAGGTCAAATGAAACAAGTTGCAGTAACACGTCCTGTAATGGTCAGCCCAATGTTATACCTGAGGATTATAAGGTTAAATGGGTGGACCTGGTGCAGGTGTCCCTGCAGTTTGGTGTAATATTCCAGTGGGTGAGGTGTCTCTTTAGGGAGTGAGGAACTCAGAATAACATCATCCCTCCCTGTTCCTTGCACCTTCTAACAGGCCAGTATTATCCAGCTGAAACCAGACAGCCTTCCACCCTCTCAGTTTGGGAACTGGAGAATGGAGGAGGAGAAGATGACATACGGCATCAATATGGATTTCATCAGTTTGCTCATTTCCCCTCCCCCCACCTTATCCCAGGTACAACTCCTCCAACTCAGCATTACCCTCATGACCTGTCCTTCCAGTCCATCTTCCTTCCCACCTATCCACTTCTCCCTATTCTCTGTCCTATCACTGTGATCCCCAACTCTATCCACCTATCACACTCTCAGCTATCTTCTCCCAGCCCCACCTCCCTCTCATTTATTTCTCAGTCCCCTGGCCCACATTCCTGATGAAGGACTCTTGCCTGAAATGTCAACTCTCCTGCTCCTTGGATGCTGCTTGACCTGTTGTGCTTTTCCAGCACCACACCCTCAACTCTGATCTCCAGTATCTGCAGTCCTCACTTTCTCCTCAAGAATGTAATGTCCCTGTCAGTGATTCTCCAGAACACTCTGGTTTAAAAAGCTATCATTGTTTGGTCTTTAAAAAATACTGTGAGCCAAGATAAATAATGGAGAAGTGAACTTTAATGCTGAAAACAGCACCACAATCTGGAACATTCCAAACAGAAAGTTGGTACTTCCTGTTATGAATTTCCAATTACATAAATAGCGACATTGTAAGGAAGGTAACAGAATAGCACTGTATTAAATCAGCCATCATTTTGATTTTGTTAACTTGTCAACTGAAATTGAAAATTATTGTACACTTTATGCTAAATCACCGACTCTCACTTGGAATCAATGAAATTTTGACCATGAAATTGTTCTATCTTTTCCTGACAGACTTGGATTCTGAAGATGATCTTGTTGTTGGTGACATTGTTGAAGAGACTGCACAAGTATATTCACTTCCTATTGAGCCATCAGAAAATATTGAGCTTCATCTGGGTCTCACTTGCAGACAACCAAGAGAGCACTCTTCACCAATGGAACCTCACGGCTTGTTGTGAACAATGGAGTTTGTTGAATTCATTTCTCTCTAACTCCCCCTGTCTGGAGAGATGTGGGTAGCGACCTAGCTTGAACATAATTTGCGTTTGGATCCTTGCCTGGACAATGATGCTCCTGTATCCTTATTAAAGCATTTGAAAGGCTGAGGTTGGTAGGACTATATTCCTGAGATCCCCTTTCTCATCCTTGTCAAATGTAAAGGAATGTTCCAGACACTGAGCTGGTCAATGTCCCCCGCTGGACAAGATATTACTGGGGGATCCAGCAGCCCCTGTTCTGTCCTGTGATATCCTTGATGTGGAGGTGCTGGTATTGGACTGGGGTGGACAAAGTTAAAAATCACACTACACCAGGTTATAGTCCAACAGGTTTATTTGGAAATGCAAGCTTTCAGAGCACTGCTCCTTCATCAGGTAGCTAGTGGAGCAAGGTCATAGGACACACAATTTATTGCAAAAGATCATAGTGTCGTACAACTGATGTGATATATTGAACAAACCTGGATTGCTGTTAAGTCTTTTATCTTTTAAATTGAGTTGCAGGTTTCAATTCATTAATATGTAAATCCCAGAACTTCTATATCGCATCAACTGTGTCCTATGATCCTGCCCCACTTGCTACCTGATAACAAGTAGTGCTCTGAAAGCTTGTACTTCAAATAAACCTGTTGGACGATAACCTGGTGTTGTGTGATGTTTAAATCTGTAATATCCACTTCTTACTGAATGAGCTTTCAAAGTGTTTTAGACTCTTGCCCCCTCTACAGTGTGTATACCTAAAAGGTCAGAACTTATGTTTGGTCCTTAAACATGAAGACAAGGAATGGGTCTTGTATAATTGACAAATCAACAGATGTTTATAGCAACATCTGGTCTAAACATATCTCACAGCCACAGGTACTTCAGGGTCTGGACTGAAACTGAGGTATTTGGTTCCACACAGTGACACACTTCCATCAGCATGTCATGCTTGAAGTGACACCAACTAAGATGGAGTCAGACACCATTGTCCCCTCACTCCACATGCGATGATACAGTGATTAAAGACAGAACACATCCAAGCTGTGAGATGGAACACAAAGCTGGAGTGCAGCATTTATACGTATTCTGGAGCCACATTACAATTTTGTCCATTTTCAAAACTAAATCAATAATTGTTCAAAGGTCAAAGTGACGTAATGTAATGAGGTGCAGTTGTTGGTAGTTACACAAGAAACTTAACCAATGAGCAGTTTGAATAGACATTGAATGAATGTGTCAGCCTCAATGTTTGTATAAAACTTACCGATGCTGCTGATTTATATCATGGAACTACAGCCCCTCTCTGCTACACTGGGAACTGAGACATGAACAATTTCACTGGAGTTTGATCCCTGAGTCTTTGAGGCTGTACATTAATATTGATGATGTTGCTGTTTGAAGGATTAGGTCAAAAACCACACAACACTGGGCTGTAGTCCAATAGGTTTATTTGTAAACATGAGCTTTCAGAACACTGCTCCTCCATCAGGTGATAATGGGAAAGGAAGATTCAGACACAGCTTTTGTAAGGAAATGATCAATAGGTCATACGGCTTATGTGCATCAAACATACCGAAGATGGCTCTTAAATTTTTAATCATTTAGAATAGAGGTGCAGGTTTCAATTGATTAATATGCAAATCCCAGAATTCCTTTCAAGTGGCTGTCCTGAGGAAACTTAAGGTATTATCAATAGAAAGGAGGTGACACCTCTGGTCAGACAGTGTATTTTAAGTGTGAAGTTTTGTTTGGTGTCCTCAGTTGGAGTCAGGCAGTATTTTCCCCCCAAAGTAAGAGTTTATAAAATGACACATTGACTGACTGTCTACAAATTTCTAAATTTGTGCTTTCTAAAGAAAATAGAATGCATCTGCAAACACAAATCTGCAAGTGCAAATTCACCCCACAGATTTATTGTTTTAAAAGCACACAATCTGTAGATAGTCAGACAATGTGACATTTTATAAACTCCTACTTTGGAAATAAAACCAGTCTCACTCCAGCCTGAGGACATCAAACTGAACTTCACACTGAAAGTACATTGTCTGACCAAAGGGGTCACCTCCTTTGTATTCATAATACCTTAAGATACCTCAGGACAGCCACTTGAAAAATATTCTGGGATTTACATATTAATCAATTGAAACCTGCACTTCCATTCTAAATGATTGAAGATTTAACAGCCATCTTATGTGTGTTCAATTCGCTTGCATGAGTTGTATGACCCTTTGATTATTTCCTTATAAATTCTGTGTCTGAAATCTTTCTGTCTAATATCCCCTGATGAAGGAGCGGCACTCCGAAAGCTAGTGTTTCCAAATAAACCTGTTGGACTCTAACCTGGTGTTGTGTGATTATTGATCTTATCCAACCCAGTCCAACACTGGCACCTCCACATGGTGTTTGAAGGATTGACGATGTAGATCCAGTTTATTGGTGCCAGAGATATTGTTTCTTGAGATGGGGACTTCTTGAGATGGTAGTGAATGGGGAGGGATCCCTGGTCAGACTCACAGGAGATTGGCACTGTGCCCACTGAACGTGAGACATTTGGTTGTGATCAAAATTGAAGTCCAGGAACAGAGATGGCTTCTTTGGGAAAGAAACAATTATGACAAAATAGACTGTAATTGAAAAGCCAAAAAAAGCCCCAACACTTTACCCTTCATTATCCCAACCAGTGTCATAGATTCATATGGCACAGAAATAGACCCTTCTGTTCAATATGCCCAGGCCGAACAGGTTTCTCCCAATAAACTGGTTCTACTTGCCTGCATTTGTCCCACGTCCCTCCAAACCTTTCCTGCTCACTTACTGATCCAAATCTCTTTTAAATGTTGGAACTGTACCTTCATCTACCGTGTCCTCTAGCATTTTATTCCACATATGGATCACCCACTACATGAAAACATTGTCCTTCAGGTCCCTTTTACATCTTTCTCATCTCACATTAAAGTATGCCCCCTACTTTGTACTCTCCTGCATTACAGAAATAAAAACTTTTCTATTCATATGACCTATACCCCTCATGATTTTATAAACCTCAGCAAGGTCACCCCTCAACCTAGACCATAAGACCATAAGACCATAACACATAGGAGTGGAAATAAGGCCATTCGGCCCATCGATTCCACTACGCCATTTAATTATGGCTGATGGGCATTTCAACTCCACTTACCTGCATTCTCCCCGTAGCCCTTAATTCCTTGTGACATCAAGAATTTATCAATCTCTGCCTTGAAGCCAACATGCAGGTTGAGTCCGTGATTAAGAAAGCGAATGCAATGTTGTCACTTATCTCAAAAGGGTTGGAATATAAAAGCACCGTTGTGCTCCTGAGACTTTATAAAGCTCTGGTTAGGCCCCATTTGGAGTACTGTGTCCAGTTTTGGTCCCCACACCTCAGGAAGGACATACTGGCACTGGAGCGTGTCCAGCGGAGATTCACACGGATGATCCCTGGAATGGTAGGTCTAACGTATGAAGAACGGCTGAGGATCCTGGGATTGTATTCATTGGAGTTTAGAAGATTAAGGGGAGACTTAATAGAGACATACAAGATAATACATGGCTTGGAAAGGGTGGACGCTAGGAAATTGTTTCCGTTAGGTGAGGAGACTAGGACCCGTGGACACAGCCTTAAAATTAGAGGGGATAAATTCAGAACAGAAATGCGGAGACATTTCTTCAGCCAGAGAGTGGTGGGCTTGTGGAATCCATTGCCGCAGAGTGCAGTGGAGGCCAGGACGCTAAATGTCTTCAAGGCAGAGATTGATAGATTCTTGTTGTCTCTGAGGTGTGGGGCCCAAAACTGGACACAGTAATCCAAATGGGGCCTAACCAGAGTTTTATAAAGGCTCAGTAGCACAACGGTGCTTTTATATTCCAACCCTTTTGAGATAAATGACAACATTGCATTCGCTTTCTTAATCATAGATTCAGCCTGCATGTTTACCTTTAGAGAATCCTCGACTAGCACTCCCAGATCCCTTTGTACTTTGGCTTTATGCATTTTCTCACCGTTTCAAAAGTATTCCATGCTTGTATTCTTTTTTCCAAAGTTCAAGACCTCGCATTTGCTCACATTGAACTTCATCAGCCATTTCCTCGACCACTCTCCCAAACTGTCTAGATCCTTCTGCAGCCTCCCCACTTCCTCAGTACTACCTGCCTGTCCACCTATCTTTGTATCATTGTCAAACTTCGCTAGAATTTCCCCAGTCCCTTCATCCAGATCATTAATATACAACGTGAACAGCTGCGGCCCCAGCACTGAACCCTGTGGGACCCCACTTGTCACCGGCTGCCATTCCGAAAAAGAACCTCTTATCCCAACTCTCTGCCTTCTGTCAGACAGCCAATCCTCAATCCATGCCAGTAGCTCACCTCAAACACCATGGGCCCTCACCTTACTCAACAGCCTCCCGTGTGGCACCTAATCAAAGGCCTTTTGGAAGTCTAAATAGACCACATCCACTGGGTTTCTCTGGTCTAACCTACTTGTCACCTCTTCAAAGAATTCTGACAGGTTTGTCAGGCATGACCTCCCCTTACTAAATCCATGTTGAGTTGTTCTAATCCGACCCTACTCTTCCAAGAATTTAGAAACCTCATCCTTAATGATGGATTCTAGAATTTTACCAACAACCGAGGTTAGGCTAATTGGCCTATAATTTTCCATCTTTTGTTTTGATCCTTTCTTGAACAATGGGGTTGCAACAGCGGTCTTCCAATCATCCGGGACTTTCCCTGACTCCAGTGACTTTTGAAAGATCTCAATCAACGCCTCCACTATTTCCTCAGCCACCTCCCTCAGAACTCTAGGATGTAGCCCATTGGGGCCAGGAGATTTGTCAATTTTAAGACCTTTTGGCTTTTCTAGCACTATCTCTTTTGTAATGGCAACCATACTCAACTCAGCCCCCCGACTCCCTTTAATTGTTGGGATATTACTCATGTCTTCCACTGTGAAGACTGACGCAAAGTACTTGTTAAGTTCTCCAGCCATTTCCTTATCTCCCATCACTAGCCTTCCAGCATCAGTTTGAAGTGGCCCAATGTCTACGTCTGCCTGTCATTTGTTTCTTATGTATTGAAATAAACTTTTACTATCATTTCTAATATTACTGGCTAGCCTACCTTCATATTTGATCCTCTCCTTCCTTATTTCTCCCTTTGTTATCCTCTGTTTGTTTTTGTAGCCTTCCCAATCTTCTGATTTCCCAGTGCTCTTGGCCACTTTATAGGATCTCTCTTTGTCTTTGATACATTTCCTAACTTCCTTTGTCAGCCATGGCTGTCTAATCCCTCCCCGGATAATCTTTCTTTTCTTGGGGATGAACCTCTGTACTGTGTCCTCAATTATACCCACAAACTCCTGCTATTTTTGCTCTTCAGTCTTCCCCGCTAGGCTCCGCTTCCAGTCAATTTTTGTCAGTTCCTCTCTCATGCCCTCATAATTACCTTTATTTAACTGTAACACCATTACATCCAATTTTGCCTTCTCTTTTTCAAACTGCAGACTGAACTCTACCATATTATGATCGCTGCTTGCTAAGTGTTCCCTTACTTTAAGATCTTTTATAAAGTCTGGCTCATTACATAGCACGAGGTCCAAAATAGCCTGCTCCCTTGTGGGCTCCATGACAAGCTGTTCCAAAAAGCCATCCTGAAAGCATTCCAAGGATTCCCTTTCTTTGGATCCACTGGCTACATTATTTACCCAGTCCACCTGCATATTGAAGTCCCCCATGATCACCGTGACCTTGCCTTTCTGACATGCCTTTTCTATTTCCTGTCTGGTCCTGACCACTGTTAGGAGGTCTGTACATAACTCCCATTATGTTTTTTTTGCCTTTGTGGTTCCTCAATTTCACCCATACAAACTCCACATCATCCGACCCTGTGTCATTCAGTGCCATAGATTTAATTTTGTTCTTAACTAACAAGGCCACCCCACCCCCTCTGCCCACCTCCCTGTCTTTTCAATAAGTTGTAAATCCTTGGATGTTTAACTGCCAGTCCTGAAACCCCTGCAACCACGTCTCTGTGATGCCTACCACATCATAGTCATTCACGATGATCTGTGCCGTTAGTTCATCTACTTTGTTACGAATGCTACGAGCATTCAGGTAAAGTGCCTTAATGTTAACATTCTTATCATTAGAGATATTGGAAGTCATAAGATGTCCTAAGTCATCCTTCCTTTTTGTTGCATTCCTAATCTGCCTCAGGGTTAAATCCACCTGCATACATGCTATCCTCCTCCTTATCTTTCCATTTAACTCCATACTCCCTGTCGCTTTCACTTTCCCTTCCCCCCAACTCAAAAGTTTAAAGTCCTACTGACCACCCTATTTATCCTCTTTGCTAGAACATTGATACCAGATCGGTTCAGGTGGAGACCGTCCCAATGGTACAGATCCCCCGGGTTCCAAAACTGATGCCAATGCCCCATAAAATGGAATCCCTCTTTCCCACACCAATCCCTTAGCCATGTGTTTACTTCCCTAATTTTCTTATCCCTATGTCAATTGGCACGTGGCTCGGGCAGTAATCCGGAGATTATGACCCTTGAGGACCAGTAATTCAATTTCCTTCCTAGTGCTTGATAATCCCCAAACAGGTCCTCCACCCTAGCTTTGCCTATGTTGTTAGTCCCAACGTGGACCACAACAACTGGATCCTCCCCTGCCCGCTACAATCTCCTTTCAAGCCGGTCGGAGATGTCCCGAACCCTGGCACCGGGAAGGCAACACACCATGCGAGACTCCCGATCCGGCTTGCAAAGGATACTATCTGTCCTCCTAATTATAGAATCCCCTATAACAACTACTTGTCTTTTTGCTCCCCCCTCTTAAATGACCTTCTACACCATGGTGCCATGGTCAGCTGGCTCATCCTGTCCAGAGCCCTTTTCCTCATCCGTATAGGGAGCAAGAATCTCATACCTGTTGGACAAGGTCAAGGGCTGAGTCCCCTGCACTCCTGAACTCAGGTTCCCCCTACCTGCCTCGCTTACAGTCACACTCTGATGTCCCTGATCACTAGCTGAATGTGAATTACTTAATCTCCCAGGTGTGACTGCCTCCTGAAACAAAGCGTCCAGGTAACTCTCCCCCTCCCAGATGTGCCGCACTGTTTGAAGCTCAGACTCCAGATCATCAACTCTGAGCCGGAGTTCTTCCAGCAACCAACACTTGCTGCAGATGTGGTCACTGCCATTCACAATGGGATCAGCCAGCTCCCACATCATACAGCTACAGCACATCACCTGCCCAGCCATCTCTGCTTAGTTAATTACTTTATTACTTTATATAGGTTTGAGTTAAAATCCTTTCTGATACCTCTCTGCTATAGTCTTTTTCTAAAAACCAATTAATAGATAAACCATAAAAAGTACATTTTTAACCATTCACCGATAAAGAAATAGAAAATCCTTAACCAGAGTCCTATTTTTGGTTGGGGGGGGTGGTGGTGGGAGACACAACACGTGTAGTGTCTCGAGTTCAGTCACTGCCCAGATATACTATCGGCAGTCCCCTGGTCGTCACTCCCGCTCTTCCTACTTATTTACTAGGTTAGACGAGGAGGGCGGGTGGGAGACACGACAGTAGTAGAGTCTTGGGTTTAGCCACCTTGCTGATATATATGGTCATTGCTTTCCCTCCCGGCTGCCCCTCCGGTCCACGTCACTTCCTCCACTGCTCCCACTCCTTCTCTGCTGCTGCTTGCACTTAAAAAGGCGGTTGGCGTTGAAGGGTGAGTACTTATACTCACTGCTTACCTTCCCGGCTACCCCTCTGGTCCCCATCACTTCCTCCGCTACTCCGCTCCTTCTGTGAAAGAGAAAAACACCGCTGCCCGCTACCTATAAGTAATTTTAATAAAAACTGCCTTACCTTATCTGCAGTCTTCTGAGTTCGTCCTACCTCCGCTGCTGCTCGCACTTAATACAGTGGAGAAAGTTTATGTGTCTCCAGCCTATCCTTATAACTCAAACCCTCCGGTTTTAGCAATATCTTGGTAAATCTTTTCTGAAGCCTCTCCGGTTGAATAATAACCTTACTCTTGCAGGGTGACCAGAACTGGACACAGTGCTCCAAAAGTGGCCTCAGAAACGTCCTGTTCCAACTCTGATACTCAGAGATCTGAGCAATGTAGACAAGCGTGCTAAACACCTTCTTAACCTGAAAGCTGAGGTCTCTCTGTTGAAAAGCACTACCCAGGGCCCGACCATTAAGTGTAAAGTCCTCCCCTTGTTTGTTTTACCAAAGTGCAATACCTCGCATTCATCCAAATTAAACTCCATCTGCCATTCATCAGCCCATTGACCCTATTGATCAAAATACCTTGGTAATCTTAGATAATCTTCTTCACTGTTGACTATTGACCAAATTTGGTGTCATCCAAAAACCCATTACCCATCTCTCCTGACTTCCTATCCAAATTGCTGATATAAATTGTACCAATCCCAGCGAAACACCACTAATCACAGACCTCCCATCCAAAAATACCCTTCAACACCACCCTCTGTCTCTTGCCACCAAACCAAATTTGTATCGAATTGGCAAGCTGACCCAGAATCCCATGTGATCTAACTTTATTGATTAGTCTACCCTGTGGAACCCTGTCAATAATGCCTGTGTAGACAATGTGTATTGCTGTGCTGTCACCATTCGTTTTGGTTACTTTATTAAATATCTCAATCAGAATTGGTCAGCACAATTTCACAAATCTCAGAGTTACTTTATTTCCTGAATCTGAGAGTTGATGTGTTACATTGGGGTTTGTTAAAGGGTTTGGGCTGGTAACTACAACCCAGATATCCCACTTGTTTAAGACCAGGGGTTTCACATGGGGCTGTCACTTGCTGATATTGGTAGTGGTCACATCCACCCTCTTGGGATTGGTTTTTGAACTTTCAAGAATAATATGAAATCTCATCTCCAGACACAGATCCTGCCAGCGATTTTCCATCTCCTGAACCATAAAGATCCATGAGGTAGATACAATGGGGTTTCCAGTCTCCAAAGAGTACAAATAACATGGCTAAGAATTGTTTTAAGGGCATCATTTCTGCAACAATTAAACGGTTATTTTTTTATCTGTTGTTCTTTAATGGCCAGCTTTTGTTGCCCATTCCTAATTACCCCTGACTGAGTGGCTTTCCAGACTATTTGAAGAGGGCAGTTAGGAACATACCACATTGCTGGAGGCCCATGTAGAGCAGATTTCGGAGAAATTTGCCTAATAGGTTCGAGATCATAAAACATAGCTGGAAGTGAAATTGACAAACAATTTATTACAAGCAATATGTTTGGAAGAGAAATTGACTAGGCTGACACAGAACTGACAGTCTGCACAGTTAGATCATATTTCTCTTCCCAGAGCTGGGGATGAGACCAGTTTTATAATAATGCTGCACAATGACACTGAGTAAGAAATGAGAAACTACAATGTATCTGGAAATGGAGTAATCTAGTTACAAGGATGCTAATTGGAAAACAATTATTACATGAATGCCCTGTTCCTTCACACAATGCAACATCCTGACAGTAACAATGGTTCCATTCCTCTTCACAGGTAGATGTTAATGTCTCTTCTGAAGTGGTGGGGTGCTTCTGTTCTCCTGTGTCTGGAGCATGTCTTTGCTGGTGCCTTTCTGTCTGACCTGCTCTTTGTGTGGCTTTGGTATTGCTGGGTTGTGAAGGGGGATTTGAAGTTGTATTTCCTCTTTAGGTCAGACGAGACTCAGGTTTCTTTATTTAAATGTTGATTAATATCTGCATGGGAGCCGTACATACCAATAACTGCTGAACAGATCAATTCATTTGAATAGCAACAAATGTATTTCATTATTTTAACAGATAACAAGGTTTCATCCAATCAAATTATTACACACTAACTCACTTGTCTCTCTATCCAACAGCATTTACATTGTCTTCATTCCAGATTAGGACACATGACTATATTATCCAATGAGATTTAAACAAGGGCATGGACAGGGTGAACAGCCAAGGTCTTTTTCCTTTTGGGGGGTGTCCAGAACTAGAGGGAAAAGATTTCAAAAGGACCTGAGGAGTAACTTTTTCATGCAGAGGGTTGTGTGTGTAGAAATGAGTTGTCAGAGGAAGTGATGGAGGCTGGTACAATGATAGCATTTAACAGCATGAGGCCATCATGGAGCGAGATAAGGAAGGACCAGAGTAGGCCATTCTGCCCCTCGAGTCTCCTTCGGCATTCACCTGGATCAGAGCAAATCTTCCACCTAAATACCATTTTTCTTGCTCTCTTCCCCGCCATGTCCCTCCATACCCAGAACATTATTGATCTCTGTTTTGAATATACTCAGTTAAAAGTCACACAATACTAGGTTATAGTCCAACAGGTTTATTTGGAGGCATTAGATTTCAAAGGGCTGCTCCTTCATCAGGTGGTGGTGAAACAGGGTCATCAGACACAGAATTTATAGCAGAAGGTGACAGTTTCATGCAGCTGAAATGATATATTGAACAAACCAAGACTAAGTCTTTCATCTTTTCGAGTGGGTTTGTGAGTTTCGGTTCTTATGAAGAAGCAGCGCTTCGAAAGCTGGTGTCTCCAAATAAACCTGTTGGATTATAACCTGGTGTTGTGTGATTTTTAACTTTGTCCACCCCCCGTCCAACACCAGCACCTCCAAATCTTGAATATGCTCAAGGCTGGATCTTCCAGAGCTCTCTGGGGCAGAGAATTCCAACAAACCATCACCCTCTGAGTGAAGCAATTCCTGCTCATCTCAGTCCCAAATGGTCAACCCATTCTTCTCAAACTGTGTCTCCTACTTCGAAACCCCTCCACCCAGGGCCACCTCATTGATGGGAAACTTAGAGTGCTCAAAATCATTCGTGTAAAGGCCATGATGCTCACCTAATGTTTTCGTGTAAACATTGTGACTGAAACAGAACAAATCACCAGGAGAGTGAAGAGTACCCAGCGTATCACATCCCAGACAACGTAACTGTGTAAAACAGAAGAAATACAAAATCATTTGAAGGAAACAAGGCTGCGTCATATTTCAAACAGTTATCCCCTGTTTACACTGCAGCATATTGTAGCAATGTAAAGCAGCACAGCTCAGGGAGTTATGTGGGAAACTTAAATTACAGTTTAATTTATTACTGACATGTAAAACAGATAACGATCAAGTGAGACACTTTTCAGTCGCACATCTTTTTCTTTTAATCATTAATGGGATGAGGACATCACTGGCTAGGCCAGCATGTATTGCCCATCCCTAATTACCCAGAGGGCACTTAAGAGTCAACCACATTGCTGTTGGTCTGGAGTCACATGTAGGCCAGACTGAGTAAGGAAGGCAGTTTCCTTCCCTAAAGAACATGAGTGAACCATAGTGTGAAAATAGACAAATCCCCTTGGCCGGATGGGATCTGTCCTAAGATCCTCTGGGAAGCAAGGGAAGAGATTTCCGAGCCTTGGCATTGATCTTCAAATCATCATTGTCTACAGGAATAGTGCCTGAGGACTGGAGGATAGCAAATATGGTTCCCTTGTTCAAAAAGGGTAATAGAGACAATCCTGGTAATTACAGACCAGTGAGTCTCACTTCAGTTGTTGGTAAAGTGTTGGAAAAGGTTATAAGAGATAGGATTTATAACCATCTAGAAAAGAATAATCTGATCAGGGACAGTCAGCACAATTTTGTGAAGGGTAGGTCGTGTCTAATGAATCTTATTGACTTTTTTGACAAACTGATCAAACAGGTAGATGAGAGTAAACCGGTTGATATGGTGCATATGGATTTCAGTAAGGCGTTTGATAAGGTTTCCCACAGTAGGCTATTATACAAAATGCGGAGGAATGGGATTGTGGGAGATATAGCAGTTTGGATCAGTAATTGGCTTGCTGAAAGAAAACAGAGGGTTGTAGTTGATGGAACATGTTCATCTTGGTGTCCAGTTATTAGTGGCGTACCGCAAGGGTCGGTGTTGGGTCCACTGCTGTTTGTAATTTTTATAAATGATCTGGATGAGGGCTTAGAAGGGTGGGTTAATAAATTTGCGGACGACACTAAGGTCGGTGGAGTTGTGGATAGTGACGAAGGATGTAGTAGGTTGCAGAAAGACATAGATAGGATGCAGAGCTGGGCTGAGAGGTGGCAAATGGAGTTTAATGCAGACAAGTGTGAGGTGATACACTTTGGACGGAGTAATTGGAATGTAAAGTATTGGCTAATGGTAAGATTCTTGGGAGGGCAGATAAGCAGAGAGATCTCAGTGTCCATGTACACAGATCCCTGAAAGTTGCCACCCAGATTGACAGGATTATTAAGAAGGCATGCAGTGTTTTGGCCTTTATTAATAGACGGATTGAGTTCTGGAACCAGGAAGTTATGCTGCAGCTGTACAAAGCTCTGGTACGGCCACACTTGGAGTATTGTGTACAGTTCTGGTCACCGCATTATAAGAAGGATGTGGAAGCTTTGGAATGGGTGCAGAGGAGACTTACTAGAATGTTGCCTGGTTTGGATGGAATGTCTTACGAGGAAAGGCTGAGGGCCTTGAGGCTGTTCTCATTAAAGAGAAGAAGGTTGAGAGGTGACTTAATAGAGACATACAAGATAATCAGAGGGTTAGATAGGGTGGACAGGGAGAGCCTTTTTCCAAGTATGGGAACAGCAAACACGAGGGGACACAACTTTAAAGTGAGGGGAGATAGGTCAGAGGTAGTTTCTTTACTCAGAGAGTAGTAAGGGTATGGAATACTTTGCCTGCAACGGTAGTAGATTCGCCAAGTCTAAGTGCATTTAAGTCGTCATTGGACAGGCATATGGACATACATGGAATAGTGTAGGTGGGTTGGGCTTCAGATTAGTATGACAGGATGGCACAACATCGAGGGCCGAAGGGCCTGTACTGCACTGTAATGTTCTATGTTCCATGTTCTATGTTCTCACTAGATGGGTTTTTTCAACAGTTGGCAATGGATTCATGGCCATTGGTAGACTCTTAATCCCAGATTTTTGTTGAATTCAAATTCCACCACCTGCCGCGGCAGGGATTGAATCCAGATCCCCAGAACATGACCTTGGTCTCTGGTTTAACAGTCCAGCAATAATTCCATGAGACCATCACCAGCCCAGCGCCTCCAATAATGGTACTTATGTACTTTGTTAGCTCCTGTCAGATGTAGACAAGGTGTGGCTATTGTGGTGCCGACAGATTGACAGATGATCAGAACAGCTTCTGGTCTAAAAGCATCTTACAACCACAGAAATGACAAATAGATAAAGGTCAAATGAAATAAGTTTCAGTAACACATCCTGAAATGGTCAGCCCAATGTTAACCATGTGGGTTATCACGTTAAATGGTTGGACATTTGCAGGAGCACTGCAGTCTGGTGTAATATTCCAGTGGGTGAGATGTCTCTTCAGTCAATGAGGAACTCAGAATATCATCATCCCACACTGCTCCTGCACCTTCTAACAGGCAAGGCTTAACCAGCTGGAACCAGACAGCCTCCCACCCTCTCAGTTTGGAATAATGTGTAAAATGAAAGAATGGAGAAGGAGCAAATGACAGAGAATGTGCTGTCCAATAATTCTCCAGAACATCCTGGCTTTAAAAAAGCTGTCATTGCTGGTCTTTGATAAATACCGTGAGCTGAGATAAATAATGAAGTATTGAATTTTAATGCTGCAAACTGCACCTCAATCTGGGAGGTTGCAAACAGAAAGTTGGTACTTGCTGTTATGAATTTCCAATTAGATAAATAACAACATTGTAAGAAAGGCAATGGAAGTTCAGAACTAGAGGCATAAGAATAAGAACTTGGAGCAGGAGGAGGCCGTCTGGCCCTTCGAGCCTGTTCCTTCATTCAATAAGCTCAGGGCTGATCTTTTCACGGTCTCTGTTCCACTTACCCACCCTCTCACGATCACCCTTAATTCCTTTATTGTTCAAAATAATCTATCTTAGTTTTAAAACCATTTACTGAAGGAGCATTAACTATATCACTGGGCAGGAAATTCAATCGATTCATAACCCTCTGGGTGAAGAAATTCCTTCTTAATTCAATCCTAAACCTGCTGCCCATCATTTTGAGGGTGTGTCCTCTTGTCCTAGTTTCACCTGCCAGTGGGAATATTCTCTTATCTATGCCCTTCATAATTTTATATCTTTCTGTAAAATCCTTTCATTCTTCTGAATTCCAATGAATATAATCCCAGTCTTCTCAGTCTCTTTCATAAGCCAACCCCCTGAACTCCTGAATCAACCTGGTGAACCTCTTCCACAGCCCCCCCAATGCCAGTGTATCCTTTCTCAAGTATGGAGACCAAAACTGTACCCTGTACCCCAGGTGTGGCCTCACCAGCACCTGATACAGCTGCAACAGAACCTCTCTACTTTTAAACTCAACCCCTTTAGCAATGAAGGACAAAATTCCATTTGCCTTCCTAATTACCTGTTGTACCTGCAGACTAACCTTCTGTGATTCATGCACAAGAACACCCAGGTCCTTCTGCATAGCAGCATGTTGCAACTTTTTACCATTCAAGTAATTGTCCTTGTTACTGTTACTCCTACCCAAGTGTATGACTTCGCAGTTATTAAAAATGTATTCCATCTGCCAGACCTTTGCCAATCACATAAGGTATCTTTGTTCCTGTGCAAAGTTTCACAGTCCTCTGCACACTTTGCTCTGCCACTCACCTTAGTGTCATCTGCAAACTTTGACCTCGTACATGATGCCCAACTCCAAATTATCTATATAAATTGTGTATAATTGTGCTCCCAACACCGATCCCTAAGGCACACCACTTGTTACTGATTGCCAACCAGAGTTGCGCTCATTTATCCCCACTCTTTGCCTCCTGTTAGTTAACCAATCCTCTATCCTCTAATACTTTACCCATAATGCCATGAATCTTTATCATATGCAGCAACCTCTCATGTAGCACATTATCAAAGGCCTTTTGGAAATCCAGGTACATCACATCTACTGGGTCCCCACTGTCCACAGTGCTCATAATGTCTTCATAGAATTCCAAAAGATTAGTTAAGCATGACCTGCTCTTCATGAACCCACGCTGCGATTGCCTAACAGGACAATTTCTATTGAGATTTCTTGTTATTTCTTCCTTGATAATATGGGCTCAAGCATTTTCCCCATGACAGGTTCAGCTAACCAGTCTATAATTCCCCATCTTTTATCTACTGTCCTTTTTAAACAGTGGCGTCATATTTGCTGTTTTCCAATCTGCTGGAACTGCCCCAGTGTCCAGTGAATTTTGGAAAATCACCACAAGTGCACTTGTTATTTCTCTCACCATCTCTTTTAGCACCCAGGGACGCATTCCATTAGGGCCAGGAGACTTGTCTGTCCTTAGCTCCATTAGTTTGCCCAAGACTAGCTCTTCCATAATAATGATTGTTCCCAGGTCCTCACCTACCTCCATCTCTTTGTCAGTTACTGGCATGTTATTTGTGTCCTCCACTGTGAAGACTGACATAAAATACCTTTTCAAGGCCTTGGCCTTTCATCATATCTCATTAATAAATGACCCTTCTCATCTTTTAAAAGACCAATGTTAATTTTAGCCATTCTTTTTTGTTTTATATATTTGTAGAAACTTTTGCTATGTGTCTTTATATTCTGTGCTAGGTTTTTCTCATAGTCTCCTCACTTTAATATATAGCTCTTTTGTGGCTTTCTGTTGACCTTTAAAGCTTTCCCAACCTTTTAGTTTCCCACTGACGTTGGCCATTTTGTATGCCTTCTCTTTCAATTTGATAGCCTCCCTTATTTCTTGAGACACCCATGGCAGATTATCCCTTTCCTTACAGTCCTTCCTTTTCACTGGAATATACTTTTGCTGAGCACTTTGAAAAATTGCTTGGAAGTCCTCCTCTGCTCATCAACTGTCCCACCATAAAGTCTTGTTTCCAGTCTACTTTAGCCAAGTCCTCCCTCATCCTATTGTAGTCTCACTTGTTTAAACACAGGACCCTGGTATTGGATTTTAACTTCACTCTCTTCATCTGTATTCTAAATTCAACCATTCTGTAATTACTCATTCCAAGAGGATCCCTGACTATGAAGTCATTCATTATTCCTCTCTCATTACACAGGACCAATTCTAGGATTACTTGCTCCCTTGTCGGTTCCATTACACAATGTTCAAGAAAACTATCACAGATACACTCAACAAACTCCTCCTCAAGGCTACCCTGACAGAGCTGGTTCGACCAATCTACATGTAGGTTAAAATTCACCATGATAATTGGCATACCATTTTTATTGGCATTAGTTATTTCTTTGTTTATTGCCCACCCTAATGTGATGTTATTATTTGGTGGCCTATAGACTATGCCTATCAGTGACATTTTTTTCTTAAAACTTTGAATTTCCACCCAAATGGATTCAATCTTATTCTCCATAGAACTTATCTCTCAGCATGGCCCTGATGTCGACCGTGAATATCAGAGTGACACCACCTCCCTTACCTTCTAGTCTGTTAGCCCTGGATATTTAACCCATAGTCGTGACCATCCTGTAACCATGTCTCCATAATGGCGACTAAATCATATTCATTCACAATAATTTGTGCTGTTAACTTATTAACCTTGTTACGAATGCAATGACATTCAAGTAAAGTGCCTTTATGCTAGTTTTCATACTCTCATGATTTTCAACATCTCTAAAATTATCCTTCCTTTTTACTTTTTTCATAATCTGCGTTGTCAATAAACCGTCCTGCACACATGCTAACCTGTGGCTTACCTCGTTTTTACCATCATATTTCCTGTCATTTTCCCCTTCCCTTCCCCCCACCTCACAAGTTTAAAGTCCTAGTGACCACCCTATTTATATTTTTTTCTAGAACACTGGTCCAGATCGGTTCAGGTGGAGAATGTCCCATCAGTGCAGATCCCTCCTGTTCCAAAACTGATGCCAATGCCCCATGAATGGAACTCCTCTTTCCCACACCACTCCTTTAGCCACATGTTTACTTCCTTAATTTTCTTATCCCAAAACACGTTGCTTGTGTAGTAATCTGGAGATTATAACCCTCAAGAACCTGTTCCTTCATTTCGTTCCTAGTAGTTGATAATCCTCAAACAGGTAATAGCCTTGTCTATGTTGTTGGAGGACAACAACTGGAACCCCCCCCTCCCACTCCAAATCCTTTCAAGCCGGTCAGAGATGTCCTGCACCCTGGCAGCAGACAACACACCATATGGGACTCCGGATCAGTCTTGCAAAGGATGCTATCTATCCCACTAATTATAGAATCCCCTATAACGACCACTTGTCTTTTAGCTCTCCCCTCTTGAATGGCCTTCTGCACCATGGTGCTGTGGTCAGCTAGCTCATCATCCCCACAGCCCTTTTCCTCATCCACACAGGGAGCAAGCATCTCATACCTGCTGGAGAAGGTTAAAAGCTGAACTCAGGATCCCCCTACCTGCTTCACTCAACACACCCTTTTGTCCCTGATCACTGACTGAATTTGAATTACTTAATCTACCAGGTGCGACTGCCTCCTGAAACAAAGGGACCTACGGGGAATCTTTTTTCACACAGAGAGTGGTGCATTATGGAATGAGCTACCAGAGAAAGTGGTGGAGGCTGGGACAATTGCAACATTTAAAAGGGATCTGGATGGGTATATGCATAGGAAGAGTTTAGAGGGATATGGGTGAAGAGTTAGTCAATGGGATTAGATTAGTTTAGGATATCTGGTCAGCATGGACGAGTTGGACAATAAGCTCTGTTTCCACACATACATCTCTATGACTGTTTGACTCTATAATTGCGCTGTACACAATCATCCACCATTTCCATTCTGATAAATCATCGTCTGAAATTGAAAATTATTGTAAACCTTTATGCTAAATCACTTACTCTCACTTGGAATCAATGAAATATTGACAAAGAAAATGGCCTACCTTTTAGTGACAGACTTGGAATCTGAAGATGTTCTTGTTGTTCGTGATGTTTTTGCCGATATTATTGAGGAATTGTCACAAATATATTCTTCTCCTATTGAGACATAAGAAAATATTCAGTTTCATCTGGGTCTCACTTGCAGACAACCAAGAGAGCTCTCCTCACCAATGGAACCTCGCGGCTTGTTGTGAACAATAGATTTTGTTGGATTCATTTCTCTCTAACTCCCCCTGTCTGGAGAGATGTGGTAGTGACCCAGCTTGAACATAATTTGTGTTTGGATCCTCGCCTGGACATTGATACTACTGTATTCTTATTAAAGGCTGAGGTTGGTGGGACTGTATTCCTGAGATCCCCCTTCTCGTCCTTGTCAAATGCAAAAAAAATGTTCCAGACACTGAGCTGGTCACTGTCCCCACTGGACAATGTATTCCTGGGGGATCCAGTGGTCTCTCCTGTTATATCCTGTGATTGCTGAGTGAGCTTTCAACATGATTTGGATTTTTGCCTCCACCATGGTATTTCTATCTAAAAAGGCTGGAGTTACATTTGCTTCTTAAATATGAGTAGACAAGCAGGAGGCTGGAAGAACACAACAAGCCAGGCAGCATCAGGAGGTGGAGAAGTTAACGTCTCAGGTGGAATCCTTCTTCAGGACTGGGGGTGACAGTGAGGGGAGATGCAGATAAAGGGGGTGGTGTTGTGGAAGAGTGTTTTGGGTGGGGAGAGGGGGGGGGGAATGGTGAGGTAGTGAAAGCTGAACACTGGTAGAGGGTAAGGCCTGGTTTGGCGATGGAAAGGATGAGTCCAGTTGGTGGCTGGAAGGAAGGGTCAGTCAGAGTCATGGAAGGGAGGGGGAGGGGGCTGGAAAAGAAGTTCAGGGATGGGAATGGAGGCTATTCGAAATTGGAGATTTCATTGTTGAGTCCTCCGGGCTGTACGTTGCCCAGGCAGAAGATAAGGTGTTGTTCCTCCAATTTGCGATCTGATTCGCGGCATCAATGGAGGAGGCCGAGAATGGACATGTCGGAAATGGAGTGGGAAAGGGAATTAAAATGGGCAGTGACCAGGAGGATCGGTTGGCCTTTGCAGATCTGGCTGAGATGCTCGACAAACCATTCCCTAAACTTACGTTTGGTCTCCCCAATGTAGAGAAGACCACATTGGGTGCAGCAGATACAGTAAACTAGGTTGGAGGAGAAGCAGGTGAACCTCTGTCTCACCTGGAAGGACTGTTTTGGGGCTGGATGGAGGTGAGGGGTGTGGTGTACCAGCAGGTTTTGCATCTTTTACGGTTACAAGGGAAGGTAATGGGGATTTGGGGGTTTGGTGGTGATAGTGGCAGGAACCAACAAGTGATGAAGGCAGCGGTCTTTGCAGAAGCTGGAGGGAGGTGGGGACAGGAAGATATTCTTGGTCATGGTGTGTGGCTAAAGTTCACAAAAGTGTTTAAGGATGATATGTTGGAGACGGAGACTAGCATGGAAGGTAAGGACAAGGGACACCCTGTCCTTATTGTGTTTGGTGGGGGGGTGGGGGGGGGTGGGGGGAGCAGTTTTAGAGCAGTGGAGCAGGGAATGGAGGAGGTGTATTGTAGGGCTGTCTGGATGAGAGGGTGGTTAGGGATGTAGTAGGGGCAGACCTTGAAGCATGAGGACAAGGCGTGAGTTTGTAGTACTGTCAAATCAGCATAAGTTTATAACAGTGTCTGGCCTAAACATATCTCAAAGTCACAGGCACTTCAGGGACTCCTACAGAGTCACAGAGAGGTACAGCACAGAAACAGGCCCTTTGGTCCAACTCATCTTTGCTGACCAGATATCCTAACCTAATCTAGTCCCATTTGCGAGCCCTTGTCCCTTATCCCTCTAAACCCTTGCTATTCATGCCTTTTATATGTTCAAAATCACACAACACCAGGTTATAGTCCAACAGGTTTATTTGGACGCACTAGCTTTCGAAGTGTTCTCCTTCATCAGGTGGTTGTGAAGCAGGACCATAAGACACAGAATTTATCACAAAAGATTCCGATAAAGTGTCATGCAGCCAATCCAACCCCGCTCCTCCAAATCATGACTTTCACATGTTGGAATTGTACCAGTCTCCACCACTTATCTGGCAGCTCAGTGCATACACGCACAAAGCTTTGATTTAAAACATTGCAACTTAGGTCACTTTTAAACCTTTCCCCCCCTCACCCTAAATCTATGTCCTCTAGTTCTGGATTCTCCCACCCCAGGGAAAAGATATTGTCCATTTACTCTGCACATGGCGCTCATGATTTTATAAACCTCCATAAGTTCACCCCTCAGCCTCCAACGCTCCAGGGAAAACAGCCCCAGCCTATTCAGCCTCTCCCTATAGCTCAAATCCTCTACTCGTGGATACATCATTGTCAATCTTTTCTGAACCCTTTCAAATTTCTCAGCATCCTTCTGATAGGAGGGAGACCAGAATTGCACATAATATTCCAAAAGTAGCCGAACCGATGTCCTGTACAGCCGCAACATGACCTCCCAACTCCTGTGTCAGTGCTCTGACTAATAAAGGAAAGCATTCTAAACACCTCTTCACTACCCTTTTTGCCTGAGACTCTACTTTCAAGGAACTATGAACCTGCACTCCAAGGTCTCTTTGTTTTGCAACGCGCTCCACGTCCTTACCATGAAATGCATACGTCCTGCTCTGGTTTGCTTTTCCAAAATGCAGCACCTCACATTTATTTAAATTAGACTCCATCTACCACTCTTTGGCCCACTGGCCCATCTTATCAAGATCCCGTTGTCCTCTCAGATAACTTTCTTCGCTGTCCACTACACCTCCAATTTTGGTGTCATCTGCAAATTTAATTAACCATACCTCCTATGTTCACATCCAAATCATTTTTGTAAGTGATGAAAAGCAGTTGACCCAGCACCAATCCTTGTGGAAAACCACTGGTCACAGGCCTCCAGTCTGAAAAGCAATCCTCCACCACTACCCTCTGTCTTCTACCTTTGAGTTAGTTTTGTATTCAAATGGTTAGTTTTCCCTCTATTCCACATGATCTAACCTTGCTTACTAGTCTAACATGTGGAACCTTGTCAAAAGCCTTACTGCAGTCCATGTAGATCACTCTGCCCTCATTAATTACTTCTTCAAAAAACTCAATCAAGTTAGTGAGACATGATTTCCTACGCATCAAACCATGTTGACCATCCCTAATCAGCCCTTGCTTTTCCAAATACATATGAAATCATGTCCCTCAGGATACCCTCCAACAACTTGCCCAACACCGGCCTATAGTTCCTGAGCTTTTCCTTACCAACTTTCTTAAATAGTGGCATTGCATAGCCAATCACCAATCTTCCGGCACCTCACCTGTGACTATCTTTGGTATGAATATCTCGTCAAGAAGCCCAGCAATTACTTCCCTAACTTCCCACAGAGTTCGAGGGTACACCAGATCAGGTCCTGGGAACTTTATGCACTTTAAGACATCCAGCACCCCCTCCTCTGTAATATGGACATCATCAAGATGTCATCATCTATTTCCCCACATTCTGTATCTCCATGTCCTTCTTGACAGTAAAACTGACGCAAAATACATGGTTCGTACCTGCCCATTGCCTGTGGTTCCACACAAAGGCCAACTTGTTGATCTTGGGTTGGTCCTATTATCTCCCTAGTTACCATTTTGATCTTAAGGGATTTATAAAATCCTTTTGGATTTTGTTTTTGTTTCTGATTTACAGCATGCATAGTTCTTTTGATTTTTAACGTAAAGGTTAATTTGCAGCAGTCAATGCCATTGAAATGATTGTCTCAAAAATCTGATTGTTTTTAGTAACATTGATTGAGGAATGAATGCTTGCTCGGACACCAGGAGAACCTCTATTCTGTAAATAGTTTATAAATGATGCCATTCCTAAAGGGGGAACAGGTTCTCAGTTTGTCACCTCATCGACACTGTCTCACCTGCCACAGCACAGTATTACTTCTCTCTGCTGGGCAGTGGGATCCAGCTGAATTTTAACCCCGAAGGGGAACTGGAACCCCCAACATGCTGGCATCAAAAGTGAGAGTGCAGCCACATGAGCTGCTGCTGATAGTTCCAAATACAGTTGCCGTGTGTCACTTCGACTTGATGCTGACTTGCTTCTTCTCTGACAGATCAAACAGATCATATCAGGAAATGGCTGCAGGCAATATTTACAGATATTTCATTGTCCAACTGATCTCCACTCTATCCCCAATATCTGTCTGAAATCTGGACACAACAGCCACGGACTGAATTTGAAATTCCATCTCTTAGAAAAATGCAAATAATTCATTAATCGATCATTGTTTTAATTTGCAGAGATTATTGGAGTTTTTGAAATGTTTATGCATGCTGTGGATAGTATTTTATGCACCTCCTCATTTTCCAAGCACAGTGCAAAGAGTTGGCTTTCTTCAGAACAGATGATAAGACAAATGGACTGCATTTTCTCAATTACAGTTTTCCAGAGTGAGGTAATAAGTAAACATTGTTTGCATCACACTTACCGATGCTGTTGGTCTGTATCCTGTAACTGCAGTTCTTCTCGCTTACATTATTGACTGACACATGAACAATTTCACTGGATTTTGTTCCCTGAGTATTTGAGGCTGTGCAGTAATATTGATGATGTTGCTGTGTGAAGGATTGACAATGTAGATCCAGTTTATTGGTGTAAGAGATCATTGAATCTTGAGATGGGGTCTTCTCAGACCATGTGTAGTGAATGGGGAGGGATCCCTGGGAAGACTCACAGGAGACTGTCACTGAGCCCCCAGAACATGAGACATTTGGTTGGGATAAAAATTGAAGCCCAGGAACAGAAACGTCTTCTGTGGGAAAGAAACAATTATTGAGAGATCAAAGATCAAATATCCTCCAATGCTTTGTCAGTTTTCTTCCTGAATAAAACACTGATCAGACATATCAGCAGAGAGTAACTTTAAAACAAAATGAGTCCTGTACCTTCAGATATGTGCAGTTTTACATTAAAATGTGGGTCAAGGGCAGGAGTGTCAATTCCACAGCTGTACCATCCTGCATCTCCCCATTGAAGATTCTTCATTGTGACAAGAAATATTCCTTGTGTTTTGTGATCAGTGATCGATATTCTCCCATTCGGCCAATTTGTCGTTGCTATGACCTTACAATCACGAGTCCATCCGTGACACCAATATTTCATGCTTGGCTGGTACCACCGTGCATTGTAATGACAAACTATTGTGATCGTTCTTCCCAAAATTCCCGTTGCAAGTTTTTCTGCCCATAAAGCACCTGAAACTGAGGAGAAAACATGTCAAAAATTTGACTAGAAAAAATGCTTAATATACCGAGACACATTTTGATTAGCTATATTACATCGACCTCCCGGTGAGAGCAATTGACGTGGCACAGTGGCTGAGGGGTAAATATAGGGTAGCAGTCTGGGTTGGTCACTCTTCAGAGGGTCGGTGTGGACTTGTTGGGCCGAAGGCCCTGTTTCCACACTGTAGGGAATCTAATCCCTTATCTGAGTTTCAGGATGTTCCAAATTCCCAGGGAATGATTGAAACAGTCGGGATATTTTCTTTCCCTACAGGTCGAGCTTTGGGACAATCTTGAAATTGGGTTTGTGCTGCCCGCTGTGGGCTCTAACTCCACCGTGTGTGACATCATCGAAATGTTGTCCCCCTGGAGAGCAGCCTGAGTGACAGGCCTGGATTGGAGTCGGCTGGGGATCACTGTGAAGGAGGGTACAGGTGCTGAAGGGTCCTTACTCCAACTGGAGAAGGAGGGTTTCATCCAGGGAGGAGAGGGGGGCTGTGTGTAGACTCATGGTGGGCTCAGGGGCTGCATTTTCAGGGCTCAATGGACGGATACAACAGGTGACCCAGGAAGATGATGAGAGACCTCATGTGGGTAAAGAAGAGAATTAAAGTTCAGCACGGGATGGTTCACAATGGGAGAGAGAGATCAACGTGGAGGACCAAGGAAGGATTATTTGTAATCACATATTGTTGTCTGTGTAAGAAGAGTAAAATAATTGAAGTAATTTACTGATTGTTCCAGAGAGATACTTCATGAGAAAATGTTTAAATTGTTACCACATTGTGTCGGATGTGGAAGAGGAAGAAGCCTGTTGATAACTGGGTAGACTTCACTTCAATAAATAGCAGACAAACAGTCTTGTTGGGAGAATAACTCTTCACTTGGGGAATAATTCACGACTAAAATAGCAGAAAGGAATTTAAGTATAAGTGTGCAACAATGTGCTGGTGAGGTCAATTAGGACAGATGTTAAATTGACCCATAGTGTTCAGGGATGTCTGTGTTAGCTACAGAAGGGTGACAGGGTCGGGAGGTGAATATGAGTCCAGTGGTGGAATCCTGCTGAAGGTGGTGTAGATGGAGGCTAATGATTCTCTCGGAGAGCAAGAGAATTGGAGTTCAGGAAGGGATGGTTCACGATGGGAGTCAGAAATCAAAGTGCAGAATCTTGAGGGCAGTAAAGGCAGGATTATTTGTAATCACACATTGTTGTCATTGTATGGATAATAAAATGACAGAACTAATTTACTGATTGTTCTGGATGAGATGCTTCATGGGAAAATGTTTAAATTGCTGCCACGTTTTGTCCCAGTGTGGAAGAGGAACAGCCTGTTGATGACTGGATCAGCTTTACTTCAATAAATTCCAAATGAAAGGCTTATCCAGAAACGTTGAATCTCCTGCTCCTCAGGTTCTGCCTGACTGGCTGTGCTTTTCCAGTACCACACTTTTTGACTCTGATCTCCAGCATCTGCAGTCCTCAATTTCTCATTTACTTCAATAACTAGCAGACCAACTTTGTGTAGGAAATGATTCTTGACTGAAATGACAGATTGGAATTGAAATGTCGAGTGGAGAGAAGAGAAAGGGAGACCGATACATGAATGAGGAAAGCTGATTGAAGTCAGGAGAAAGAGACCTTCTTGGAAAGAGGAAGCCTTGAAATCAAGGAGATTGTGAAACAGATGCACGCTTCAGTTCTCTGTCTGTAAAGTACTCTGCATGAAATGAGTGGGCATAAACCACAACATGTTCCAGGCAGGTTTGATCTCACAGAATTCACTGAGTTGCAATCAAGGGTAATGCAACATTGGGAATTTTAATAATGTGTGTTTGAAATTATCTTGATAAAATCTATCACAAAGAAGGAGAGGTGAAAATGTTGAACAATAGATTTATTGCAATGTTACATTGCAATGTTAAAATCAATGGGATTGAAAAAGCATAAATAACTTGGTTAAAGTTGGTCAGAGACTGAAAGTAAAAAGGCTTCTTGTGGGAGGTGAAATATAAACCAACCACCTATTTTTATGCAAAAGCTTCAGTAAAAAATATTGAATTAATGGCATTTTAAAAAGAAAGTAAATAATGAAAAATCAGAATTGTTTTGTTTGGGAGCTTCTGACCACTCCACCTTTTAATGGTTTTTGAAAGTCAAGCAACATTAGAAGCTTGCACCTGATTGAAATAGGTTTTCATTTTAATTTTGCTGCTTTTTCAGTTTAAACAAAACTGTGTTCTTTTTATTTCATTCCAAATCATTAATGCACCTCTACATTATTTGTTTACTGTATCCCACGGTAGGATAATATTTTTAGAAGAAGACACAACATTCCCTTTAAATAACAAGGTCTTTCATATTTAGAGTTGCGTGAGGCAGACAAAGTACATGCTGTGTCTGTTTTCTGCAGCTTGTTCTTCCAGGAACAGGTCATTCGTCTGAGCCAGTTGCTGTAATGTGAGGGGTGTGACTCAGCATTGGATAAGGCTGATTTCGAACCTCACCCACTCTTACTCCCTGCCCTGTGCATTTTGGAAAGATTTGCCGGTTGATAATGAACCTGTTTGACTTTGTGAGAATACACATTCCTTTGCAGAATGTGTTGGAGTGAGAATCGAACTCTGAGCATTTGTTGCAGCAGTAACCATGTTACCCACTGTGTCACAAGAGCTTCCTTTGTGCCTTTACATGTCTCCAAATATTGAAGCATCTCCACTGTATAAAGCATGATGTGGAAGAGCCGGGGTTGGACTGGGGCGGACAAAGTTAGAAATCACTCAACACCAGCTTATAGTGTGTTTTTTTACTGTATAAAGCAGAGAGTGGACTTCAACAAACATTGATTATCTGAATATACAACTCAGATGGTCACTCACCAGGAATGGAACAAATGAAGAGAATCAAAGTCCACATCGTTTTATCCACAAAGATCAGTTCAGTTCTTGATGTCAGTCTCTTAACTCTTGTTTCTCACATTGAAATAAGTGTATAACGCAGCGTCTACAAGGATTGAAATGAGGAAGAGGATATAGGAAGGCAGTTTCTGAAACTATAGTGAGCCAGATGATGCAAACTGACTCTGAAGGAATTAGTTTCTTGTCAGTGATGTTTAACAGAGGAACGAAATTACTTTTCATTGAATGAATAGAAAATTCTGAAATCAAGACAGTTTAAGAGTCAGATGCTGTGAGTAATAATGACCCAAGATCAATATTCAGACTGAAATCTCAGCTGCACTAGAAATTGTTCATTCTTCCACGTTAGAAACTTTTGACAAAGATTTTGACAAAAATAGTTCTCTTCTATGAAAATTATTCCTGCAACTAACATTAGAGTTTTTATTAATATGTTGTCATGGAGTCATGGCATACCACAATATGGAAAGAGACCCTTTGGTCCAACACGTCCATGCCGACCATAACGCCAAATTAAATGGGTCCCATCTGCTTGCACTGAGCCCAAAGCCTTCAATCATTTATTTATGTCCTTATCTAAATGCCTTTGAAATGTTGTAACTGTACCCACATCCACCACTTCCTCTGGAGGTTCATTCCCCATGTGCACCACTCTCTGTGAAGAAGTTTTCAAACATTCTCCTTTCAGCTTAGAAATATGGCCCTTCATCTTGAAATCCCTCCTCCAGGGAAAGGACACCCACCATTCACTTCTTCTGTAAACTTCATTATTTTATAAAGCTCCATATGGTCTGCTCTCAACCTCCTACGCTCCATGGAAAAAAGTCCCAGCCTATCCAGCCTCTCCTTGTAATTCAAGCCCTCTATTCCAAGCAACTCCTGGTAAATCTCTTCTGAATCCTCACCAGATTAATAATATTCTTCCTTTTATATGAAGACCAGAACTGGATAAATCCTCCCGAAGAGGTCTCACCAATGTTCGGTTCAAATGCAAAAAAAGTCCCAAATCCTATACTCCAATAAGGTCTGAGCAATAAAGCAAGCAAGCTAATTCCTTTCTTAACTGCCCTAACAACATGTGATGCCAGCTCCAATTAATTATTAACCAGAACCCCTAGGTCTCTCTGTTCTACAACACTACCCAAAGCCTACTTTCAGTTGTGTAACGTTTATCTTTTTTTGTTTTACCAAAATGCTATACCTCACATTTATCCAAACTAAACTCCATCTGCCACTCTTCAGCCCATTGAACCAATTGTGCAAGCTGTCTTTGTGACTTTAAATAATCTTTTAACAGTCCACTATACCACCAATCTTGGTGTCATCCACAAATGTACTAACCCTGCATCCTAAATTCATATAGCTTTTATATAAATGACCAACAAATGTGGACTCCGCACTGATCCCTGCGGAACACCCCTTGTCATAGGCCTCCAGTCTGAAAAACAACTTTCCACCAATCACTCTCTGTCTCCTGCCGTTAAGCCAATTTTGGATCCAATTGGCAAGCTCCCCCCGTAAATCCATGTGATCTACCTTTAATAATTAAGCTGCCATGCAGAACTTTGTCGAAGGCTTTACTAAAATCCAAGTAAACAACATCCACCACTCTGTCCTGATCAATCTTCTTGGTAACTTCATTAAAATACTCAATCAAGTTTGCGAGACAGGATTTCTCTCACACTAAACTATGTTGACTATTCCTGATCATTCCTTGCTTCACCAAATGCTTTATGAATCCTACCTTTCAGAATCACATCCAACAACTTACCTCCCACTGAAGTTACACTCAGGTATCTACTTCCCAGCTTCTCCTTACATCCCTCCTTAAACAAAGGCCCAACATTCGATATGTTCCAGTCATTCAATACCTCAACAGTTTTTATAATGATACAAATATGTCTGCAAGTGGCCCCTCAATGTCCCCCCTAATTTCCCCCGATGTCCAGGTCTAGCACACTCAATGTTTGCTGAATATGAGCACGCAGCTGCACTCCATCACTGTAGTCATTGGTCAATGGGTTTCATAGAGATGTCATTAGCCAAGTTTTGAGAGGATACTCCTTCTCTCTCAGCAGCTACTCCTGTATGTCCTGAGACCCTTGGGAAGAAGCAGGACGCAGTGACCTCTTTAATATCTCAGTATTGTAGGACCTCCCAGTATATCAAAGACATACCTCCAAAATCTGGCATCGATGGTCACATAGAGTTTGAGCATTGATGGAGTGGAAATCCTTTCCTGTTCCTAAACTCTGTAAGTTGGTGATGGGTACATTCTGAAAGCAATGTGGGTGCAGCTGCTGCAATCCTGCACCTGGGGTGAACCAGTGATGGTGGGACATTCTCCTTCCTGGACTGAGTGTCTCTCCCTGTCACAGCTCAGGGACAGATATGAATAGCTGTGATCTGGAGAAAATGGCAGCAGAGACAGCTCGACTGCATTTGTGTGTAGGAGAGTGGGAGATATCATACAGCTGCTCATTGAAATGTAGGTACCGGCAAGAAAATTCAAGGCAAGTGTTGTCCATGTCATAACTCCATTGGGATGTCCGAGGTATTCTCATCCAAATGTCATCTGTGCAGCCAAAGATTTCGGGCTCCATTGAGGGTGTAGAATTCTGGCAGTAAGTCACTATTATAGACTCCTCCTTCCTGAAGAAAAGGCACCTTTACACAATGCAGACTACAGATCATTCTGTTAGAATGTGTGCTTGGTCAACACAAATTCGCTGTTATATGATTGATGCATTGGGGATGCTGTTTCTCAAGCAGGAGCTTCTAAAACTTTTAAACAGCCAACACTTAGAGCGCTATTTCAAAAGCTATTTTTCTATAATGCAGGATTGCAACCATTCACATTATGGAAGAACTGGCTGCATCTCACAATTCAGTGTGTGAATGTGGCAGCTGAGAATTGCTATCTTCCAATGATTGCTATGCAGTGCATTACAGAAATACCAAACCCAAGAGGCACTTTGAAATTATCTTGTCTGATTACATTGACCTTCTTAACGAGACCCTGAGGGTGAACAATGTTGTTGGCAATAATTGCTTGAGGTCATCACCTGTGATGTTTATTTTTGGACAATGAGTGACCTGTTGTTGAAGTGTGATTTGATGCCAGTGATAGGACTGAATCAGTGGATGAATGGTGGATGCAATTGCCCCGAATAGGTTTCAAATTCATAGAGTTTTACTGCAAGCCACCTTCCACTGTCCCTCCCAAAATATGAATAAATGACTCCATCCCCACTCTGCAATTGGGTGTCAGTTATTTTGCACACTTACTGTACAGCGACTGGGTCAGGATTGGTGAAGTGTTAACTGAGTGTTTTTGTGACAAAAACAGAAATTGCTGGAGAAACACAGCAGGTCTGGCAGTGTCTGTGGTGAGAAAGTAGAGTCTCTGTTTTGGGTCCGTTGACCATTCTTCAGAACTATTAGTAGCTTCGATAAGGTGCTCCATGTGTTGCAGACACCGGGAGTGGGGTGTTTCTGTGAATTAACAACAGACTCTACCTGTGGTGCAGAATGATCCTTCTTCCTCTCTTTATTGTTGCTGTCCCTGTGGATCCAATGATCTTTTGCCATCTCACCGTTTCTGTTCAATCTCTCTCTATAGCCATTATGTCCCTAATTTCAAATCAGAGCCCATGTCTTTGAGAATTGCAAAGCCCTTATTGGCCCTAACCCTCCCCATGTGGAGGTCAAAGTGACAGTGACCTGGAATAACCCCACCTCCTCTGGTGCCTCCTATGTTTTGTGAGATACCCCAAAAGAGTGATTGTATGTTCTATTTCCTGTTTAGTCCAGGCCAGATACAGGTTTCTTTATTAAATATTTATTAATGCATGCTTGGGAGCTATACATATCCAAAAAAAAGGTGAATTGGTGAAATCTTTAGGACAGCAACACAGGTTTAATTCTATGATGTTCCATCTCTAACAGCATTGTCGAATGACATTGGCACAGAGATATGCCCACCCACTTGACTGCTCAGTGCCTCCCATTGTGACAGGCTGTCACCTTTGAACTCTGTGGGAAAACACAATGCAGCTCCCAGAGACTGGCAGTCTGCAGCTTACAGTGACAGGGCTCTGTGTTTAACTGCGATGGAAAGCACAGAGACTGGCAGTCTGCAGCTTACAGTGACAGGGCTCTGTGTTTAACTGCGATGGAAAGCACAGAGACTGGCAGCCCACAAGCAACTGTCCCAGAGCTCCACATTCAACTGGTGCGAGAGCTGTCCCGAGAGCAGGTCTGGTGATGAGGGGAAGGCTGATGGTTTGCCCATGATGACTTGAGTGGATACAGAGTGGAGGAGGATTGTCTCCAGGGAGTGTGCAAGGATATGGTGGTGAAGTCAGATGAAGTCTGGGTGAAGTTTGAGACAAGCAATCAGTGAGTAGCATCCACCAGTTAGCTGCTGTGATTAACACACTGGGAATTTGCACTGTCTACTTTCAGCGAGCAAGAGAAGAATTGGGAAATTGTGAATAAATAGTGAGAATTGGGTTAGTAATGAGATTCAAATGTATGGAAATAAGATGGTCAGAACTCAGTCATGAGATTCTGAGGTTGTCATTTATACACTTAAGGAGAAAATTGGAAAATCATTTCTCGATGAGAAGTTCTTTGTGTATTTTCCAGCTTCTTGGAATTTTCCACATCATTCCAGGGAGGGAGAACATCTACCCACTTCTCTCTTTCTCTATGAGGGTCTCCCATTCTCCTTAAAAATGTACATTGCTCTATCCCATAGAAAAGTGGGAGGTATCATTGGAGACACTGTTTCAAGTGAATGAATAATGCAAATCGTTTATTTCTTAAAGAAAGAGACTCCTATTGACGCACATCATGACAAAATAAAACATGATGTATAAATCTGCAATGTTACATTGCACAAATAAATTTTAATCAATGTAGATATTCAAAGTAGCAGTTCCAGTGATCATTTCAGTTGCTGGTTCTTCTTCCACTCTATTAACGGAAAATTATTTTCTGACAAAACTTCATTTCTCATACAGAATTAAGAAAACAAATGTGCAATGTGAGACAGATAGTGAATATTCAAACGAGATGCAAAATTCCAGCCGGTGTCAAAGGTGCAGGAAGTCTTCATTTTCCCACATTGGTCAAGGTGAGAGCATCAGATTCAATGAGTAACTGGAAAGATACATCAGATACATTGAGACAGAGAGCGATGCCTTATTGGTCATGTTAGTTTGGATTTGGATTCTGGACATGGCAATGAACTGAGCAAAGCTCAAGATGAACTGGAGCTATGTCCAGATCACACTCCTCCTTCCCCATCACCTATTGCACATGTGCTGGGAAAATAATCCAGAACAATTCCACTCTAAAACATGAAAAATCATTTTATCAGAGAGAGTTAATGTTTCCCTGCAGTTAAGCTGGTGACCAGTTACCACAGAAATAAGTTAAGACATACAACATAGCAGCAATTACAGTCCATTCAAACATTGGATCTGATAATCTTCAATCTCACTTTCCTGCCTTTTCCCCATAATCTTGAATTACTGACTGATTAAACACCAGACTATCTCAGCCTTGAGTGTACTCAATGGCACAGCCCATCAATCCACTTTGGTAACTAATTCTATAGATTCACAATCACCTTAGGGATAAAAATTCTTCTCATCTCGGTCTGAAATGCATGATCCCTTGTTCTGAGATGATGCCATCTGGTCCAAGACACACCCACGAGAAAAAATATCCATTCTGCATCAAATCCTCTTCTCTGAAAATAGTCCCTCCATACCTTGGATCATCCTAGTGTTCAGCCTAGATCCCTCCTGAGGACATAAAGGATTTAGGATGCTCTCTATCATACCATTATAAAATGTTTTTGATATACAGTCATAGAGAGAGATGAGGCAGGACCAGAGTAGGCCATTCAGCCCCTCGAGGCTCCTTCGGTATTCACCTGGATCATGGCAGATCTTTCACCTGAATACCATGCTTTCTTGCACTAGCCCCAAGTCCCTCCATAACTTTATTACCCAGATCTCTGTTTTGAATATACTCAAGGCTGGATCTTCCAGAGCTCTCTGGGGCAGAGAATTCCAACAAACCATCACCCTCTGAGTGAAGAAATTCCTGCTCATCTCAGTCCCAAATGGTCAACCCATTCTTCTCAAACTGTGTCTCCTGCTTCGAAACCCCTCCACCCAGGGCCACCTCATTGATGGGGAACTTAGAGTGCTCAAAATCATTCGTGTAAAGGCCATGATGCTCACCTAATGTTTTCATGTAAACATTGTGACTGAAACAGAACAAATCACCAGGAGAGTGAAGAGTACCCAGCATTTCACATCCCAGACAACGCAACTGTGTAAAACGGAAGAAATACAAAATCATTTGAAGGAAACGAGACTGCTTGATGTGTCAAACATTTGTTCCCTGTTCATACTGCTCTCTACAAACATTGTAACAAAGTAAAACCACATGTCTAAGGAAGTAAAGTGGAAAACTAAATTACAGTTTAATTTATGAATGACTTGAACAATATGTAAATGCTGAATGAAACATGTTTCAATAGCATGTCCTGTAATGCTCAGCATCTTGTTATCAATGAGGATTATTAGATGTGGATGGATATTTACAGGAGCACTGCAGTCTGGTGCACTATTCCAATGGATGAGAAGTATCTTCAGTCATTGAGGAACTCAGAATATCATCATCCCACACTGCTCCTGCACCTTCTAACAGGCAAGGCTTAACCAGCTGGAACCAGACAGCCTCCCACCCTCTCAGTTTGGGAATAATGTTTAACATGAGAGAACAGAGGAGGAGAAGATGGTAGAGAATGGAATGTCCCTGGCAGTGACACACCATAAGCCCTGGCTCAACAAAATCTGTCACTTCCTTAAAATATACAACACCGTGAGCTTGGATGAATAATGAAGCATTTAACCTGGGACGTGGCAGACAGATAATTGGTACTTCACTTTATGAGTTTCCAATACCATAAATAGCAACATTGTAAATGTTATGATGTGGAAATTGAAGCCCTCTGCCAATTAAAACTAAAATTAAAACACCCAGAAAACCTCACCTGAAGCTCACCAGTAAGGAAGCAAACATAATAGCATTGTATAAAGTGAGTGATCATTTCCATTCTGATAAATCAGAGCTTGAAACTGACAGTTAAAACCTTTATCTAAATCACTTATTCTCCTATTGAATCAATGCCAATCGAAATATCGACAATGAAATTGTCCTAAATTTTACAGACAGATTTGAGTCCTGAAGATGTTCTTATTGTTGTTGGTGATATTGTTGTTGATATTGTTGGTGATGTTGTTGGTGATATTGTTCGTGATATTGTTGGTGATATTGTTGGTGATGACATTGGTGATATTGTTCATGATATTGTTGATGATATTGTTGCTGATGTCATTGGTGATATTGTTGTTGATATTGTTGGTGATATTGTTGTTGATATTGTTGGTGATATTGTTGATGATATTGTTGTTGATATTGTTGGTGATGTCGTTGGTGATATTGTTGGTGATATTGTTGATGATATTGTTGTAGATATTGTTGGTGAGATTGTTGATATTGTTGGTGATATTGTTGATATTGTTGGTGATGACATTGGTGACATTGTTGGTGATATTGTTGGTGATGTTGTTGGTGATATTGTTGATATTGTTGGCGATATTGTTGGTAATATTGTTGGTGATATTGTTGGTGATATTTTTGGTGATATGGTTGATATTGTTGTTGATATTGTTTGTGATATTGTTGGTGATATTGTTGTTGATATTGTTGGTGATCTTGTTGGTGATATTGTTGGTGATATTGTTGTTGATATTGTTGGTGATATTGTTGATATTGTTGGTGATCTTGTTGGTGATATTGTTGGTGATATTGTTGTTGATTATGTTGTAGATATTGTTGATATTGTTGGTGATATTGTTGGTGATATCGTTGGTGATTATGTTGTAGATATTGTTGGTGATATTGTTGTAGATATTGTTGGTGATGTCGTTGGTGATATTGTTGGTGATATTGTTGGTGATATTGTTGGTGATGACATTGGTGATATTGTTCATGATATTGTTGATGATATTGTTGCTGATGTCGTTGGTGATATTGTTGGTGAGATTGTTGGTGATATTGTTGGTGATATTGTTGGTGATATTGTTGGTGATGTCGTTGGTGATATTGTTGATGATAATGTTGCTGATGTCGTTGGTGATATTGTTGGTGATATTGTTGGTGATGTCGTTGGTGATATTGTTGTAGATATTGTTGGTGATATTGTTGATGATATTGTTGGTGATATTGTTGGTGATGACATTGGTGATATTGTTCATGATATTGTTGATGATATTGTTGCTGATGTCGTTGGTGATATTGTTGGTGATATTGTTGGTGATATTGTTGGTGATATTGTTGGTGATGTCGTTGGTGATATTGTTGATGATAATGTTGCTGATGTCGTTGGTGATATTGTTGATGATATTGTTGGTAATATTGTTGGTGATATTCTTGGTGATATTGTTGGTGATATTGTTGTTGATATTGTTGGTGATATTGTTGGTGATATTTTTGGTGATATTGTTGGTGATATTGTTGTTGATATTGTTGGTGATATTGTTGGTGATATTGTTGATATTGTTGGTGATATTGTTGTTGATATTGTTGGTGATGTTGTTAGTGATATTGTTGGTGATATTGTTGATATTGTTGTTGATATTGTTGGTGATGTCGTTAGTGATATTGTTGGTGATATTGTTGCTGATATTGTTGTTGATATTGTTGGTGATGTTGTTGGTGATATTATTGATATCGTTGGTGATATTGTTGGTGATATTGTTGTTGATATGGTATGTGATATTGTTGATATTGTTAATGATATTGCTGGTGATATTGTTGATATTGTTGGTGATATTGTTGTTGATATTGTTGGTGATGTTGTTAGTGATATTGTTGGTGATATTGTTGGTGATATTCTTGATATTGTTGGTGATGTTGTTGGTGATATTAATGATATTGTTGGTGATATTGTTGTTGATATTGTTGGTGATATTGTTGTTGATATGGTTGGTGATATTGTTGATATTGTTGATGATATTGTTGGTGATATTGTTAGTAATATAGTTGTTGATATTTATGATATTGTTGGTGATATTGTTGTTGATATTGTTGGTGATATTGTTGATATTTTTGGTGATATTGTTGGAGATATTGTTGGTGATATGGTTGTACATATTGTTGTTGATATTGTTGTTGATATTTTTGGTGATATTGTTGGTGATATTGTTGATGATATTGTTGGTGATATTGTTGGTGATGACATTGGTGATATTGTTCATGATATTGTTGATGATATTGTTGCTGATGTCGTTGGTGATATTGTTGGTGATATTGTTGGTGATATTGTTGGTGATGTCGTTGGTGATATTGTTGATGATAATGTTGCTGATGTCGTTGGTGATATTGTTGATGATATTGTTGGTAATATTGTTGGTGATATTCTTGGTGATATTGTTGGTGATATTGTTGTTGATATTGTTGGTGATATTGTTGGTGATATTTTTGGTGATATTGTTGGTGATATTGTTGTTGATATTGTTGGTGATATTGTTGGTGATATTGTTGGTGATATTGTTGATATTGTTGGTGATATTGTTGTTGATATTGTTGGTGATGTTATTAGTGATATTGTTGGTGATATTGTTGGTGATATTGTTGATATTGTTGTTGATATTGTTGGTGATGTCGTTAGTGATATTGTTGGCGATATTGTTGCTGATATTGTTGTTGATATTGTTGGTGATGTTGTTGGTGATATTATTGATATCGTTGGTGATATTGTTGGTGATATTGTTGTTGATATGGTATGTGATATTGTTGATATTGTTAATGATATTGCTGGTGATATTGTTGATATTGTTGGTGATATTGTTGTTGATATTGTTGGTGATGTTGTTAGTGATATTGTTGGTGATATTGTTGGTGATATTCTTGATATTGTTGGTGATGTTGTTGGTGATATTAATGATATTGTTGGTGATATTGTTGTTGATATTGTTGGTGATATTGTTGTTGATATGGTTGGTGATATTGTTGATGATATTGTTGGTGATATTGTTAGTAATATAGTTGTTGATATTTATGATATTGTTGGTGATATTGTTGTTGATATTGTTGGTGATATTGTTGATATTTTTGGTGATATTGTTGGAGATATTGTTGGTGATATGGTTGTACATATTGTTGTTGATATTGTTGTTGATATTTTTGGTGATATTGTTGGTGATATTGTTGATGATATTGTTGGTGATATTGTTGGTGATGACATTGGTGATATTGTTCATGATATTGTTGATGATATTGTTGCTGATGTCATTGGTGATATTGTTGGTGATATTGTTGGTGATATTGTTGGTGATATTGTTGGTGATGTCGTTGGTGATATTGTTGATGATAATGTTGCTGATGTTGTTGGTGATATTGTTGATGATATTGTTGGTAATATGTTTGGTGATATTCTTGGTGATATTGTTGGTGATATTGTTGTTGATATTGTTGGTGATATTGTTGGTGATATTGTTGGTGATATTGTTGATATTGTTGGTGATATTGTTGTTGATATTGTTGGTGATGTTGTTAGTGATATTGTTGGTGATATTGTTGGTGATATTGTTGGTGATATTGTTGATATTGTTGTTGATATTGTTGGTGATGTCGTTAGTGATATTGTTGGTGATATTGTTGCTGATATTGTTGTTGATATTGTTGGTGATGTTGTTGGTGATATTATTGATATCGTTGGTGATATTGTTGGTGATATTGTTGTTGATATGGTATGTGATATTGTTGATATTGTTAATGATATTGTTGGTGATATTGTTGATATTGTTGGTGATATTGTTGTTGATATTGTTGGTGATGTTGTTAGTGATATTGTTGGTGATATTGTTGGTGATATTCTTGATATTGTTGGTGATGTTGTTGGTGATATTAATGATATTGTTGGTGATATTGTTGTTGATATGGTTGGTGATATTGTTGATATTGTTGATGATATTGTTGGTGATATTGTTAGTAATATAGTTGTTGATATTTATGATATTGTTGGTGATATTATTGTTGATATTGTTGGTGATATTGTTGATATTTTTGGTGATATTGTTGGTGATATTGTTGGTGATATGGTTGTACATATTGTTGTTGATATTTTTGGTGATATTGTTGGTGATATTGTTGCTGATATTGTTGATATTTTTGGTGATATTGTTGGTGATATTGTTGGTGATATGGTTGTACATATTGTTGTTGATATTGTTGCTGATATTGTTGTTGATATTGTTGGTGATGTCGTTAGTGATGTTGTTGGTGATATTGTTGGTGAGATTGTTGATATTGTTGTTGATATTGTTGGTGATATTGTTGATATTGTTGTTGAAATTGTTGGTGATATAGTTGATACTGTTGGTGATATTGTTAGTAATATTGCTGTTGATATTGTTGATATTGTTGGCGATATTGTTGGTGTTATTATTGATATTTTTGGTGATATTGTTGTACATATTGTTGGTGATATGTTTGGTGATATTGTTGTTGATATTGTTGATATTGTTGGTGATATTGTTGGTGATATTGTTTTGGGTATTGTTGGTGATATTGTTGGTGACATTGTTGATATTGTTGGTGATATTGTTGTTGATATTGTTGATATTGTTGTTGATATTGCTGATACTGTTGGTATTGTTGTTGATATTGTTGGTGATATTGTTGATATTGTTGGTGATATTGTTGGTGATATTGTTGATGATATTGTTGTTGATATTGATGATATTGTTGGTGATATTGTTGATATTGTTGGTGATATTGTTGGTGATATTGTTGATATTTTTGGTAATATTGTTGGTGATATTGTTGGTGATGTTGGTGATATTGTTGGTGGTATTCTTGATGATATTGTTGTTGATATTGTTGGTAATATTGTTGGTGATATTGTTGTTGATATTGTTGTTGATATTGTTGGTGATGTTGTTGGTGATGTTGTTGATATTGTTGGTGATATTGTTGGTGATGTTGGTGATTTTGTTGGTGATATTGTCTTTGATATTGTTGTTGACATTGTTGGTGACATTGTTAGTGATATTGTTGGTGATATTGTTGGTGATATTGTTGTTGATATTGTTAGTGATATTGTTGTAGATATTGTTGGTGATATTGTTGGTGATATTGTTCGTGATATTGTTGTTGATATTGTTGGTGATGTTGATGGTGATATTGTTGGTGATATTGTTGTTGATATTGTTGTAGATATTGTTGGTGATATTGTTCTTGATATTGTTGTTGATATTGTTGGTGATGTTGATGGTGATATTGTTGGTGATATTGTTGTTGATATTGTTGATGATATTGTTGATATTGTTGGTGATATTGTTGTTGATATTGTTGTTGATATTGTTCTTGATATTGTTGGTGATGTTGGTGGTGATATTGTTGTTGACATTGTTGTTGATATTGTTAGTGATATTATTGGTGATATCGTTGGTGATATTGTTGTTAATATTGTTGGTGATGTTGTTGGTGATATTGTTGTTGATATTGTTGGTGATGTTGTTCATATTGTTGTTGATATTGTTGGTGATATGGATGGTGATATTGCTGGTAATATTGTTGGTGATGTTGTTGGTGATATTGTTGTTGATATTGTTGTTGATATTGTTGGTGATGTTGTTGATATTGTTGGTGATGTTGGTGATGTTGGTGATTTTGTTGGTGATATTGTCTTTGATATTGTTGTTGACATTGTTGGTGACATTGTTGGTGATATTGTTGGTGATATTGTTGTTGATATTGTTGATAGTGTTAGTGATATTGTTGTAGATGTTGTTGGTGATATTGTTGGTGATATCGTTGGTGATTATGTTGTAGATATTGTTGGTGATATTGTTGTAGATATTGTTGGTGAGATTGTTGATATTGTTGGTGATATTGTTGATATTGTTGGTGATGACATTGGTGACATTGTTGGTGATATTGTTGGTGATGTTGTTGGTGATATTGTTGATATTGTTGGCGATATTGTTGGTAATATTGTTGGTGATATTGTTGGTGATATTTTTGGTGATATGGTTGATATTGTTGTTGATATTGTTTGTGATATTGTTGGTGATATTGTTGTTGATATTTTTGGTGATCTTGTTGGTGATATTGTTGGTGATATTGTTGTTGATATTGTTGGTGATATTGTTGATATTGTTGGTGATCTTGTTGGTGATATTGTTGGTGATATTGTTGTTGATTATGTTGTAGATATTGTTGATATTGTTGGTGATATTGTTGGTGATATTGTTGGTGATATCGTTGGTGATTATGTTGTAGATATTGTTGGTGATATTGTTGTAGATATTGTTGGTGATGTCGTTGGTGATATTGTTGGTGATATTGTTGGTGATATTGTTGGTGATGACATTGGTGACATTGTTGGTGATATTGTTGGTGATGTTGTTGGTGATATTGTTGTTGATATTGTTGGTGATATTGTTGTTGATATTGTTGTTGATATTGTTGGTGATGTTGTTGGTGATGTTGTTGATATTGTTGGTGATATTGTTGGTGATGTTGGTGATTTTGTTGGTGATATTGTCTTTGATATTGTTGTTGACATTGTTGGTGACATTGTTGGTGATATTGTTGGTGATATTGTTGGTGATATTGTTGTTGATATTGTTGATATTGTTAGTGATATTGTTGTAGATATTGTTGGTGATATTGTTGGTGATATCGTTGGTGATTATGTTGTAGATATTGTTGGTGATATTGTTGTAGATATTGTTGGTGAGATTGTTGATATTGTTGGTGATATTGTTGATATTGTTGGTGATGACATTGGTGATATTGTTGGTGATATTGTTGGTGATGTTGGTGATATTGTTGATATTGTTGGCGATATTGTTGGTAATATTGTTGGTGATATTGTTGGTGATATTTTTGGTGATATGGTTGATATTGTTGTTGATATTGTTTGTGATATTGTTGGTGATATTGTTGTTGATATTGTTGGTGATCTTGTTGGTGATATTGTTGGTGATATTGTTGTTGATATTGTTGGTGATATTGTTGATATTGTTGGTGATATTGTTGGTGATATTGTTGGTGATATCGTTGGTGATTATGTTGTAGATATTGTTGGTGATATTGTTGTAGATATTGTTGGTGATATTGTTGATATAGTTGGTGATATTGTTGGTGATATTGTTGATATTGTTGGTGATGACATTGGTGACATTGTTGGTGATGTTGTTGGTGATATTGTTGTTGATATTGTTGGTGATTATGTTGTAGATATTGTTGGTGATATTGTTGTAGATATTTTTGGTGATATTGTTGATATTGTTGGTGATATTGTTGGTGATGACATTGGTGACATTGTTGGTGATATTGTTTATATTGTTGGTGATGATATTGGTGGTGATATTGGTGGTGATATTATTGGAGATATCGTTGGTGATTATGCTGTAGATATTGTTGGTGATATTGTTGTAGATATTGTTGGTGATATTGTTGATAATGTTGGTGATATTGTTGATATTGTTGGTGATGACATTGGTGACATTGTTGGTGATATTGTTGGTGATATTGTTGATATTGTTGGTGATATTGTTGTTGATATTGTGGGTGATATTGTTGGTGATATTGTTGATGATATTGTTGTTGATATTGTGGGTGATATTGTTGGTGATATTGTTGATGATATTGTTGTTGATATTGTGGGTGATATTGTTGGTGATATTGTTGTTGATATTGTGGGTGATATTGTTGGTGATATTGTTGGTGATATTGTTGTTGATATTGTTGGTGATATTGTTGGTGATGTCGTTGGTGATGTCGTTGGTGATATTGTTGGTGATATTGTCGTTGATATTGTTGGTGATATTGTTGGTGATGTTGGTGATATTATTGTTGATATTGTTGTCGACATTGTTGGTGATGTTGTTGTTGATGTTGTTGGTGATATTGTTGGTGATGTCGTTGGTGATATTGTTGGTGATATTGTTGTTGATATTGTTGATATTGTTGGTGATATTGTTGTTGATATTTTTGGTGATGTCTTTGGTGATGTCGTTGGTGACGTTGGTGATGTTGATGGTGATGTCGTATTTGATATATTTGGTGATGTCATTGGTGATGTCGTTGGTGATGTCCATTGGTGATGTCGTTGGTGATGTCGTTGATGACGTCCGTTGGTGATGTCCGTTGGTGATGTCCTTTGTGATGTCATTGGCGATGTCCGTTGGTGATGTCGTTGGTGGAGTCGTTGGTGATGTCCGTTGGTGATGTCGTTGGTGATGTCTTTGGTGATGTCGTTGGTGATGTCCATTGGTGATGTCGTTGGTGATGTCGTTCGTGATGTCCGTTGATGATGTCGTTGGTGATTTTGTTGAGTTGTCACAAGTATATTCCCTTCCTATTGAGACATAAGATAATATTCAACTTCATCTGAGTCTCAGTTACAAACAATTAAGAGAGCACTCTTCAAAAATGAAATCTCAGGACTTGTTGTGAGTAATGGACTTTGTTGAATTCAGTTTCCTATAAATCCCCATGTCTGGCAAGATGTGTTAGTGACCCAGCTTACACATAATTTGTATTTTCTTCCTCACCTGGACATTGATGCTACTGTATTTTTATTCAAGCATTTGAAAGCCTGAGGTTGGGTGGGACTATATTACTAAGATCTCCTTTCTTATCCTTGTCAAACATAAAGTTCCAGCCACTGAGCTGGTCACTGCCCCCTGCTGGACAATGTATTCCTGGGGGATCCAGCAGCCCCTGCTCTGTCCTGTAATATCCTGTGATTGCTGGGTGAGATTCCACTGGGATATTTGCCTCCACTATGGTATTTAGACCCAATGATGTAATCTTTACATTAGCTCCTGTTACATGAGAACAAGGCATGGATGTTGTAGTATCGATAAATCAACAATATTTATACCAGCATCTGCCCTAAACATTTCTCACAGCCACTGGCACATCAGGGTCTGGGCTGAAACTGAGGTATTCAATTACATGCAGTGATACACTTCTATCACCATGTCATGCCTGATGTGACCCTGACTAAGATGGAGTCTGACACCATTATCCCCTCAGGTCACATGCTACGATACAGTGATGACTTTATCTATTAAAGGTAAAACACACACATGCTGTGAAATGGAACACAAAGCAGGAGTGCATAATTTATGCATTTTCTGGCGCGTTATTACAATTTTGTCCATTTTCGAAAATAAATCAACGCCTTGTTCAAAATTGTTTAAATGTTAAAGAGACATAATGTGATGAGTTGCAGTTATTTGTAATTATGTAAGAAGCTTAACCCATGAGTAGTTTGAATAGTCATTAAAAGTACATACAGGCCTCAGTGTTTGTATAAAACTTACCTATGCTGCTGATTTATATCATGGAACTACAGCCCCTCTCTGCTACACTGGGAACTGAGACAAGAACAGTTTCACTGGGTTTTGTTCCCTGAGTATTTGAGGCTGTGCAGTAATATTGATGATGTTGCTGTGTGAAGGGTTGACAATGTAGATCCAGTTTATTGGTGTCAGAGATCTTTGAATCTTGAGATGGGGTCTTCTCAGACCATGTGTAGTGAATGGGGAGGGATCCCTGGGCAGACTCACAGGAGACTGTCACTGAACCGCCTCAACATGAGACATTTGGTGGGGATAAAAATCGAAGTCCAGGAACAGAGACAGCTTCTGTGGGAAAGAAACAATTATTGAGAAATTGAATTGCATCAAAAAATCAAATGCTCCCAACACTTGGTAATCTTTCTTCCAGGATTAAACAATGAACAGACATATAACGAAAAGCAATTTTAAAAAAATCACTGAGACATTTACCATCAGAGATGTGCAGCTTTACATTAAACATTGGGTCAAGGCCAGGAGTCTCAATCCCACAGCTGTACCATCCTGCATCTCCCCATTGAAGATTCTTGATTGTGACAAGAAATATTCCTTGTGTTTTGTTATCAGTGATCGATATTCTCCCATTTAGCCAATTTGTTATTGCTATAACCTTACACTGATGACTCCATCCATGAAACCAATATTTCATATGTGACTGGTACCACCGTGCTTCATAGTGACAAGATATTGTGACCGCTTTTCCCAAAATTCTTGTTACGTTTTCCTCTGCCCATAAAGCACCTGAAACTGAGGAGACAATATTTCAAAAATTTAATTGGAAAGAACAGCCTAATACAAACAGATACATTTTAATCAGCTACATTCCATCCGGTATATGATGAAGGTAATCATTAATATAATCCCTTATCAGAGCCTCAGGGTGTTCCAAATTCCCAGGGAATGATTGAAACAGTCGGGATATTTTCTTACCCCACTGGTCGAGCTTTGGGACAATCTTGAAATTGGGTTTGTGCTGCCCGCTGTGGGCTCTAACTCCACCGTGTGTGACATCATCGAAATGTCCCCCTGGAGAGCAGCCTGAGTGACAGGCCTGGATTGGAGTCGACTGGGGATCAGTGTGAAGGAGGGTACAGGTGCTGAAGGGTCCTTACTCCGACCGGAGTAGGAGGGTTTCATCCAGGGAGGAGGGTTGTGTGTGGAGACTCATGGTGGGCTCAGGGGCTGCATTTTCAAGGCTCAAGGGGCAGAAACAACAGGTGACCCAGGAAAGTGATGAGAGACCTCAAATGGGAAAGGAAGAGAATTGAAGTTCAGCAAAGGATGGTTCATGAGAGGAGAGAGAGAGATCAATGTGCAGGACCTTGAGGGCAGTAAAGGGCAATATTGTTGTGTGATATTGTTGGTGATATTGTTGCTGATATTATTTGTAAAGGATTATTTGTAATCACACATTGTTGTCAGGTTAAGGAGAGTAAAATAACAGAAGTAATTTACTGATTGTTCCAGTGAGATGGTTCCTGAGAAAATGCTTAAATTGCTGTCACATTGTGTCCCAGTGTGGAAGAGGAGCAGCCTGTTGATGATCAGGTAGACTTTATTTCAATAAATACCAGACCAATGGTCTTGTTGGGAGAATAATTCATGACTAAAATAGCAGAGAGGAATTTAAGTGTAAGTGTGCAACGATGTGCTAGGAAGTAGATTATGCATGGTAAATTGCCCCATTGTGTTCTGAGATGTGCAGGTTAGGGGCATTAATCAAGGGAAATGTAGCGTAATAGGGTAGGGGAATGGGTCTGGGTGGGATACTCTTCAAAGGGTTGTTGTGGACTTGCTGCACCAAATGGCCTGTTTCCACACTGTCAGGATTCTATGAGAAACTGTCCTTTCCTATGGATGGAGTATTCAAGACGAGGGGCATATTTTTAAGGTGAGAGGAGAAAGATTCTAAAAAGACATGAAAGGCAATTTTTTTATATACAGAGAGTAGCTCATGTGTGGAATGAACTTTCAGACAAAGTGTTGGATACAGGTACGGTTATAACATTTAAAAGACATTTAAATAAGTGCATGAATAGAATATATTTGGAGGGTTCTGGGCCAGGTTCAGGCAGGTTGGATTAGTTTAGTTTGGAAACATGGTTGGCATGGACTAGTTAGAATCAACTCGGTAAACCAAAGGGTCTGTTTCTGTGCTGTATGATTCTATGATTCTATAACTGTGGATGCTGGAAAGCTGAAAGAAAATCAGTAATTGGTGGAAAAACATAGCAGGTCAGGCAGCAAGTGTGGAGATGAATCAGAGTTAACATTTCAGGTCCAGTCACCCTTCTTCAGAACTGATAGCAAAGAAAAGGGTGATACATATGCTCGAGGATAAGTTGGAGGGAGGGGGGGCGTTGCTGAACACTATGTGGAGATGGAGTCCAGAAGGAAGACATTAAAACAATTGGGCAGGCAAAGAATTGGATAAAGGTCAGCCTAGGAGAATCAATAACCGCTAATGTGTGTGACTGACTGTGTGGAGTTTGCACGTTCTCCCCGTGTCTGCGTGGGTTTCCTCCGGGTGCTCCGGTTTCCTCCCACAGTCCAAAGATGTGCAGGTCAGGTGAATTGGCCATGCTAAATTGCCCGTAGTGTTAGGTAAGGGGTCGATGTAGATGTAGATGTAGGGGTATGGGTGGGTTACGCTTCGGCGGGGCGGTGTGGACTTGTTGGGCCGAAGGGCCTGTTTCCACACTGTAAGTAATCTAATCTAATCTAATAGGGATTGTTAATGGCTGACAATGGGTTGTGATGTAGCAGCCCATGTGATAACAAGGCCTGGTGTGGGGGGGTTGGGGGAAGGGACTAAGGCCCTAAAATCGATACTGAGTCCTGAAGAGGTGAAAATGAGGTGTTGTTCTTTCAGCTTGAGCTTCGCTTCGCAGGAGTACTGTCGAAAGTACGAGACTGAGGTGCTGGCCGGGGAACACAGTTGTGTATTGAAATAGCAGACAACAGGAAGCTTCGGGTCATCCTTGCAGACAAAATGGAGGTGTTCTGCAAAGCAGTCGCCCAGTCTGCACTTCGCCTTCCCAGTGTAGAGGAGACCACTTCGAGAGCAGCGGACGCAGCAGACTAAGTTGAGTGAAGTGCAGGTAAAGTGCTGCTTCACCTGGAAGGTGTGTCTGGGGCCTTGGATACTGAGAGGTGGAAGAAGCAAACTCTGGATTAGTGGTGCTGGCAGAGCACATCAGTTCAGGCAGCATCCAACGAGGGATCATCCCTTCATAGGGCTTTTGCCCGAAATGTCGATTTCGCTGCTCGTTGGATGCTGCCTGAACTGCTGTGCTCTTCCAGCACCACTAATCCAGAATTTGGTTTCCAGCATCTGCAGTCATTGTTTTTACCTGGAGGAAGCAAACTGTTCAGTGCTACCCCTTCTTTGATTACATGGGAAGGTGCCGTGGGTGTGTGGGAATTTGTTGGGAGTGAAGGAGAGGTAGACCAGAGTGTCTTGGAGGGAATGGCTGCTCCAGAAGGGTGACAGGGTGAGGAGGTGAATTTGAGTCAGTAGTGGCATCCTGCTGAAGGTGATGTAAATGGAGGCTAATGATCCTCTGGATGTGGATGCTGATGGGATGGTAGGTGAGGATGAAGGGGACTCTGTCACTGTTGTGGAACGGAAGAGAGGGGGTGAGGGTTGGAGTGTGGGAGATGGGACAGACACAGCTGAGGGCCCTGTCAACCACAGTTGATGGGGAATCCTCAGTTGAGTGGATATCTGGGAGGACCCCTTCTTCAAGTTGACATCCTTGGAAGTTGACATTCGATGGAGACAGAGGAACTGGGAGAATGGAACAGTGTCTTTTCAGGAAGCAGGGAGTCAGGATATACAGTCAAGCTAACTGTGGGTTTGTAGTGGACATTGATGGCCACCTATCTCCAGAAATGGAAACAGAAAATAAACCAACCTTCTACTTTTGTTATCGCGCCTCATTAAATAATATTTAATGAATGGCATTTTGAAAATAAAATAAATAATTACCAAATCACGATGTTTTGTTTGAAGGCTTATTGCCATTCTGGTTTTCAGTGTATATTGAACAGCTGACTACATTAAAAACTTTGGACTGATGAAAATGGGCTCTTTGTTTTGATGCTGCTGCTGTGTCACTTTAAAAAAATCATATTGTCATTCTCATTTCATCCTTAATTAGTAACGCTGCTCTAAACTACTTGGTAACTATATAAAGGTAAAAACAAGGACTGCAGATGTTGGAAACCAGAGGAATAGATGCTCTATTCCTGATGAAGGGCTTTTGCCCGAAACGTCGATTTTCCTGCTCCTCGGATGCTACCTGACCTGCTGTGCTTTTCCAGCACAACTCTAATCTAGACTCTACTTGGTAACTATATTCCATTTTATGATAATATTTTCAAAAGAAGGTGCAATATTTCCTGATATTATTCATGTATTTTTCCATTTGTTCCTTAAAGTTTTGAAGACTTCCGTATTTAGAGATATATGGAGCAGACAAAGTACATTCTGTGTCTGTTTTCTGCAGCTTGTTCTCCCGGGAATAGGTCACTAGCTCAAAGCTAATTGTTGTAATATAAGGGCTGTCACCCATGTTACAGACTACACCAGAATCCCTCAAAATATTTTAAGAATCTAACCACAATGCTAACGTTTCCATATTTTAATGGTAGATAGAGTCATAGAAACGTACAGCATGGAAACAGTCACTTCGGTCCAACTCATCCATGCCAACCAGATATCCCAAACCAATTTAAATTAGATCAGATTCCCTACAGTGTGGAAACAGGCCCTTTGGCCCAACCAGTCCACACCGACCCTCTGAAGAGTAACCCACCCAGACCCATTTCCCTCTGACTAATGCACATAACACTATGGGCAATTCATCTGACCTGCACACCATTGGAGTGTGGGAGGAAACCAGAGCACACCCACGAAGAGAATGTGCAAACTCCATACAGACAGTCACCCAAGGCTGGAATCGAACCTGGGACCCTGGTGCTATGAGGCAGCAGTGCTAACCACTGAGTCACCGTGCCACCTGCCAAAACCCACCCCATATCCCTCCAAACCCTTCCTATTCATATCCTCATCCAGATGCCTTTTAAATGGTGCAATTGTACCAGCCTCCACGACATCCTCTGGCAGCTCATTCCATATACATACCGCCTTCTCCGTGAAAAAATTGCCCCTTAGGTCTCTTTAATATTTTTCCCCTCTTACCTAAACCTATCCCCTCTAGTTCTGCATCCCAGGGAAAAGACTTTCTCTATTTATCCTGTCCATGCCCCTCATGATTTTGTAAACCTCTAAAAGATCACCCCTCAGCCTCCAATGCTGCAGGGAAAACAGCTCCAGCCTGTTCAACCTCTCCCTGTAGCTCAAATCCTCCAACCCTGGGAAAATTCTTGGAAATCTTTTATGAACCCTTTCAAGTTTCGCAATATCCTTCCAATAGAAAGGAGACCAGAATTGCACGCAATATTCCAACAGTGGCCTAACCAATGTCCTGTACGGCTGCAACATGACCTCCCAACTCCTGTACTCAATACTCTGACCAATAAAAGAAAGCATACCAAACGCCTTCTTCACTATCCTACCTGTCTGTGACTCCACTTTCAAGGAGCTATGAACCTGCACTCCAAGATCTCTTTGTTCAGCAACACTCCCTAGGACCTTAACATTAACTGTATAAGTCCTGCTAAGATTTGCTTTCCCAAAGTGCGGCACCTCACATTTATCTAAATTAAACTCCACCTGCCACTTCTCAGCCCATTAGCCCATCTGATCAAGAACCTATTGTAATCTGAGGAAACCTTCTTCGCTGTCCACTACACCTCCAATTTTGACGTCATCTACAAACTTAATAACTGTACATCTTTTGCACACATCCAAATCATTTACATAAATGACAAAAAGTAGTGGACCCAGCAACGATCCTTGTGGCACTCCACTGGTCACAGGCCTCCAGTCTGAAAAACAACCCTCACCATCTCCCTCTGTCTTCTACTTTTCAGCCAGTTCTCTATCCAAATGGCTAGTTCTCCCTGTGTTCCATGAGATCCAACCTTGCTAACTAGTATCCTATGGGGAACCTTGTTGAACCTCTTACTGAAGTCCATATAGATCATGTCCACCATTCTGCCCTCATCAATCCTCTTTGTTACTTCTTCAAAAACCTCAATCAAGTTTGTGAGACATGATTTCCCACGCACAAAGCCATGTTGACTATCCCTAATCAGTCCTTTGTGAGGCGCCATGCTCCAGATGTGATGCGACTGATCAAACTACTCAACATTAAACAAAACATAATTTATTTAAATGTTATAGTTAAAATGCAAAAGAAAGAAGGAGAAACTAGGTTAACCTAACTATTGGAAAACTTGACTAAATAATAGGTACAGAACCTAATACTAATGAACTGTCCCAATATAGTAATATCCCATAAACACACACCTTGGCAGAAGGGAAAATTCAGACCCAGATTTTCACATGCAGTTCTCCAATCCAGGAGGAAAAAAATCAAGAGAAAATTCAGAGTGTAGCAGCCAGGAGACATTCACTGAAGCTCTCAAATCTTTTGAGACCCCAGTGGCTTCTGCTTAAAACCAAACCTAAAATCTACAAAAAAAACCTAAAAAGCCTGGTCTGTGAGGGCTGGCCCCACCCAATCTGCTTCCATTGTTCCAACTTTAAAAAGAAACTAAGCCCTGACAAATTGTTTACGTTCTTAGAGACAGCTCCATACCTCTGCCTCACAATCTCTCTTAAAGAAAAACAGGATAAATAACACTTTAAAGTGACAGCATTGTCACACTCTGCATTGGACAAAGCTGGCCTGGAATCACACCCACTCCTGCTCCCTGCCGTGGCCATGATGGAAGGATATGTAGGTTGATCATGAACCTGTTTGGCTCTGTTAGCATCCACATCTCTTTGCAAAATGTGCTGGAGGGAGAATCAACTCATGGCATCTGTCACAGCAATAATGGTGTTCCCCACTATGTCATAAGATCCTCCTTTGTGCCTTTACATATCTCAAAGATTTAAACATCTCTGCTGTATAAACCAGATAGTGGACATAAACAAACATTGATTATCTAAATAAGCAACTTAGATGGTCACTCACCGGGAATGGAATAGATGAGGAGAATTGAAGCCCACAACATTATATTTGCAAAGATCATTTCAGTTCTTGATGTTCGTCCTCCAGCTTTTCTTTCTCACAACAAAGTATGTAATACCATGTTTACAAGAATGTAAATGAGGAAGAGGATAGAGGAAGACAGCTTATAAAACCACAGTAAACTAGATGATAAAATCTGACACAGAAGAAATTAGTCTCCTGTCAGTTATGTTTTAACAGAACAACTAAATTAATTCCTTGCCCAAGAATAGGAGGTTATGAAATCAAGATAGTTAAAAAGTCAAATCTTCTTGATAATGGTGACCAAAGTAAATTGAATTTTCAGGTAAACGACAAATGGCTCATTCTCCTTTGTTAAAAAATATCAACAATTCATGACACAAAGAGTTTTGCTTTATGAAAATTTGTTCTGCAATTAAACATTAAACTGCTGCTAATAATTTTGCTCTTTTTTTACATAATATGACTCTTGTTATTGCTGAGTAATTATTCTGTCACAATCTAAACTTCTAGATATGCAGTTAAAGGACAAGATCCAAATAAACAAGACATGAGGTCAATTTCAGGCAGAAAAAGGAACTCAAAAACTGAGAGAAAATTAAGGGGGAAGTGAACTGTAATTGAGGAACTGGGAGTGAGCTTCAATTCCAAAGTGAGGATCCCTCTGGTGAACCGATTAACATGGGGCTTTGTATTCACCAGGACATGGTTGATGATGAGTGAGTCTGGTGAACCATGCTGGGTTTCACCTTTGAGAAGATCAAAGGGACTGACACCCTTCACCAACCGTGCTCATCCCCAGCCACAATGCTGAAGGCAGTGCCCCCACCTTAACCCTTAATATGGAAGGAGAATCACTGGAGTCATTACCCAGAGACTGAACCAACGAGGACCATCGCAATGCTCTGTCTGGGAAACAGAAACAACATGTTGGGTTAACTCTTGGAGAACACTTGGAAACATTTGTGGGTTAATATCCCAATGGGGATGAAACCCCTCTGCTGTCAGGTCACCAGTGTCTGAGCGTCAGTAATTTGCCTCTTATATGCTTTCAAAATTTGTCTCCTCTCCTCTTAAAAATGTGCCCCTGAGTCTTGAAATTCTCCATCTCAGGGAAAAGACAACTGCCATCAACTCTATCTATATCTCTCAGTATTTTATAATCTTCTATCAGGTCACTTCTCAACTTCCTACGCTCTTCTGAACTCCAGCAAGTCCAAGCCTAAGCTATATACAACATGCAACTAAAGATGTTTCACGAGAGATAATCCTGTATCTTAGATTTAATCCAACTGCTATTAAATATCATGGACAAACCCTATTTACTGTTCATCAAGATTGAGTTTGTCTTCTGCCAGGGACGTCTGAGGGCATCCTTCCCCACATGGTATCAGTGGCTCAGATTAATGCCTGTATGATGGATTGGTGGTGTCAAATCTACCCAAGATATCCCAGTTAAAAATCACACAACACCAGGTGAGAGTCCAACAGGTTTAATTGGAAGCACACTAGCTTTCGGAGCGTCGCTCCTTCATCAGGTGATTGTGGAGGACACAATTCTAAGGCACAGAATTTATAGCAAAAATTTAAAGTGTGATGTAAAATTTATATCACACTGTAAATTTTTGCTATAAATTCTGTGCCTTAGAATTGTGTCCTCCACAATCACCTGATGAAGGAGCGATGCTCCAAAAGCTAGTGTGCTTCCAATTAAACCTGTTGGACTATAACCTGGTGATGTGTGATTTTTAACTTTGTACACCCCATCTCCAAATCAAGATATCCCAGATCATATCCTGCATTACAAGATTGAAGTCTTTCTTCTCAGCAGCAATCTTTGACCATAATAGAGCAATCAATCAGAAACACACTTCTGAAAATGAGTGTAAGGGCTTTCCACAATGATCTTAGTTCCAGTTAAGTGCCCTATTCAGAACTTGACTAAGAAATGGTCCTTTCTCATTCTCACTAATGCTGTGGTGTCAGGGTTGCAACTGGATCATGGCAGCCACTTTTAAAGATGGCACCTATCTCTTGAATTGGGAAACACACTCTGTAATTCTAAGACACCCTGTATTCTTGTCCAAAGTCAATTCTCCCTGGTCCTCTACTTACACTTTTAGCATCAACATCTTGAGCTGTTCCATTGTTCTACCTTCCTTTCCCTTCAAAGTTTACCCAATCTCAAAATGTTCCTTGTTTCTGAAGTCTTTGGCAGATCTCGACCTCACTTATCATCTTTTCTGAAGTTGGGTTTACCAAGTCTTGGCATCAGGTACCTCGAACTGTTACTCACTGTGCTGCCATCCTGGCTTGCGATGAGGTTAACCATGGAATGGAGGTCTGCACTAATCGTCTTCCTGTACGTCTCTCTAAGGTTCAGTTTGGCCCTGTCCCTGTAGTATTCAATTGGTTGGCTGTCCTTACTTACTCTGATAGTAATCTGGAGATAGTCACAGTAAAGCAATTCCAACTCTTTATTCACATAATATATATGACAGCAATCTAATGCAGAGAGCTGCTTCTCCATCTCAGATTCTCTCTATGAGTGTTCTCTCAATATCATAACTAGATCATCAGTTATGCCACTAACTGACTGACATTAACCATTTCTCCACTTCCTTCTCAGATACTACAAAGTAGATGAACTCCTACTTCCCCAGATTAAACTGCACCTTCCACACAGATTTCACCATTGACTCTTTCTAGGTCCACACCCCCCCAAAACCCCGAGGGGAACATTACCCCTGCTCATGCCTCCAGCCCCATTCCCCCCACCATCACACCCACTCCAGGTACTGGCTCCCAGCCCTGCCGAGTTTTCACCATCCCCCCAGACCTGAGAACGAACGATCAGTCCTCAGCAAAGGACTCACCTTCATCCCCCTCCGTCCACGCATCAATGAATTTAATACACGCCGTGACATTGAACAATTCTTCCGTCACCTCCACCTCCGAGCTTACTTTCACAATCAGGACTCCCGCCCACCTTCCGAGGATCCCTTCACCCATCTCCAACACACTGCATCCACCTGGACACCCCGCGCTGGCCTATTACCTGCCCTCGACCTCTTCATTTCCAACTGCCACCGGGACATTAACCGCCTCAACCTGTCGACTCCCCTCCCCCACTCCAACCTCTCACCCTCACAACGCGCAGCCCTCCAATCCCTCTGCTCTAATCCCAACCTCACCATTAAGCCAGCGGATAAAGGGGGCGCAGTGGTAGTCTGGCGCACTGACCTCTACACCGCTGAAGCCAAACGCCAACTCGAGGACACCTCTTCCTACTGCCCCCTCGACCATGACCCCACCCCCCATCACCAAACCATCATCTCCCAGACCATACAGAACCTCATCACCTCAGGAGATCTCACACCCACAGGTTCCAACCTCATAGTCCGGGAACCCCGCACTGCCCGGTTCTACCTCCTTCCCAAGATCCACAAGCCTGACCACCCTCGCCGACCCATTGTCTCAGCATGCTCCTGCCCCACTGAACTCATCTCTACCTACCTTGACACTGTCCTATCCCCCCTAGTCCAGAAACTCCCCACATACATTCGAGACACCACCCACGCCCTCCACCTCCTCCAAGACTTCCGTTTCCCCGGCCCCCAACGCCTCATCTTCACCATGGTTATCCAATCCCTCTGCACCTCCATCCGCCATGACCAGGGTCTCCAAGCCCTCTGTTTTTTCCTCTCCAGACGTCCCCAACAGTACCCTTCCACCGACACTCTCATTCGTTTGGCCGAACTGGTCCTCACCCTTTACAATTTCTCCTTTGAATCCTCCCACTTCCTCCAGACCAAAGGCGTAGCCATGGGCACACGTATGGGCCCCAGCTATGCCTGTCTCTTTGTTGGCTATGTAGAACAGTTGATCTTCCGTAATTACACCGGCACCACTCCCCACCTCTTCCTCCACTACATTGATGACTGCATTGGCGCTACCTCGTGCTCCCGCGAGGAGGTTGAGCAATTCATCAACTTCACCAACACATTCCACCCTGACCTTAAATTTACCTGGACCATCTCTGACACCTCGCTCCCCTTCCTGGACCTCTCCATCTCCATTAGTGATGACCGACTTGACACTGACATTTTTTACAACCCCACCGACTCCCACAGCTACCTGGATTACACCTCTTCCCACCCTACCTCTTGCAAAAATGCCATCCCGTATTCCCAATTTCTCCACCTCCGCCGTATCTGCTCCCAGGAGGACCAGTTCCACCATAGAACACACCAGATGGCCTCCTTCTTTAGAGACCACAATTTCCCTTCCCACGTGGTTAAAGATGCCCTCCAACGCATCTCATCCACATCCCGCACCTCCACCCTCAGACCCCACCCCACCAACCGTAACAAGGACAGAACGCCCCTGGTGCTCACCTTCCACCCTACAAACCTTTGCATAAACCAAATCATCTGCCGACATTTCCGCCACCTCCAAAAAGACCCCACCACCAGGGATATATTTCCCTCCCCACCCCTTTCCGCCTTCCGCAAAGACCGTTCCCTCCGTGACTACCTGGTCAGGTCCACACCTCCCTACGACCCACTCTCCCAACCTGGCACTTTCCCCTGCCACCGCAGGAACTGTAAAATCTGTGCCCACACCCCCTCCCTCACCTCTATCCAAGGCCCTAAAGGAGCCTTCCACATCCATCAAAGTTTTACCTGCACATCCACTAATATCATTTATTGTATCCATTGCTCCTGATGTGGTCTCCTCTACATTGGGGAGACTGGGCGCCTCCTAGCAGAGCGCTTTAGGTCACATCTCCGAGACACCCGCACCAATCAACCAAACCGCCCCGTGGCCCAACATTTCAACTCCCCCTCCCACTCTGCCAAGGACATGGAGGTCCTGGGCCTCCTTCACCGCCGCTCCCTCACCACCAGACGCCTGGAGGAAGAACGCCTCATCTTCCACCTCGGAACACTTCAACCCCAGGGCATCAATGTGGACTTCAACAGCTTCCTCATTTCCCCTTCCCCCACCTCATCCTAGTTTCAAACTTCCAGCTCAGCACTGTCTCCTTGACTTGTCCGGACTTGTCTGACCTGCCTATCTCCTTTTCCACCTATCCACTCCACCCTCTCCTCCTTGACCTATCACCTTCATCTCCTCCCCCACTCACCCATTGTACTCTATGCTACTCTCTCCCCACCTCCACCCTCCTCTAGCTTATCTCTCCATGCTTCAGGCTCACTGCCTTTATTCCTGATGAAGGGCTTTTGCCCAAAACGTCGATTTTGCTGCTCCTTGGATGCTGCCTGAACTGCTGTGCTCTTCCAGCACCACTAATCCAGAATTTGGTTTTCAGCATCTGCAGTTATTGTTTTTACCTCTTTCTAGGTCCTTACCTACCTCAGGATACCTCAGCAATGTTTCTACAGACCTTGCTGCTCCCCCTCTCCCCCCATCCCACACACAATTTACATCCTGGAATGGCTGGGTGATCCACTGCTGCCTTTGCTGTGAAGTTGATCAGTGACTTGAATGGCCCCAATTTGAAATGAAGGCCACACAGATCTTGATGCTGCAGCTACAGCAAGGATCAAGACCCTATTCCGAACAAATAATCCACTTGATGTGTCATTTGTAATGTCAGAAAGATTTCAGCAATCTCTCATGTGATCAGTTAAATGGTTTGTTTCATCCTGAGGACATGGGAGGATTGATATAAGTACTTCAAAAAATTGCTCACAGATATTGTAAAAAAAAATTAATTTAATTATAAATGAATTACAACCCTTCCCTTATATTGTCTTGTCAACTACACTGTGACTGAAACAGCACAAATTCCCAAAGAATGAAGACCATCCAACATACCACACTCCAGACAGTGGAAATGCAGAAACTCTCCCTCCAATGCAATTCTTATTTCATTCTTTGGTTCCTCGAGCAGCCTTTAGTCATAGTGTCATGCTTCAATTTTCATTATTAACTGAGGGAGCATGTAGCTTGAGCAATCTGCTTCAAACTGATTGCTCTCCAACTCTGATTCTAAACATTTCTCATTCTCACATACAGGTCTCACGTACAGGTATCCACTGCTTTTCAAAAGTTCGATTTACACCATTTCACCTTTACAAAAGACCTACATTAGGACCTGTTTTCAGTAACTGAAAGATATTCGAATCGGATTTTTGCTTTCACGAGAAAAGGCAAAATTTTTCCCAAATAAATTAATATTTCTTCGCTTTACACCATTTTGGCTTATAAAAAGTTCCATAGGAATGCTCTACTTTTGGGTAGCAGGGGATACCTGTATATTGATTGATTTATTGTTATAAACAATAGACAATAGGTGCAGCCCTTCCAGCCAGCACCACGATTCATTGTGATCATAGCTGATCATCCATAATCAATATCCTGTTCCTGCCTTATCCCCATAACCCTTGATTCCTCCATCTCTAAGAGCACTATCCATCTCTTTTTTGAACATATCCAGAGACTTGGCCTCCACTGCATTCTGGGGCAGAGCATTCCATATATCCCCCACTCTCTGGGTGAAGAAGTTTCTCCTCAACTCTGTTATAAATGGTCTACCCCTTATTTTTAAACTGTGTCCTCTGGTTCTGGACTTTCCTGTCAGTGGAAACATGCTTCCTGCTTCCGGAGTGTCCAATCCTTTAATAATTTTATACGTCTCAATCAGATCCCCTCTCATCCTTCTAAATTCAAGTGTATACAAGCCCAGTCGCTCCAATCTTTCAACATAAGATAGTCTCGCCATTCCGGGAATTGACCTTGTGAACCTACGCTGCACTCCTTCAATAGCCAGAATGTCCTTCCTCAAAGTTGGAGACCAAAACAGCGCACAATACTCCAGGTGCGATCTCACCAAGGCATGTATAGCAATAGAAGGACCTCTTTGCTCCTATACTCAATTCCTCTTGTTTTGAAGGCCAGCATGCCATTAGCTTTTCTCACTGCCTGCTGTACCTGCATGCTTGCTTTCACTGATTGATGTACAAGAACACCTAGATCTCATTGTACTTCCCCTTTACCTAATTTGACTCCATTTAGATAGTAATCTGCCTCCCTGTTCTTGCCACCAAAGTGGATAACCATACATTTGTCCACATTAAACTGCATTTGCCACAAATCTATCCATGCACATAGCCTGTCCAGGTCACCCTATATTCTCATAACATCCTCTGCACATTTCACCCTGCCCACCCAGCTTTGTGTCATCAGCAAATTTGCTCAAATTACTTTAAATGCCTTCATCTATATCACAGGTATGTATCCCTTTATCTGAGCATCCAAAAACTGAAAAGCTCTGAAAACCGAAGGGCTTCATGGAGTGTGCAGTGTCAGCCATGTCTGCGTAACATCACAGGGTTTTCTTGGCGAGCGAAGGCCGCACCCACTCGACCACGTGGCGGCGTGGCCCAGCACTCAGAGGCGTCAGTTGTGTATTGTTTTTACTGTGCTAAATTGTTTAATTTTAGAGTGAAAATTTCACATAGAGATGCAGTCACATCGATGGCTAACAATAATATAAAGAAAAGGAAGCATCTGTCATTATCAATAATGCAGAAAGTAGAGTTATTGCAGAAGCTTGATCGTGGGGAGACTGTGTGGTGTCGTACTGAAGAATATGGTGTCGGAACTACCACTGTCTAGGATTTGACGAAACAGAAAGACGAGTTACTGAAGTTTTATGGTGACAGTGATGACCGTCAATTAATGAAAAATAGGAAAACACTGCATAGGGCAAAAACATGAAGATCTTATCAGGTGTAGATGGAGTGGATTAGACAACGAAGAAGTGAACGTATGCCACTGACTGGTTTGATGGCCCTGAAACAAGCTGGAAAATATCATAAAGAACTGGACATTAAAGGTGGATGTCAATATTCAGAAGATTGGCTGCAGAAATTGAAGAAGTGTAATGGTGTGAAATATCTGAAAATCTGTGGTGATAAAGCTTCTGCTGACCATGAAGCAGCAGAAATTTATGTTGGTGAATTTGCCAAGCTGATATCTGCCGAAAGCCTTAGGCCTGAACAAATTTACAATGCTGATGAAACAGCTCTCTCCTGGCGCTACGTCCTGAGAAAAACATGAGCAACGGCTAATGAGAGAGCACCAACAGATTGTAAGGAAACTAAGGACGGATTAACTATTCTTGAGTGTGTCAATGCTACAGGCACACACAAAGTGAAATTGGCAGTGATTGGGAAAACAAACTTCCAAGATGTCTTAAAGGTGTACGCAATTTGCCTGTGCATTATTATGCAAACAAGAAAGCACAGGTAACCAGAGAAATTTTTAACGACTGGTTCAGTAAACACTTCGTACTAGCGGCACGAGCTCATTGCGGACAAGCTGGACTAGAAGAAAAGTGCAAAATGTTATTGTTCTTGGACAACTGCTCCGCACATCGCCCTGCCGAACAACTTGTGAAAAGTAATGTTTTTAGCATTTACTTGCCCCCGAATGTGACATCAGTATTACAGCCTTGTGACCAAGGAATTTTATGCTCCATGAAGAGCAAGTATAAAAAATAATTAAACAGTATACTTGCTGCAGTCAACAGAGAGGTAGGATTTCAAGACTTCATGAAAGAGTCTACAGGGGAACCTCAATTATCCAAATGAGATGGGTGGGATTAAATGCCTTTCCTCTGGGGTTTGGAGCTTCTAAAGTCTGCTCCTCGTTCAGGAGACTACAGCAGCACACAGTGTGCGAGGCCCTGCCCCAACCCCGCTCCCAGCCAACACAGCGCCCACGCCCACCCCCCAGCCGTCCAACACCTCCCCCCAACCCTGGCCAACACATCCCCCCCGCCTCCCCCCAACCATCCAGTCCCTCTCCCTGCCTCCCAACACTGCCTCCCCACATCCCCACCCCCGTCCAACACCTCCCCCCGTCCTCCCACCCCCAGCTAACAACTCCCCCCACCCCTGGCCAACACCTCCACCCACCCCCAGCCAACACCTCCCCCCAAACCCACACCCTCCGCTCCGCCCAACACTTACCCCCGCCCCCCTGACCGCCAGCCAACCCCGCCCCCCAACCCCACCCAACCCCGCACCCTCAGCCCCCGTCCAACAAAGCCCCCGCCCTTCTCCAGGGCAGCTGGACTGTACACCAACAATAAAACTGTTGCTGTTGCACACACACACACACACGTTCCACCTCTGCCCTGCACAGGACAATGTTAGAGAGATTATCTGGGGAATGGGGGGGGTGGGGTGGGCGCAGTTTAGGGTACACCCCTCTGTAGAACTCCAGGGAAAGTGTGGGGAGAGAGAGAGTCATTTGGTGACAGTGCCTGTTTAATCACTGTAAACAAAAGACGCAATCACTATTGGAAACACATCTTTGATGTAATGTTTCTATCAGGACCTCAAGATCGCCTTCTGATAATCCAATTTTCGGATAATTGGTATTCAGATAATCGAGGTTCCTCTGTAGTCTTAAGAATGCCATTTACGTAGTTGCTAACACTTGGAATGATGGTGATAAAACAACATTAACAACTGCTTGGCACAAACTCTGGCCTACAAAGATGTTTCTTGTAAATGAACCTGCAGATGAAGGGCTTGAAGGATTTCATGTCACTGAAGAGAAAAAGATGATAGCAAGCCTTGTTACTTACGCACAAAATTTATCAGATGAAAGTGTAATTAAATTACATGAAGTTGACATCGAAGAAATGCTGACCATTGACAATGATATGCCTGCCGTGCATTCCTAGAGTGATGGGAACATTACTGAAATATGGGTTCCTGTACAGGTAAGTGTGAGGATAGTAGTGATGATGACAACAATGATGATGAGTTAGTGAACACGGTTGAAAAAGTCCCCATTGATGATATGGTGACAATGTGTGATCAGTTAAATGCTGGCCTTGAACAACGTGCATTTATCAGAGAGCAAGAGATTATGGCAATTTACTCAATTAAAGAGTGATTGTTTGGACAGAAACCCATGTTAATGAGACAGATGACACTTGAAGAAGCCTTTTAAACTGCCGCCTGCCATAGTACTGAAGCTGTGTATGTTTAAGTTTTACCGAACATGTTTATTGGAATGATTTTTGTGGAAATAAAACTTTGTTGAATATTTATAGTCGATGCATTTCATGAATGTGTATATATTACTCTATAAATAAGCTTTGTGCATTTATGTTTTCCAGAATGTTTTTCTTCGAATGTCTTTTATGGAAATAAAATGTCGTTGAACATTTATGGTCAATGTATTTCATTTATTGGTACACTACTCTATAAATAAAGTGTGGTAGCATTTCTAGTCTTTATTTATCCTGCTTAGTGTCGGTATTCATACGCTTTTGCTGCAGTACAGTATTTATTTTTGATTACGAGTTGCTGCCCTGCACATAATTCTGATTTCTGCAAAGCAGCTGGTCCTGAGCATTTCGGATAAAGGGATACGTACCTGTACTGAGACACAGTGAAAAGTGTTGTTTTGTGTGCTGTGCAGGCGGATTGTACCATACAAAGTGCATCATGGGAGCAGAACACAGTGCAGAATACAGTGTTACAGCCATAGAGAAGGTGCAGAAAGAGAGAGGTCAACACTGACTTGTGAGAGGTCAGTGCAAAAATCTAATAACAGCATGAAAGAAGCTGTTCTTGAAAGTAGTCATACATTCATTCAATCTTTTATATCTTTTGCCTGAAGGAAGACGGTGGAAGAGAATAGAACCGGGTTTGGGAGGGGTCTTTGATTATGTTGTTTGCTTCCCTGAGACAGCAGGAAGTATAAATGGAGTCAATGGATGGGAGGCTCGTTTGTGTGATGGACTGGGCTATGGTTATGACTCTCTGTAGTTTCTTACAGTCTTGGGCAGAGCAGTTGCCATCCCACACTGTGATGCATCTGGAAAGGATGCTTTCTAAGGTACTTTCAATTTCAATCTCTGTCCTTCCCTCAGGACCCAAACCACAGTTGGTGACAGCGGTCTCTGCACAGTGTGACTTCCTCTTTAACCACAAAGGGATTTCCTCATTCACTTCCTCTTGCCTCGGTTGTTGCCATGGCTCAGGTGACCGCACATACCAGCTGTACTTTGTTCTACAAGGCAGCAGAGTGACAGAAGGTTTGCTTTCAATTGTATTATCCCTCTAATACAGGGACTAATATCGGTAATATAATTACAGCATGATCTGCCTGTAGGGAACGCAAAACAACACGACGCATGTACCGAGCTACAGTGAAAATGACAATAAATAAATAAAAATATATGAAATGAAATAAATCAAATAAATAAAGCCTGAAATCAGCAGGGAAAATGGCTATCACAGGATGTATAAAGACTGTTTTGCTCACTGTGAGAGCTTGTAGCTACCATAAATTACTCTCGGCTAGTTTATGTCTGGAGTTGGAAATGTTGGCCTCAGAAGGGGTGTATTCTGCTTCATGGCATGCAATGCTTTGATGTTGAATTAATTTTCTCAGAGCGGCCCTGGCATCTTCGAGTTGTAAATTGATATCTTGTTCCGTTGAAATTTTTACTGAGCTGTAAGGTACACAGAAAGGTGCCTTGGGGCAGCTCCTACTGCACTGTTTTTCACTTAATCTTATCCTTCTGAACCTCCTCAGAACCCCCTCCACAATCTTTCTCACATTCCACTGTCACCCTCATAACATTTTTTGCTCTAACTGCTCCAGTTTTGGTGATCAAACTCACTATCAATAATTCTCTAGCATTTGCCAGTCCTATTCTAACTTCTGGTTTCACTTTGGGGCCATTCCACATGTATTTACCCAGATGTTGAAGACTACTGCAGTCAATGAGGTGTTGATAGAGCCACAGTCAACTCAGCCCCAGAACATCTCTGAAGGAGTTCTTCAAGGGTAGAGTCTTAGGCCTAATCACTTATAGTTACATCATCAATGACCAATAAAGGAAAGCATACCAAACGCCTTCTTCACTATCCTACCTACCTGTAACTCCACTTTCAAGAAGCTATGAACCTGCACTCCAAGGTCTCTTTGTTCAGCAACACTCCCTAGAGCCTTATCATTAAGTGTATACATCCTGCTCTGATTTGCTTTTCCAAAATGCAGCATTTCACATTTATCTAAATTAAACTCCATCTGCCAGTCTTCAGCCCATTGGCCCATCTGACCAAGATCCCATTGTAATCTGAGGTAACCTTCTTCGCTGTCCACTACACCTCCAATTTTGGTGTCATCTGCAAACATACCAACTAAACCTCCAATGTTAACATCCAAATCATTTATATACGCCATGTCTAACCTACTAACCACTCTACCTTATATAAAAAATATCTCAGAAGTGACAGCCAGACTTTTCTGACACTTTAGATTCATGATAGCCCATAAACTGACAACAATGCTCAGACAACAACTCACCACAACAAAAGACCCTATACCCATCATATGCAAGACTAACGTAACTTATAAGATTCCATGCAAAGACTGCATGAAACACTGCACAGGACAAACAGGCAGACACCTAGCAATCCGTATCCATGATATCCAACTAGCCACGAAGCGACAGGACAAGCTGACCCAAGTAGCTGTATACACAGATGACAAGGACCATAAATTCGACTGGGACAAAACAATGATCATAGAACACATCAAACAGAGGACAGCCAGATAATTTCTAGAAACATGGCACCCATCCACGGACTCCATCAATAAACACATAGACCCAGACCCAACATACCGGCCACTACAACAAACACCCAGAATCGGCAACTGGAAGCAGCAGGAATGGAACCATTTATCCCTTCTTCGGTTCTGGGCGAGCCACAGTGTTAATTCTGTTATCACTCTATGGATTTCCATATACTAGAAACTGACTCATTCAGAATTCAGATGGAGTCATGACCCTGATTCTGAATTAAGGAGGACTTTACCATGTTTGAATAACACAGTTTAATTTTTGACAGAGGAGAAACTGTTTCTTCATCATTGATTTCAGTGGGAAACAATAGGATGATCAGAAAAGTAGAGAAGTGCCTTTTTCCTGAGCAGCAGTACATATATCCTTACATACTCTTGATATTGACAATGACCACTTGCATTATTTGCCAGAGAAGATAACTGTTAGCAGCTGGTAAACAAAAATTCACCTTCAAACTGCATTTGTATAGTGTGGAAAGAGATCAATTGGTTGCACTCTGATTTCTGATTTCAGTGGGCTGTGAATTCAAATGCCATTTCAAAGATTCCGGTTCATATTGATACCCCCTGCCTAGCCCTGATATAGTGCTGTGCTTCTGGAGGGACTGTTGGGATGTTATACTACAGACCCTGACATCCTTCAGCTGGTACAATTCAAGGAAGAACAGGAAAATCCTCTCAATATCTCATAAACTTTACCCCTCAGCTAACACAATGGTAAGCAGATTATCTGGTGATAATATATGTGTGAATTTCTCATGTGCACAAATTAGTTTCTGTTTCCCTACATTCCAACTATGTATACAATAAAGGGAAGTACTTTTTAGGTTGTGCAATACTGTAGGTTGTGCTGAGTTTTATGAAAGGTGAAGAATCAATACAATTTATTTTGATATTTTGAAACAAATGAATGACCTAAATCGCATTTGAAGCACTTCTCTGCACTTTCAATGGATATGGGGGGTCTTGGAGACTAGCAACATGGAACATTATTATTTAATGACAGAAATTACTAACTGGATTTGCAGAGTGCACTACTGATGGGTAAGGTTTCCCATCAAGATCAAAATACCCATCCCAAAGACAGGAAATTAATATTACCAATATTAGTAAGTTACAGTTCAATGTGCTCAAGCGATTATTATAAGAGCAACAATACATAAAAGGGGGAACCCATAATATTGACAATTTGTTGACTATAGAGTTAAGTGAATAGTGGTATAACTTTTGACCCTTCAGCAGCAGGAGAGTCCACTAGGATCTGAGCAAGTCCCCTGGAGAGGAGGATCCAGGTTGCAGTTGGGGACATGCTATCTGTCCTGAGAGAGACGGGTGGGACTCTGGGGTGTGTTCTAATAGGTGGTTCTGAGAGGTTTTAAAAAGATGTACCAACATCTTTTTGCTGGTCCCATTTAGCAAGATTATGCACATAATGTCTTTGGCAGGATATCAGTTGAATCTTGAGTAAACAATAGGTAGGTAACCACAATGCCTCTTTAGCAGATTAAGTTATGAATTGTAAATTCTGTCACACATAGATTTCTGTAGTGTTGAACTTAGATTCCCTGCAGTATGGAAACAGGCCCTTTGGCCCAACAAGTCCACACCAACCCTCCAAAGAGTAACCCACCCAGACCCATTTCCCTCTGGCTAATGCACTTAACACTACGGGCAATTTAGCATGGCCAATTCACCTGACCTGCACATCTTTGGACTGTGGGGGAAAACCAGAGCATCTGGAGGAAACACACACAGACACAGGGAGAATGTGCAAACTCCACACAGACAGTCACCTGAGGCAGGAATCGAACCTGGGACCCTAGCACAGTGAGGCAGCAGTGCTAACCACTGAGCTACCATGTCATGGAGAGCTAAAGTGCAGAGTTTAACTCTTGCTCACATAGAACCTTCAAAGTCCTTAAAGGAACAGCTGCTGGTCTCCATGTACCCACTTGCCAAAGGAAAGTTACCTGGGAAGCTCTTTGGCTGTCCTGAGTTTGTGGAATGTTTTGCATCAATGCACATTATTTATTATATTTTAAACAAACGTTTGATTGAAGTATATTGAAGGCAATGATCTGAGTGCTCACTCAAGGAGGCCACTCCTTCTTCTGCCTACAATTAGACTCATTAAAATAAAATATTCAGTAAAACCACTGCTAGTGAGTGAGGTTTCCTGCCAATGTCTGAAAAAAACAGTGAACCCACTCTTAGATGCATGATATGAGCATTTTCAATATTGCCGGGTGACAGGTTAATGTTAGATTAAATTACTTACAGTGTGAAAACAGGCCCTTTGGCCCAACAAGTCCACACCAACCCTCCGAAGAGCGACCCACCAAGACCCATTTACCCCTTTACCTAACACTACGGTCAATTTAGCATAGCCAATTCACCTAACCTGCACATTTTTGGACTGTGGGAGGAAACCAGAGCACCCGCAGGCAGGATTCGAACCCAGGTCTCGGGCACTGTGAGGTAGCAGTGCTAACCACTGTGCCACCGTGCCGCCCACAAATATATGCAATGTAACACTCACATATTTAAACAACAGGAAATGTATGTTTATGTAGAAACTCTCAGCAAAATTTAGTGCATGTCCACTCATGTCCACTCAAAGAAACAGCAGTAATTTTTGGGAGGATTTTCCTGTGATTCAAGGCAAAACTGACAATCTCTTTCCATCATGGATATCCCTCCAGGACAGAACAGTGGTTGCTGTCCTCCATTGTCCAGTGGGGGCAGTGACTAGATCTGTTGCTGGAACTTTCCTTTCTGTTTAAACATGCCAAGAAAGGGGATCAAGGTTTCCACAAAGATTCATAGCTTGGGTGCTGCAACTATAACAAGAAAGGGGATCTCAGGATTATTGTCCATGTTAAGCCCTTTAAATGCTTTTGTGTTAACTGAGTATCATCAATGTTCAGACAGAGGAAAGACAAAAATTACAAGTGAAAATTAAGTTCCTGCTACATTTTTCTTTGCTACTAAACAGGGGGACCTTGTACTAAAATTAATTCATCCAAATCCATTATACTAACAAAGAACTGTGGGTTCTCTATTTGAGAAAGAGCTCTCTTGGTTGACTACATATAGTAGATGATGAATCTAATTATTTTCCTTCTGTCTCTATAGGAGCTGAATACACTTGTGAAGTTGTCGTTGTTATCCATGCCAGATAGGAGAAACAGATTCCCAGACAGCTTCTGAAATGGTGAAAGTCTGAGAAATGCTGAATTATTAAGGGCCTTGGGTGGCCTTGTTCATGAATCTCTGAAGGTTAACTTGCAGTTACAGCAAACAATTGTGAAAGAAAATGGTAAGTTGTCATTTATTGCAAGATCCCTTTCATATCTCTCTCATTCTGGGCTCTGCTCACCTCTCCCCTTCTCCCCTTTCCCCCTCCATTTCCCATATCCAGTTTTAGGAACAAAAGTCACTTTTTCCGAGCTGCTAATGGTTCTGATGAAGAGTTTGACTTGAAATGTCTATTCTACTTTCTTCCAACAGATGTTGCCAGACCTGCTGAGTTTCTGCAGCAATTAATGTTTTAGGTCCAGATCTTCTGCAACTGCCACTCATTGTTTTACTTTATTTTCAGAGGAATTGAGAATAGAAGTAAAGATGTCTTCTTGTAATCATAGAGATCCTTGGTGAGACCATGGCTGGAGTATTGTGTGTAGTATGGGTAACCTTCCTCAAATATACTTGCCAGAGACGGAATGCAACAAAGGGATGGACTGATTATCCAATGAAGAAAGAGTAAATAAACCAGGAATATAATCTCTGGAGTTTCAAAGAATCTCATTCAGTCACACAAAATACTTCCAGGACTCGACAGGGTAGATGTAGGATGATGTTTCCAAAGGTCAGGAGGTCAAGAACAAAGGGAAACAATCTCAGAATAAAAGGCAGGCCATTCAGTACAGAGATAAGGAGGAATATTTTCACTCAATCTTTGATATTCACTAACTAAGTGATGCTGGTGTTTCTGTTAGCATTGCATTCAACTCTTAATAAATGAAGAGATAAATTAGAAAGGTTTACCATACATTAGTAATTCCTGATTTAAGACAATAATTTAGGATGGGGAAATGGTGGCTCGGTTTAAACAATGTTGTTAGTTTCCTTACAAAGCTGCTATTTTTTGCTTATAGGAATTCAAAATAAAGAATTCAGTATTTTCTGTTTGCCACCTCCCAGAGGCTTTCATTCTCCATGTTAGCTCCTTCACCATTCACCGAATCCCATGGAGCTGTACTTGTCATACTTCACAAATTATTAATCCTGTTCATTCCGGAATACCATTGACAGGTATGTTACATTCTCTGTCATCTTCTCCTCCTCTGTTCTCTCATGTTAAACATTATTCCCAAACTGGGAAGGTGGAAGGCTGTCTGGTTCCAGCTGGTTAAGCCTTGCCTGTTAGAAGGTGCAAGGAGCAGTGTGGGATGATGATATTCTGAGTTCCTCACTCACTGAAGAGACATCTCAGCCACTGGAATATTACACCAGAATGCAGTCCCTCCCACAAATATCGATCCATATCTAATAATCCTCATGTATAACATTATGCTGAGCATTACAGGATGCACTACAGAAATGTGTTTCATTAGATCGTCATCAAATGATCATGATAAATTAAACTGCTATTTAGTTTTCCTGCTTAAGTCCCTTATTGTGCTATTTTCCTTGGCTCTAATATTCTAAGATTATAATGCAAATTGTGAATAATTGTTTAAAACATGAAGTTATCTTGTTTCCATAAGTAATTTTGTGTGTCTTCCCTATTGCACTGTTAAGTTGCCTGGAAATTGATGCAATGGTGCTCTTCGTTCTTATGGTGATTACAGCTGTTTCTGTTACAACATATACTCGAAAATCTAACATGAGGATTGTATATTTTATAAGAACCATTTAGAGCACTTTGTAAACACTCCATTAATTACATCCCACTCAATAGATATCTGGACCAGGGAACACAGTCTCAGAACAGGGTCACACCCCCTTCACACAGAGGGGGTGAGACTTTGAATTCACTACCCCAGAGGGCTGTGGAAGCAGACTACTGAATATGTTTAAGACAGAGAAGCTAGACTTCTAGTTTCTGAAATTTTCTAATGAAATAAAGGGATACGGGGATAGTGCAATGATATAATGTTGCAGTTGCTGATTAGCCATGGTGAAGGAGTTTGGGGACAGTGCGGTGATATAATGTTGCAGTAGCTGATTAGACATGGTGAAGGGGTATGGGGATAGTGCAGTGATATAATGTTGCAGTAGCTGATTACCCATGGTGAAGGGGTATGGGGATAGTGCAGTGATATAATGTTGCAGTTGCTGATTAGCCGTGGTGAAGGGGTATGGGGATAGTGCAGTGATATAACGTTGCAGTTGCTGATTAGCCATGGTGAAGGGGTATGGGGATAGTGCGGTGATATAATGTTGCAGTTGCTGATTAGCCATGGTGAAGGGGTATGGGGACAGTGCGGTGATATAATGTTGTAGTTGCTGATTTGCCATGGTGAAGGGGTATGGGGACAGTGCGGTGATATAATGTTGTAGTTGCTGATTTGCCATGGTGAAGGGGTATGGGGACAGTGCGGTGATATAATGTTGCAGTAGCTGATTAGCCATGGTGAAGGGGTATGGGGACAGTGCGGTGATATAATGTTGTAGTTGCTGATTTGCCATGGTAAAGGGGTATGGGGACAGTGCAGTGATATAACGTTGCAGTTGCTGATTAGCCATGGTGAAGGGGTATGGGGACAGTGCGGTGATATAATGTTGTAGTTGCTGATTTGCCATGGTGAAGGGGTATGGGGACAGTGCGGTGATATAATGTTGCAGTAGCTGATTAGCCATGGTGAAGGGGTATGGGGATAATGCAGTGATATAAGGTTGCAGTTGCTGATTAGCCATGGTGAAGGGGTATGGGGACAGTGCGGTGATATAATGTTGCAGTAGCTGATTTGCCATGGTGAAGGGGTATGGGGATAATGCAGTGATATAATGTTGCAGTTGCTGATTAGCCATGGTGAAGGGATATGGGGATAGTGCGGTGATATAATGTTGCAGTAGCTGATTTGCCATGGTGAAGGGGTATGGGGATAGTGCAGTGATATAATGTTGCAGTTGCCGATTTGCCATGGTGAAGGGGTATGGGGATAGTGCGGTGATATAATGTTGCAGTTGCCGATTTGCCATGGTGAAGGGGTATGGGGATAGTGCGGTGATATAATGTTGCAGTTGCTGATTTGCCATGGTGAAGGGGTATGGGGATAGTGCGATGATACAATGTTGCAGTAGCTGATTAGTCATGGTGAAGGGGTATGGGGATAGTGCAGTGATATAATGTTGCAGTAGCTGATTAACCATAATTTAGTTAAACTGTGGAGCCTGCATGAGGCCAGAGTGACATTTTCCAGGGCACATTTTCTATGTTTCTCAGACCGTGTTTCAAACACATTCATCACAGATATTTTAAATAATATGAATCACTTTATTTTGTCTGGATGAAACAATTCTTTTTACAGAGAGTATGAGTAATTTTTAAAATGTGTGCAATTTAGATAAAATAAAATGATTACTTCTGGGCAGCATCAGGATTCTTGAGCCTAACTTGCATCCATCCAGACGTGATCGGTACCCTTAGTCCAGAATAACTCTCAATCAATGCAAGTTTCACTTTATCATTTAATGGACCATTCACAAAACGCCTATCGTCCCTGTCTTGACATCAGGATGTCGAAAGCTCTTGAAATTCATTCAGCCTTTTCTCAGTTCCGTAGTTGCACCATTCAGACATAACTGGTAGACAATCCAGAATAATTTTGACAAATAAAGAATATTTTCCAATATCACTGGGTGCTCTTGTAACAAAATGTATACATCTGTTTTTAAGACTTCAATATGTCCCAATTTTTTTTTAATTTTGTAGATTTATTTGCCATGTCACTTTCATTATCCGGGCAAACATGACAGAGAATGTGTATGTTGTTGTGCCTCAAGATCAGCAAAGTAGCTGAATATCCAGACAATATGTTTAGACCATTAGCAAAGTCCTTTACTCTTCTTCTGGTCGTGCCCTGCATTTTTTGTATACCCCAGAACAAACAGATGGAACTTTCAGCTAATTCTTCACCTGACCATAGGAGATTAGCTCTGTATGATGTTGGAGTTCCACTCAGAGTGAATGGACCAATCTGTGGGAGATGGAGCTCATTCTGGGCAGGTGTGAGTTCTTCCACATTGAATCTGAGAAAGATAAGTCAGATCACATCTCATTCATGAGATGACATGAAGGAATAATGAACCTAACCATGTCCATAAATCATAAAAAGTTGCATTTGCAGAAACTAATGGAGAAAGCTGTGAGGAAGTGATGTCTCAGTTGTGTAGATCCTTCCAGAAATTCAGTTTTAGCAGCAAAACCCAGAAAAGAAATACTCATCTTGGAAAGGATACAACAATTTCTAAAGTTCTGTTTAATGGGGACATAGTTGACAGTTGAAATGACGAAGCGAATGTTGACCTTTATTTCAAGATTGGAATTCAAACATATAGAGGTTGTATAGAATCTTGGTGAAACCCCTTTAGGGATGAGATCAGAGTATCGGGGAAGATTATAAAGGGACATGGGCCAGTGATTGGAAAATAAAGTTGAGCTGAAGGTCAGTCCAATATAATCCAATTGATTGGTGCAACAGTTTGGAGGAGTTAAATGAGCTGCTTCTGTGGTCTCTTTCTATTGAAGCTCCACAATACAGAACCCTCTCATCTTTTAGTCCAGTTATAAAACAGTCAATACAAGAAAACAACAGAATAGGGAAAGGGGAAAAAGACATAGATCCAGGGAGACGTGATTTTGGTCAAGAATACTGGAAGATTAGATTACTTACAGTGTGGAAACAGGCCCTTCGGCCCAACAAGTCCACACCGCCCTGCCAAAGCGCAACCCACCCATACCCCTACATCTACCCCTTACCTAACACTACGGGCAATTTAGCATGGCCAATTCACCTGACCTGCACATCTTTGGAGTGTGGGAGGAAACCCGAGCACCCGGAGGAAACCCACGCAGACACAGGGAGAATGTGCAAACTCCACACAGAGAGTCGCCTGAGGCGGGAATTGAACCCGGGTCTCTGGCGGTGTGAGGCAGCAGTGCTAACCGCTGTGCCACCGTGCCACCCAAAAGACTTCAAATTCTCCAGACTGCAAGAGTCTCCAACCTGATGCTTTTATTTTACTGAAAATATCAACTGGGTACACTTATAGAAAACATATTTGATAAAGCAGAAATTTCAATATATTTCTGCTCCCATTGTTCATATCAAATGCAGTGAGACATTAACTACTTGTGATAAAGTGGCATTCAAATACCATACATTTTTATCACATATATAAAGGGTGATGCAGAGGGAGTCATGTGATCTAGACACAGATACAGTTCATCACAAGCTTCATCTCAAATTATTTTCATTTCCAGAATTTTGAATAGAGACGACATGTAAAATAAGGCATTACTCCCCATCTCAAAGAACTCTGCGACTTTTTATTTCCCCAGTTACAGAGTGAACAAATATGAACAAGGTTGGAAAATGAAGATTTCTGCTACTTCAGCATGGGCTGGAATTTTGCAATCTGATCAAATAATAATCATTCATCTTATTTTGAACATTTCTCAATTCTATATAATGAAAGAGATTTGTCGTTAAATGATTTTGGTGATTAAAGGAGCAAGAACCAAAAACTGAACCTCCAGGTTTTATATTGACAGCTGATTAATACTTATCTGTCTGCCAATGTGACATGCACAATTAAACTTCTCGTTTTTTTTTGTTTTAATGTGTCCCAGTGGAACACTGATTTTATAAGAAAGGAGCAATTTGAATGATTCAGTCACTGGAAATCAGTGACACCAATGAAATGTTTTATTTTTCCATGGGATAGATCAATTTTTAACAGAAGAAAGGGGACACTCCTGTATAAATAGGAAAGTGGGTGGAATTTTTCTCATCCTGGAACAATTTGGGAAACAGTGAAAAGTTGGAATAAGGCAAGAATGAGAAATCAGAATCTCTTGTCAAGAAAAGACTTTCCCATTAATTCCTTTAAGATTTAAACGGAAACAATAGAATTTTGCTATTGAGTGGTGACCAACATATTTTCAAGCATTGTATCTCATTCATTGCCTAACTCTGCTATTTATCTGTCCCTTGCAATTCTCCTCCTCTCCCTCTCCCCGAAACTAGACAGTGCAAATCCCCAACATGCAAATCACAGCAGCTAACTGCCAGCTGCAACTTGCCTGTTGATTGTCTAAAACTTCACTGAAGCTTTGATTATGAAAGTTTTGAGTATTTATCGGGGAGGTCTGAGGGAAACCGTTAAGTCAAGACTGGAAAATAGCAAGGACTGCAGACGCTGGAAGTCAGAGTTGATAAAATGTGGAGCTGGAAAAGCACAGCAGGTCAGACAGCATTGGAGAAGCAGGAATGTCGACTTTCTGGCTTCTCCAATGCAAGTCAAGCCTGGGGATGGGTTTTATTGGACAGCATTGCTGAGGAAATGATTACAATGAAAAGAGGCAATTTGAGATAAAAGGGACTGAAAGGGAACAAATAGTCAGTACAAGGTTTCTGCTAATCCTAAGTATGGACCTAAAGACAAATGATGTACTTACAACGAGGGATGTGAACATATTTAACATGATTGTGGGTGGCACGGTGGCACAGTGGTTAGCACTGCTGCCTCACAGCGCCAGAGACCCAGGTTCAACTCCCGCCTCAGGCGACTGACTGTGTGGAGTTTGCACGTTCTCCCCGTGTCTGTGTGGGTTTGCTCCTGTTTCCTCCCACAGTCCAAAGATGTGCAGGTCAGGTGAATTGGCCATGCTAAATTGCCCGTAGTGTTAGGTAAGGGATAAATGTAGGGGTATGGGTGGGTCGGTGTGGACGTGTTGGGCCGAAAGGCCTGTTTCCACACTGTAATGTAATCTGTAATCACATGTACTGATTTGAATATGATTGGATAATTTAGTTAATATAGTTATGTGTAGTAATATGGAAAGCAGATACTGTTAGTAAGAGTTATGGGTGGGTAAATGTGTAACTGCTTGATTGAAATTTATAATTTGGAGGAAGTGGTGATTGGAAGCATGCTATCTGTAAAAATTGCTTTTATCCTGAAGAAGAATTAGAATCCCTACACTGTGGAAACAGGCCTTTCAGCCCAACAAGCCCGCACTGACTCTCCGAATAGTAACCCACCCAGATCCAGTGCCCTACCCTACATTTATCCTTGACTGAATGCAGCTAGCCAACACACCCCTGAACACGATGGGCAAATTGGTGTGGCCAATTCATATAACCTTTGGAGTGTGGGAAGAAACCAGAGCAAACCCACACAGACATATGGTGAACATGCAAACTCCACACAGACAGTCACCTGAGGTGTGGAATTGAACCCAGGTCCCTGGAACTGTGAGGCAACAGTGCTAACTACTGTGCCACTCAAGAATTGAGCTAGTCACCATTTTTTGATATGTTCAGCCTAATGCATGACTTAATAAATGTCCAAACAAAGAAACCTGAGTCTTATCTGGTGTACAGAGGGAAGAAAGCATTAAAATCAGTTCTTCAGTGGACTGTCCTCAAACATAGTAGGCTCCAGAGGGCTACAGGAGATGGGGCTTTCCTCAGTCACTATCAGTCTAGTCTCTACATGGGGAGAGTTTAGGGACAACAAGAGCTTTGCAATTCTCAAAGATCTGAGCTCTAGTAGTAATTGAGGGGCATAATGGTTGTGTAAAGAGGATGAACAGAAACAGGGGAACATAAAAGGTCATTATGGACAGAGGGACAGCAACACAAAAGGGAAGAGAAAGGAGCATTGTGCATCATTGACAGACTTTGCAAGTAACATACACAAACATGAGGTTGAAACCTCACGTTTTAACCCAAAGTTAACCACAGAATGCCTTTGCAACAATGTCTGACACCACTTGCAGAGTGGGGCAGAGTCAGTTACCATCTTTTTTTTCCAGTATTGAGCTTCTTGTCAGGCAGCATTGATTGTGCAATGAGCAGTATTTTGTACAGCTTTTCTCAGCAAACCACAAGGCTCTGGGAGAATGGACATGTCAGCTGTCAATTGTGGATGATTCAAATGGAATCATAGAACCCATATAGTGGGAAAGAGGCCATTTGTCCCATCAAATCTGCACTAACCTTCTGAAGAGCATCCGACCCAAACCCATTCTACCCCATAACCTCCCAATTTCCCATAGTTAATCCATCTAGCCTGCATGTCCCGGGACACTACGGGACAACTTGTTCAGTCAATTCACCTGACCTGCACACCTTTGGACTCCCTTGAGAAGCTGCCAAATAGAAGGAGCCTTTCCCTCCAGAGATGTGAGAATCAGTGATTCCTTACCTCTGTGCACAAGTTGGGTCCAACTGTGCCATGATGTGTCCCAGACCACAGCACAATTACTGCACATTATGTTCAAACTCAGTATTACCCACATTAAAATGTAACACCTTGGCTGCAGTCATTAGCCTGATGTTTCAAGAACCTGTGACACTTGATGGATCCATAGGAGTTGCTTGTGAGAAATGGGTAATTTGTGTCCATCACAATTCCTTTTGTGCTTAGGGAGTCCCCCAATATTAACCTGGAATTTACCAGAAAATGAACTGGATATAACTACAATGGCTACAAGAGCAGATCAGAATTGCAGCAAATAACTCACTATCTGTCTCTGCACAGCCTATCCACCATCTACAAGGAACAAGTGAGGACTGTGATGGAATTCTCCCCACTTGCCTGTGTGAATGCAGTTCCAAACACACTCAAAAAGCTTGACAGATCCAGAGCAAAGCAGTCCGCTTGATTGACACCACATCCATAAACATCCACTACCTCTACGACTGACACTCCTAGCAGCAGCGTGTACCATTAACAAGATGAACTGCAGAAATATGCCAAAGATCCTTAGCCACCATCTTCCAAACCCACAACCATTTCCATCGAAGAGGACAAGAGCATTATATACAAGGCAACACCAACACCTACAAGTTACTCTCCAAGTCACTAACCTTCTTGACACAGAAATATGTCACTGTTCCTTCACTACTGCTGGTTCTAAATTCCCTCCCATATGACATTGTGTGTCTACCTACAACACATCGACTGCAGCGGTAAACCATAGAACCACAGAACCATTGAAAATAGGAACAGGAGTAGACCATTCGGACTTTTGGCCTGGACTGATATTCAAAATTATCATGGTTGATAATCCAACTCAACAGCTTGTTCCCACTTTTTGGACACATTGTTTGATCCCTTTATCCTCAAGTGGTACATCCAACTCCTCCTTGAATTCAAATGGTGTCGTCTGCTCTCTGTGGTATTGAATTCCACAAACTCACCACTCTCTGGATGAAGAAGCGTTCCTCATTTTAGCCATAAATGGTTTACCTTGTACACTGAGTCTGTGACCCCTGGGTCTGGGAGGTAGTGAGAACTCCAGATGTTGGAAAGTCAGAAGCGATAAAACATAGTGCTGGAGAAAGCTCAGCAGGTCAAGCAGCATCAAAAGAGCAGGAGAGTCGATGTTTCTGGCTGGACCCTTCATCTGCTCCTTTGATGCTGCTGAGCCGCTGAGCCTTCTCCAGCTCCACATTTTATTGACTCCTGCTTCTGGGCTCCCCATCATGAGGAACATCCCTTCTATATCATTGCTGTTGGAATGGTCTAGGTTTCTATGATATTCGCGCCCCCCCCCCCCCTTCATTCTTCTGAACTCCAGTGAATATGATCCTAATAGATTCAATCGCTCTTCACTTATCAGTCATGCCATCCCAGGGATCAGTCTGGCAAACAAAAATCAAGCAGCATGCCTCATGGATGCAACAAGTCTCTAGCAGACGCCGTCTCTCTGGCCTTACACTCATTCCTAGAGTATATGGACAGCAAAGATATATACATTAAGCTCCTGCTTATTGAGTACAGCTCCACCTTCAACACTATATTCCAACAAATCAATCTCCAAATTCTGGGACCGAGGTCACTGCTCCCCCCCGTGTAACTGGATTCGCGACTTCCTGACCAACAGACCACAGTCACTAAGGATAGGCAACAACATCTCCTCCATGATAATCCCCAACACCAGTAACCTGCAAGGCTGTGCACACAGCTCCTCACTATAATCCTTATACACACATGACTGAGTGACCAAATTCCAAAGCAACTCCATTTACAAGTATGCTAATGACATCACCATTGTAGGTCAGATCTCTAACAACATCAAGATGGAGTACAGGAAGGAGATAAAGTGCTTAACGGCATGGTGTAAAGACAAAAAGTCTCCTTATCAGTGTCAGCAATATGAAGGAGCTGGTCATTACCTTCAGTAAGCGGAGTGGAGGACACATCCCTGACTATATCAATGGTGTTGAAGTGGAGATGGTCAAGAGACCAAGTTCTTGGGAATGACGATTACTAACCATCAGTCCTGGTCCATCCATATTGGCACTATATTGAAGAAATCACTGCAACACCTCTCGTTCCTCAGGAGACTAAGGAAATTTGACATGTCCATAAAGGCTCTTACAAATTTTTACAGATGCACAGTAGGAAGCATGCGATGTGGATGCATCACATTATGGTATGACAATTGCTCTTCCCAAGACTCAAAGGAACTGTAGAGTGCTGTGAACACAGCCCAGTCCATCATTCAAACCAGCCTCCCATCCATTGACTCCATCTATACTTCCCGCTTCCTCGTGAAAGTTACCAATATAATCAAAGTACACTTGACAGTGGTAAATCAAATCAAATCATAACGTCACTGCACTCCATTTATAGGAAGATCACTTTCACTAGACAAGATTTGGAGATGCCAGTGTAGGACTGGGGTGTACAAAGTTAAAAATCACACAACACCAGGTTATAGTCCAACAAGTTTAATTGGAAGCACACTATCTATCAGGTGATAGTGGAGGGCTCAATCCTAACAGACAGAATTTATAGCAAAACTTTAGTGTGAAACTCACTTGTGAAACTATCATGGTATTCAAACAGATGAAAGACTCAACAATCAATTTTTCAATGTATAATTTCAGTTACATCACACTAAACTTTTGCTATAAATTCTGTGTGTTAGGATTGAGCCCTCCATTATCACCTGATGAAGTAGCGGCACTCCGAAAGCTAGTGAGTTTCCAATTAAACCTGTTGGACTATAACCTGGTGTTGTGTGATTTTTAACTTCCCTAGGCAAGGAGACCAAAACTGCACATACAGATGTGGTCTCATCGAGACTCTGTATAATTGCCAAAAGAGATCCATGATCTTTTACTCAAATCCTCTCACAATGAAAGCCAGCATTATATTTGTCTTTTTACTGCCTGCTGCAGCTGCATGGTTAATGTTGGTTACTGCTGAATGACGATACTCATTGCACATTCCCCTCTCTCAATTTATAGCTTTTCAGTTCAAAATGCACCTGCTTCTTCTTGCTCCTATAGTGGATTGCCTCTCATTTATCCACAATTTTTTTGTAAATGCCCTACATTTGTCCACTTCCTCAGCTTGTCCAACTCTCACTGAAGCATCTCTGCAACATTGTCACAGGTCACCCTCCCATTCAGTTTTGTGTCATCTGCAAATTTGGACTAACTGTATTTAGTTCCCACATCCAAATCATTAATATATATTGTGAATAGTTGGGGCCCCAGCTTTGGTCCTGATGGTACCCCATTCATCACTGCCTGCCATTCGGAAAGAGACTCATTTATTCCCACTCTTTGTTTCCTGTCTGCCAATCAGTTTTCTATCTATCACAATACTCTGCCTCCAATCCTATGTTCAATAAGGCAGTCAAGAGCGATTAGGAATGGCCAAGAAAATTCCAAAAATTACAATCCAAATTAATTTGAATTGAACCAAATAATTTTAACATTTTATCAAATTAAAATTTAAATCTTGTAAAATAGTTTTCATTCCAAAATTATTTGTAAATATGTTTCTGTTTGTAGCACGCTATATGTGAGTGGCTTATTCTAAATGAACACACATTCAGTTTAGGCCCGTTCCATTAAATCCTCAAACACGTTCATGGTCAATGGGGAATCTAAATAAGCATCATAGAATCCCTGCAGTGGAGAAAGAGGCCATCCAGCCCATCTCACTATCCCTCTGACCAGCAGTCCACCCAGACTCAGAACCCACTTTGTTTCCATAATCCCATATGTCACATGGCTAACCCATCTAGCCTGCACATCCCTGGACACTATGCATAATTTAGCATGGCCAATCCACCTTACCTGAACTGTGGGAGGAAACTGTAGCACCTGGAGCAAACCTACAAGGAGAACATGCAAACTACATGTTCACAGTCACCCAAGGCTTGAACTGAATCCAAGCCACCGGACTGGGAGGTAGCAGTGCTAACCACTGAGCTACTGTGCTGTCTATTTTCAAGAGGCTGAGTTGTGAAAATAATGTTTCCACACTTGTCGCATGTTTTGATGTTCATTGTGGTTTGACACCATAAGAAAAATGTGAATATTCTCCAGGGAATGAGTGATAGAAACCTATGAATGTATCATGAGACTAAATGTCAGTTACTTTTGTCTGCACATTGGAGAAGATCTGGCCTGGGACAGCACTTGCTGGAGGCTAATGTTGTGGGTCCTGGTCCACTTGAGGGACATTGTTGGATGTGGATGGAACAAACAGAGGACAGATGTATCGGGGTCCGGCCTGAGCGGGATGTAGGTTATGAATCACAAAGAGGACAGGTGAAAGGAGAGAGAAGCTTTATCGATTAATCTACAGGGGAAATTCCAAAGGACCAGAAGAAGAGTTATCAATTAAACTGTGCTGTAAACAGGGGCTAAAGTTCCTACTGCTCTGGGCATTTATATGTTCTCCAGGAACTGCGTGATAAATAGTTCAGGATTCCAGGAATATGCCACCAAGTGTTACAGCAGGGACATTACACAATTCTTCCAAAGGCCTTCAAAGAGCAAAATAGCATGTGCCAATCCAAAATGATCCCTTTAACCCAAACAAACTGGAGAAACTCCTTCCTGTAAACATTCAATGTCTTGCCTTCATCCATTTTCTGTCATAGAGAATTGTATCAGCTCACCAATCTCTGGGTGAAGAAATATCTCCACATCTCATCTCATCATCCTCCCCTGGCCAAACCACCAATCCCCCAGATTTAACCTAGGCTGACTAGACACTTGGGATTAGCCTCCAATGTCACTGGCAAAACCCCAGAGCTTGTGGGGAAAAGGATTGTGATGAAATACTCCCCACTTGCCTGGATGGGTGCAGCTCCAACAACTCTCAAGAACCTCATACCATCCAGGACAAGGCAACCTGCACCACATCTACATCATCCACTCCCTCCACCCCCGGTGCTCATTAGCAGCAGTGTGTACTATCTCCAAGATGCACTGCAGAAATTCACTAAAGATACTTAGACAGCACCTTCCAAACTCACAACGACTGCCATCTAGATTGACAAGTGCAGCAGGTACTTGGGAACACCACCACCTGCAAGTTCCCCTCCAAGCCACTCACCATCTTGACTTGGAAATATACCACCCAACTGTAGTTGGGTCAAAATCCTGGAATTCCCTCCCTACTGGCCACAAGTCAACCAACAGCAAGTGGACTGCAGTGATTCAAGAAGACAGCTCACCACCACCTTCTCAAGGCAAAGAGGGATGGGCTATCAATGCTGGCCAGCAGTAACGCCCAAGTCCCATAAATCAATATTAAAAAAAAGGAATGCCCATCTGAATGAGGGAGGGGATTTGTGGCAGGTCCCACAGTACCTGTATATTGAGTTCTATGTTTTTGTCCATTTAAACCCACCGATCCTCCCATTTTCCGTTCTGTTGGGGTGAATGGATGTACAGTTAAAACTCCCCCTTTGTTGCTGTACTAGGTGGGTTGTCAAAACATGTATTTGAGGTGTGAGCCATCACTTCTTATGAGGATTTTGAGTTAGGAACAGACTCAGACACAATCTGCTCCTGAGCATTCATTGTTTGAAATGTTACTGCTGGCAATGCTGTCCCTCAGCACTTTTCTGCTCATACTTCCAGATCCATTGAAAATCTATAAGAGTTCCAGAAAATCAAAGAAGAGATGAGACCACTCAGCCCATTAGTTGGATTGGGGCTGATCTGCATTTTAATTATGGAGCTACCTAGTTTCCAGAATCCGTCAGAACCTCAATACACATTGCTGCTGAGAATCCAGGTTTTCCCTAGAGCTGTGCCCTTTTGTTAGTAACTAGCGCTGCAGCATTGTAACACGTAATCCCACTGGCCCTTCTCAGTATCCACAGCCAATCCTGCAGAGACTCCCCAGATCTATAACCAACCATCCACCGATATCATCCTCATTGTGCATCATCAGTTCACCAGTTTCCATTCATTGACAAACAAATGAAGAGGTGAGGTGACCTTTGTTTTATTTGCACGTGGGTTGTGGATGTCACTGGCTGGGCCAGCATTATCCATCCTTGAGAAGGTGGTGATGAGCTCATTTCTTGAACTACTGCAGCTCATTCGGTGTAGTTGACCACCAAAGGCAGGGAATTCCAGGATACTGACAGAATGGAGGAGTGGTGAATGGAACCGAACTTGCAGATAGTTGTGTTCACCTGCATTTGACAAAGCTTGTTAAATGGTATCATTGACTCCTGCTTCTATTTCTCAAGTTGGCATTTCCATATTGTTGAAGGTGGTAGGATCAATTGAAAATGTGGTTGGAAAGATCCAAGAGATTCTGCGACATAGGTGGATTTAAATGGACAAAAATATTGAACTCAATATATGTCTGGTGAACTACTGTGGGATTTGGGGTATTCGAATACCTTCTCAAGAGATACGGTCCTTGATTCTTGTATTTAAATAAAATTCCATTCCTCAGATTGTGACAGGAACCTTAACGCTGTTGGCCCCTTTACCCCAGCTCGGCCAGAATATCTTGTCCATCCCTAATTGCCTGTGAAAAGGTGGTGGTGAGCTTCCTTCTGGAACTGCTTCTTGAGAGAAAATACACTCCCTTCTAAACCCAGTGATGACACAACAGAACTGAACAAACACCTTTCAGTCTCTGAGTTTTGCAAACTAAAATTAATCCATCATTAATCTGAACTGAAAGCAAGGTAATATAAACAATCTTTATAAATCTGTCATAACAATTTTCTAATAAAATACACAAAGGGTTGAGAGGCACTTGCTTTCTGACAAATGCTGGAATAAGGTTAGCGTTTTATAGGGATTTTTACTCCATTTTAGCTTGGATTCCCCACAGTATGGAAACAGGCTCTTCGGCCCAACAAGTCCAAAACGTAACCCATCAGCCCGATTCCCCTACATTTACCCCTGACTAACACACTTAACATTATGGGCAATTTAGCATGGCCATTTCATCTGACCTGCACATCCTTAGATTGTGGGAGGAAACCAGAGCACCTGGAGGAAACCCACGCAGACACGGGGAGAATGTGCAAACTCCACACAGACTAGTCACTCAATGTGGGAATTGAACCTGGGTCCTTGGTGCAGTAAGGTAGCAGTGCTAACCACTGAGCCACCGTGCAGTCCCAAAAGCTGCTGTAGGTGAGGAGCTTATTTCAAAGAAAGCACTTTACAGAAATATCCAAAAAGAACGTATATCCATTTTGAAATTTGAAAAATGTTAATATCACATACCATCCTGCATGGAACTGTATCCGTATTCCTTCACTGCCGCCAAGTCAAAATCCTGGAACACTGAATACTACTTAATTTTAGACCAATGTAAAATCCAAGGTACAAAGGGATCAATGTGCTCTAATGCACGAGTCACATAATGTTGGAATGAAGGTACCAAAATGTGATTAAGAAGCCTAAGAAAATCCTATCCTCCATTACAAGATGAATTAATTAAAAATGTGAGGACATTATGGTTCAGTGATAGAGGGCATTGGGGAGATTAACTTTTGAAAATTATGTTTAATCTTCTGGGTGAGTCCCTGAGGGGAATCTGCTTTAAAATTAGGGATCAGCTTTTAAATACAGCAATAGGAATAATGAATTTCTTCAGAGAACTGTCAGCCGCAGAAAGCAGTAGAGATGGATGGATATTTGTGGGGCAAGAATCAAAGGTTATCAGAATAAATGAGAATGTGAGATTTGGAACACAAACATACCAGGTATGATGTTTTGAATGGCAGAGAAGATTTCAAGAGCTGAATGTCTCATTTCTTCTTTATAGTTCCAGATTGTACTTCCTAATTCATATGGTCATATATTTGTCATTGATATTTTACAGTGGTTACTCCGAGTGGAGGAGTAAAACTTATTAAGTTATATACATTTGTATTAAGAACTTAATTCTTGTTCAATTTCTGAAAAGTTGTCTCCTCAGCTTTACCATATCTGTGGACAAACAAGAAAGTAACAGGAATTGTGGGAAAATCAATCTCAATAAATTGTCGATACAACTCATTGTTCAAGCCCAACATGAAATACTGGTGTCATGGTTGGACTGTCCATTGCTCATATTTGATGAGAACAACTGATCCAGGTGGACAGCAAGGAAGAATATCAATCAAGGATTACAAGGCACAAGGTGTATTTGTTGTGACCATGGAGGATCTTCGCAGGGAAGATGCAGGATGGTACAGCTGGGTATTGCTCAAACACTTGAAAATGAATTACATGCTGTGAAGCTTGAAGTGTCTTATGGCATGGTTCTCATTGATGTTCTTTATTAATCTCTACTGAAATGTCTGATCAATATTTTATCTGAGAGGAACCAGGAAAGCTCCAATATCCCAAGGTGCCCCAGCAATGCTGATACTTGTTGGAAGGAACATAGGAACAGGAGGAGGCCATTTAGCCTGTTGAGCCTGCCCCACACTTTACTATGATCATGGCTGCTTGAACATTGTAATACTGTTAAGCCACACTATCCTCTTAACTTTTCATACCATTAATCACCAAATACTTATCAGCTTCTACTTTAAATATGCAACAAAAAGTCTGGTGAAACTATGATGCACTCCTTTGGCAATAATATCTTTCATTAGATAAGGTGATCAAAACTGCGCAAAATTCTTAAAGTGTAGTCCAACTAACATCCTACACAACTGAAGCAAGAATTCTCAATTCCAGTGCTCAAATCCTCTTGTAATAAATGTTAACATTTCATTATTCTTCCTAGTAACTTGCACCTCCATGTTCGCCTTCAGGATCTTATTGACAAGGGGATCCAAGTCTCTTTTCACATTTATACTTTCAAATATCTCACCATTTAAAAATACTCTGCACATCTGTTCTTCCTACAAAATGGGTAACCTGACACTTACCCATAATATATATCAGTGGCCAAAGTCTTTCTCTATCATTAAGCCTGTCCCACTCCTTCTGAAGTTTTTTTTGTATCTTTCTCACAACACATAATCCTCCTTTGTTTGTATCAACTGCAAATTTGAAAAGATTATACTTAGTCCCCATGTCCAAATCATTTATATATTGAGAAAAGCTGGGGCATAAGTCCTGGCCCTTGCAGTACCCCATTAGTCACAACCTGCCAATGTGAGAATGCCCCATTTGTTCTTACACTCTATTTTCTGTCTGTTCACTAATCATTAATCCATGCCATTGCAATGCTTCCTGTACCGTGTGCTTCAACTTCACAAATTAACCTTCTGAGGGGTCCTTATTAAAAGCCTTCTCAAAAACCAAATGCTCTCCATTCATTAACTTTCCATTAATAGTTTTGTGAGTAACATCCTGAAAAAGCTCCAAAAAGTTGGTAAAACACAATTGTTCATTTATAAATCCATGCTGACTACAGATAATCGAATTATTTTTCTCTGAGTACATTCATCACGTCCTTTATGATGAAGTCCAGCATTTTCCTTACTATTGATGTAAGATTGATACATCAGTAGTTCCCTATTCTTTCCCTTTCTCTTCCCATAAATAGTGGGGTAACAGCTGCAAGCTTTCAGTCTATAGCAATCATTCTAGAATATCTGAACTTGTGGAAAATAATCACCAATGCATTATCTATCTCTACTGACACCTCTGTCAACACGTGGGAAAGCAGACAATCAGGTGTTGGGGATTTATCAACTTCCATTAATTTCTCCAGCACAACCTTCCTACCAATACTAATTTCCTTCATCTCCTCATGCTCCCTTGCCATTTGGATCTCTAAATCAGACATAATACTCACAGTTTGCTCAACTATAAAAGTCACAATTTATTCATTCAGCTTATCTGCCATTTCTCCATTTCCTCAAATAAATTCTCTTAAATCTGCTTCTAATGGATCCTCATTTGACTTCGCCAATTTTTTTTTACATACCTGCAGAAGCTTTTAATTTCATTTTGTTAAAAATGACATAACACCAGGTTATAGTCCAACAGGTTTATTTGGAAGCATTAGCTTTCAGAGCGCAGCTCCTTCATCAGACGTTTCCAATATCAGTTCAAATAAGCCTGTTGGACTATAACCTGGTGTTGTGTGATTTTTAACTTTGTACACCTCAGTCCAACACCAGCACCTTCAAATCAATTTTAATTTTCTGTTTTCTTTGTTATGTGGCATTTCTATTCTATTTTATCCTTTTCAATTCCAATGTCCTCCTTTGCCATGTGCTTTAAAAAAGTTCCAATCCTCAGATTACTTATGATTTTGGCCTCCATATAAGCCAATTATTTTAATCTTATGAGCCCTTAACTTCCTTTTATCAGCTATGGTTGAATTATCTTTTTTGAGTGGAGTATTCTGTTGCTGCAAGCCATGAATTAGGTCTTTAAAGACTCTCCATTATTTACATACTATCCTGACTTTTAATGTACTCTCCTAGTCCAGCTCAGCCAATTTGTGCCTCTCTCTTTCATATGCATCCTAATTCATCCTTGCTTCAGATTTAAATGCCTCACTTCCAGACATACTGTATAATTCTGTCATATTCTGATCTTTCATCCCTAAAGGTTCTTTTACAATAAGGTCATTAATCAGCTCTGTTTCATGACATTACAGTACATCCAAAATAACCTGTTCTCTCCTCAGCTCTTCAACATGCTGCTCCACAAAATATAACATGGCCACGGCAATTTGCAGTAGCACAAGGTCTGTTAGCAACAGGATAGCTCTCAGAATTTCCGGAAGACAGCTGATTGTGGCGATGAACGTTTTCGAGACATACAGTACAACAGAACGCAGAGAGGACTTTTGCCCCTTAACTTCAGTGCTGCTCGACAAAATACCTATCTATCAGGATCCCATGTTTCAGCACCTCGCCTGTAACTTTGTACGACTTGGCATTTAAAGTGATCACCTAAAAATATTCTAAAAGTGTTATGCAGTATCACAGTCTGTGTGGGAAGAAATCCCACGGGAACAGGAGTTATCAATTACAGTCTGTTAATCTCTCAATTAATGCAATATTAAGTAGATATTGAAATGCAGCTGCAGAGATTCCAACATGACAAGAACTGGATGAAAGACAGAAATGTTGAAATTTGCATAGTATTTGTTGTTTGGATCCTCAGTCAGTATCTGATCATTTGCTTTTTCCCACAGAACCTGTGTCTTTTCCTGTAATTAGATTTTTATCACCATCAAATATCTCGTGTTTTTGAGAACTCAGTTTCTATCCCCTGTGAATCTGTCTGAGGATCCCCTCCCATTCAGTACTTATGGTATGGAAAGACTCCATCTGAAGAATACGGATTTCTGAGAATAATAAACTGGATCTACATTGTCAATTATCCAAATGGCAATATCAGCCTCAAATACCCAGGGGAAAAAAATCCAGTGAAATGGTTGAAGTATCAGTCATCCACAGATCAGAGAGGAACTGCAGTTATGTGGTACAGATTGGAAACAGTGGAAATATTACTTTCAGCTGTAATTGTGTTGTTTTACAATTAATATCTGCATTGACCAGATACAATGTATCCTATTTCTAGTGGATACCTTTCTCCCAGATCAAATGAGTTTATGCTGTAAAAGGAGTCAATTTAACTGGGCTTTCTTAAATAAACAAAGAATAGGCTCGTGAGTTAATAATCACAAGAAATATTAATAATACAACACACATACTCAGAGATGGAGAATGTGAAGTGTGTCCAACAAAAAGAATAAAAGTTCATTAAAGGTGTGTGGTTCGACCTCTGAGTTGTTTATAAAGAGTGGAAGGTAGAACATTGCAGCCATAATATTGAATGTTGCTTGTAGTTCTGAACAGTTGATTGAGATTCTTGGCTTTCCAGGTTGTTCAAAATTCTTTTGTCTGAGTTCCTTTTGACAGAGGCTGGCTGGTTGGTAGCACTCTGAATTAGAAGAAGTGCTATCCACTTTTTTTTACCAACAATGCAGGGACATTTTAACTTCAATTTAGGACACAATGTCATTGACACAGAGAGAGAGAGAGAGACAGGGAGAGGGAGAGACCAGAATTGAAGTGCACTTTTAACTTCTGTCTATGTGTTTGACTGAAAGAGAAAGACTAAAAAATTATCTCTCACCCAAACAGCTGACTTTTCTCCCATCATGAGCACAGTCAGAGATAACTCCAAGATAAGCATGTTTCTCTTTGTGTATTTCTCCCATTCAGTCAATCCTTTGGAAGCTTCCATGATACACCGTTAGGTACTATTTTTCATGATCTCTCTCCACCTACTCACTGAGTTAACATTTGCAATAATTTTGGCTTGCTCAGTTCTCTTTCAAAAAATAAATATTGGAAATAAAGTTTGATATATTATTTGACGTGAATTTACAATCCATGGTCATGAGACACTGCCACTCTAGTTTAACCTCACCCCATAGAACTAGCAAATGCCCCTTGCAGAGTATACCCCTGCTCTTTCATGACCTGTCCAAGTGTACAGATTCCATCTTCTCCAGAATTGGATCCAACGCCTCAAGAGTCTAAATCCCTCTCTGCCTACAATCAAGAAGCTGAGTAGCTCCTGGTGTTATGGACCTTGTTATCGTTGCATTCACCTGAGAACACACCTCCCCCAGCTGTATACAAAAGGGAAAACCTATTAGAAAGGGAAGTCAGCCTTAGTGTATTCCTGTGCTCCCAGCCTAGTGTTTTCACTCTGTGTGGGTGGTCTCCCATTCCCTTTCTGTCAGTGCATTCTTTACCTGTGGTGTGATGACATCACTGTATGTGTTATCCACAAAGATCTCAGCCTACTGGGTGCTTCACAGAGACTCCAGATCACTGATGGCCATATCCAACACAGCCTAGCCATATACAACTGCCCGTGAGCCTCCCTCATATTCACCTCTGTGGAAGCCAAGCAGTTCTTTTTGCCTTATTTGCAAATCTGCATTACTGAAAATCAGCAACTTGAAGGTGGAGTCTACTCACTGTCTCTTTCAAAATTCAGTGAACTTCTGTATCTGTTTGTGATGTTTTAAACTCCTCTTCAGTGACCCTGAAACTGTGCTGAATGACCAACTGAAAATCCTGCAAAAATCCTCATTTTGAGCCTATTTTATAAAAGTCCTGTTGCTGGACAGGATTGAATGTTGCTACGAAGCCACTCTTCAACTGAGTGCACACTGAATGTCACATTTCTCAGACAATGCTGGTGTCCCTGGCACAATTGGATGTACAAGAAATGGATTTCATCATAAACTGTCTGAGAAGATGCAATGGAGAGATTCCTCAGTACTCAGTGCAATTCATCGTAAATGTATCAGATTGTATTGAGAAGCTATTTTCTGTTTAATTAATTAATTGTCTTTTCAGGTTAAGTGCAGTGCTGGCAAAACATAAAGTAACAGGAGTTTTGGGAAGAGCGATCACAACAGATTGTCACGATGGCAAAGGGTCACAATTGTACATGAAAGTTTGAAGTCGCCAGTGCTCTGTTTTAGTAAAATCATGGACATCATGGACAATGAGGAAGAACGTCAATCACAGAGAACAAGACACAAAATAAATTTTCTGTTACTATGGAGGATCTTCGTTCTGAAGATGCAGGATGGTACAGCTGTGGTATTGACCAATCCGGCCTCATTTCAGTGTCTGCTGTAGAGCTACAAATATCTGACGGTACATCTCTCAGTGATATCATTGATTATTCCCCATTGAGATGTAAAATTGATGTTTTATCTGTGAGAGAACATGACAGTTCCAGTATCCTGATGCCCCGTGACAGTGAAAGGGTTTTGCAAAGTTCCAATTCTTTTTGCAGAGATCAGAATGCTTTGTAAAAAGAATTGGAACTTTGTGGCCAAGACAAGTTATCTAAAAACATCAGATTTGATTAAATGGACTGGTGTCGTTCTTATCTTCGTTGCCCACCACCAGCTAAAACATTGTGAGAGTTTACACCTCCATTCTCAATGGCTGCCTACAGTCATTTAACACTGAGTACAGAGGGAAGTGAATGGGGACTTTGACTTTTGGTCCCTTACAGCAATGGGCACCACTCGGACCTGAGCAAGTCCCCTGAAGGGGAAGAGCCAGGTTCCTGTCTGGGACATGCTGTCAGTGCAGAGAGAGAGGGATGGGGCTCTGGGATGAGTAATAATAGGTCAATCTGAGAAGTTTTGAGTAGATTTTCTGCCACCAACCTCTTTGCTGGTATTAGTCCAGCCCTTCGAGTGGAATTTAATTCAGTAAAAACAGGAAACTCAACCAGCATATGACTTAAAGCCGGGGACTTTGAAGTAGATCTGACACAGCATCCATTTACGCAGCATTTCGAGATTTCAGAATCCCAGAAAAGTAAATTCCTATCTCCCTCTGAACTTGAGTTAAAATGTCATTTCAGTCACAGTCAAGTAGATGAAGCACATTTAAACTCCCTGTTTAAGGCCATGAAATTTGTACCAGACATTTGCCAATTTATTGTTTTATTTTATTCCATGTTTATGTAACATTCTCTCCAATAACTTTCCATTTAGCCATCCAAAGCCTTGGAATCTGGCTATCTGCTATTGTAAGAAAATATTGGCTCTGATTTCCACACTGACATATGTTCATTATCATTACATTTGTCCTAATTTAGATTCTTCTTATGATCAGATGTCATTGGAGAGATGGGAATGCACTTTACTGGGAGGATGGAGAGATAGATGAGTTGAGGATATTCCAGCATACAGGCTCTGGATTAGATGTCGAAATGTTAGAAATAGGAAAGTGAATGCTGCTCAGGCAGTAACTGAATGTCTGTTTGTTTTCCTCAGAGCCTGTATCTGTTCCTATACTTAGATTTTTATCGTCTCCACCAAATGCTTCATGTTTTGGGAGCTCGGTGTCAATATCCTGTGAATCTGTCTCGGGATCCCTCCCCATTCAGTACACATGGTATGAATGGACCCTGTCCGAAGATTCAAAGATCTCTGACACCAGTAAACTGGATCTGCATTGTCACGCCTTTACACAGCAACATCATCAATATTACTGCACAGCCTCAAATACTCAGAGATCAAAATCCAGTGAAATTGTTCATGTGTCAGTCACCCACAGACCAGGGGAGAACTCCAGTTATGTGGCACAAATCAGCACCAGTGGTAATTTATATTGTAAACAAACAATGTAATTGCTGATTTGTCAAAATATAAATTTCTAGCAAACTATTTGCCAGTTGTATTCCTTCAGTCAGTCTGAAAAATTGCAACTTGCCAAATTTACTCAGTCTGGTCTTTCAATCAATCCAAACATGGTCACTTCGTAAATATGATAAGATTAGAAAATGTCCCAAAAGCATGGATAAAGTTTGCAGAAATTCCCGTAATCCCAGAAAAGTAAAACATTAGTAAAAGGAAAACACAGAAAAGTAAGAATTGACTGAGTCTTCAATAGTTGAAATAGTTATTTTTAGCAGAAGAAATTCTGACTTCCCTCTCGTGTCCTCATTAGGAAGGAGGTCAGGAGAGAGTGTGATATGCTGTCACTTTAAAAGGTTATTTTGTCCTAGTTTTTTTGAAGAGAGGTTGTAAGGCAGACGTGTTTAGCTGTCTCTGAGATTGTAAACAATTTGAGAGGCTCTGGGTTTTTTTTGTAAAGTTGTAACAATGGAAGCGTTCTGGTTGGGGCCAGGTCTCACAGACCAGGTTTCTAGTGTTGTTTTTAGATTTAGTTTTAAACAGAAGCCATTGGGGTCTCAAGAGTTTGAAGCTTCAGTGAATGTCTCCGAGCTGCTACTTTCTCTGAATTTTCTCTTGATGCTTTTTCTCCTCCTGGATTGGAATCTGTGTCTGAATTTGCCTTTTTGCCCATGGTATGTATATGTATATGGTATCTATATTGAAACAGTTAATTAGAAATTGGGACGGTATCTATTATTTGGTTAAGTTTTCCAATAGTTAAGTTATTCTACATTTCTCTTTCTTTCATTTGTATTTTAACTATGTGTTGATTCTTTTGACTATGTGTTGAGTCAGTTTCTTGTACGTGGAAATCTGAGACTTCTGTTTGTAATTTGTGATGATCAATATCACAGCAAAAAAAAGGAAGTTCAGAACTGAGGAGTGTTTTAACTATGGTGTTAAAATAAATTGTTTTGCTTAATATCAAGTAATTTGACTGGTTAAATTGCATCTGCAACATGGCACTTTATATCCACCTTTAAAATAAAATAAACTTGAGGGTTTAGACTACCTTCTTAAAGTGTATAAAGGGGATTTGGTCTGGTCCATAACAAGGGTGTCAAAGACTTTATCTAAAATGGAAGTGACTCAGTAAAATTACAGCCATTAAGCACTTACAACCATTGCTTGTTAAAGTTTCCTCACTCCTGCAATACAGGAAGTGCAGCAATCAGTGACTCAGTGGTCAGCACTGCTGCCTCAGAGCAACAGGGACCTAGGTTCACTTCCAGTCTTGCTCAACTGTCTATGTGGAGTTTGCACATTCTCCCCATGTCTGTGTGGGTTTCCTCAGGGTGTTCCAGTTTTCTACCACAGTCCAAAGATGTGCAGGTTAGGTGGCCGGGCCGTGCTAAATTGTCCATAGTGTCCTGAGATGTGCCGGCTATGTTAAAAAGCCATGGGAAATGCAGGGTTACAGGGTTAGGGTAGGGGCGGTGGGTCTGGGTGGTTTGGAGAGGTGTTAAGGATTGATGGGCCAAGTGCCCTGCTTCCACACAGCAGGGATCCTATGATTCAAAGTTCCTTAAGAATTTTATACGTTTCAATGAGGTTATCTGTCAATCTTCTAAACACCAGAGAATATAGGCTTACATGAAACCTCCTCATAAAACAATGTCCATCTGGCTTGGGACCAGTGGAGTGAACCCAAGGATAAGTGGGTCTTTTGAGGAGACCAACACTACAAGCAGCATGGCTACTATGTATTCACAGTTTCCCTATTTTTTATCCCTTTGTAACAAAATATAAAATATTACTTGACTTTGTGTGGCTATGAATTGGAGGTTGTGTAGTACAATAATAACATCCATGCCCTTCACCAGAAATTCTGGTTTCCAGTTCCACTCCAGAACTTGATGGAAGGAAAGTGTGTTCATAACACAGCAGCTAAACAGGTTAAGTATCCATTGTAAACCCTTTCAACTTTACCGGTAGGCACTAACACTTGGGGGAGACTCTTATTGAGTAATGTAATGGAAAGAAATTGGAGCCTCTATCATTGTGATCCATTTCCACAGCAACTGAGACTCACTAGATGGTACGGGGGTGGGGTGGGGTGGGGGGGGGGGGGGGGGGAAGAGGGCAACCGTTAGCACAATCAGATTGAATCGATCCCTGGCTTAATTAGTGCCAACAGCATGGGGTTCGATCCCCGTTCCAGCTCAGGGTGTATTCAGGCAGTTTATTCTTGCCCTACCCATTGGATGATGGGTAATGCCTAATGCCTTCATGCACAGAATTTAAGAAGAAGAAGAGAGCAAATCAATGTCAGGCTGCAACATGTCATCAGTGTCACCTTTTTACAAATATCCATCATCCCTATTCCAGATATTTTAGTTATGGTGTTGTAATTTTTCAGGTAAAGATGGTGTAGGTGCTGGAACAGATAATGCTTTTGAGAATTAGGTAAGGAGATCAAGTTTGAATATTTTGAATAATAATCATAAATTAACATAATGAACTAGCAGCACAGAAACAGGCCAATCAGAACACCTGGTCCCTGCTGGACACTCAACACCAACATCCCTCCCAACCATCTCCAACTAACCCAAACAACAGAAGCTTCTCACTCTTTTGTCTTTTGTCTTTCTTGAGATTCTCCTTCAATGTTTCCATGCTACTGACTGAACTAGCTCTTAGTTTTCAAAGTTTGGTAGAAGATTTGTAGCTCGGGTGCTTGTTGTTGTGGTTCTGTTCGCCGAGCTGGGAATTTGTCTTGCAAACATTTCGTCCCCTGTCTAGGTGACATCCTCAGTGCTTGGGAGCCTCCTGTGAAGCGCTTCTGTGCTGTTTTCTCTGGTATTTATAGTGGCCTGTCTCTGCCGCTTCCGGTTGTCAGTTCGAGCTGTCCACTGCAGTGGCCAGTATATTGGGTCCAGGTCGATGTGTTTGTTGATAGAGTCTGTGGATGAGTGCCATGCCTCTAGGAATTCCCTGGCTGTTCTCTGTTTGGCTTGCCCTATAATGGTAGTGTTGTCCCAGTCGAATTCATGTTGCTTGTTATCTGTGTGTGTGGCTACTAAGGATAGCTGGTCGTGTCGTTTCGTGGCTAGTTGGTGTTCGTGTATACAGATCGTTAACTGTCTTCCTGTTTGTCCGATGTAGTGTTTTCTGCAGTCCTTGCATGGGATTTTGTACACTACATTAGTTTTGCTCATGTTGGTTATTGGGTCCTTTGTTCTGGTGAGTTGTTGTCTGAGCGTGGCTGTTGGTTTGTGTGTTGTTATGAGTCCTAGTGGTCGCAGTAGTCTGGCTGTCAGTTCAGAAATGCTCCTGATGTATGGTATTGTATCCCATACATCAGGAGCATTTCTGAACTAACAGCCAGACTACTGCGACCACTAGGACTCATAACAACACACAAACCAACAGCCACGCTCAGACAACAACTCACCAGAACAAAGGACCCAATAACCAACATGAGCAAAACTAATGTAGTATACAAAATCCCATGCAAGGACTGCAGAAAACACTACATCGGACAAACAGGAAGACAGTTAACGATCCGTATACACGAACACCAACTAGCCATGAAACGACTCGACCGGCTATCCTTAGTAGCCAAACACACAGACGACAAGCAACATGAATTCAACTGGGACAACACTACCATTATAGGGCAAGCCAAACAGAGAACAGCCAGGGAGTTCCTAGAGGCATGGCACTCATCCACAGACTCTATCAACAAACACATCGACCTGGACCCAATATACCGGCCACTACAGCGGACAGCTCGAACTGACAACCGGAAGCGGCAGAGACAGGCCACTATAAATACCAGAGAAAACAGCACAGAAGCGCTTCACAGGAGGCTCCCAAGCACTGAGGATGTCACCTAGACAGGGGACGAAACGTTTGCAAGACAAATTCCCAGCTCGGCGAACAGAACCACAACAGCTCTTAGTTTGGTGAAACTTTGAACATTCTAATTGTTGAGCATAAAGAAAGGCTGAGTTGTCTTTCCAATTAAAACAAGACTTTGTTAAGCATTTAATCATTACTTTATATTTGCTGATACTCTTCAGCCTGCATTTGCATCTGTTTCCGTAGGGTTCAATATAACCATAGAAAAACAGAAAAATAATTAAGAATAAGAAAAGACTATCAACCCTATCCCTACTCTCCCCCAATACCTACTTCCACTAGTCATCACAACTATACATTCCTCTTTGTATGAGTTGCATGTTACCATCCTTAACTTGGGCTTCTTATCAGACAATTCCAAACATCTCCCACTGTTTGTCTGTGGAAGTGATTTCAAATATCTCTCCTGAATGGTCTGACCCTAATTGTCAGTCTACACCCCCTAGTTCAACAATCCCCACTCAATTAGCTAATCTTTATCTACCCTGTCTTGTCCTATTAATATCCTGAAGATTTCAATCAGATCACCCCTTAAATTTCTAAATTCGAGAGAAAACAGCCATAGTTTGTGTAATCTCTCCTCATAACCTAACCTCTGAAGTCTAGGTAATGTTCGTGTAAACCTACGCTGTGTTCCTTGCAAGGCCAATATATCCTTCCTAATGTATGGTGCCCAGATCTGCTCATAGTACCCCAAGTGGGATCTAACCAGGGTTTTGTATAACTGCAGCATGACCAATGCATCCTTATACTCCAGTGCTCCTAGCTATAAAGGTCAGCATTTCATCACCTTCTTTGATTGTGTTCTGCACCTGTTCTTGACATTTTAAGGGTCTATGTATTTCAACTCCCAACTTTCTTTTGTCATTCACTGTATTTAACTTCATATCACCCGGAAAGTATCTTGATCAATCCTTTTTTACTCCAAAATGGATAACCTCACACTTAGTTATATTGAATTCCATCAGCCACAATTTTGCCCATTCAGTTAGTCTGTCAATATATCCCTTTGTAAATATAAGCTGTCATCTAGACTGTCTGCAAAACTGTCCAACTGGTACCTCACATGTAAGCTGGATAAGCTCACAAGGTAGAAAGGACTAATTAAATACAATACTGAGGTGAAATGAAGACCAATGTGAACAGATTTGTGTGGATGAACTTATCAGACTGAGTTGGTTGTTTGAGCATTCGATAACTTATAAAACTTTGCAACAGTTTTGTCAATTAATTTACAATAATCTGAAAATAGATTTCCCTTCATAGCAACAAAAACCACCATTAATCAAAAGTCAATTCAAACTTTGTGTTTTTGTTTCAGCAACTGGTTGGAGCAGAAGACAACATTGTATATTCAAATATAAAGCGCAGTCAAAGCAGGTCAGGAAAAATACAGAGCACAGGAACTGTCCATTTCAAGGACAATGAAAATGGAGTCATTTATGCAGATTTGCAGTTTCAAAAGAAGTCATCATCATGGAGTGGTGAGACATCAAGTTACTCAGCTAACAGGGGAAATGCCCTGGTTTAAAGCCAGCTTCCAGAAAACAACATAGTAACTCCAACAACAGAGAGCCCACCAGAATCTGAAATGGCAACTGATACTAAAGTTAAGCATTAGGAAATCTATTCATGTCAATTTGTGATGGCCATTGCTTCTTCTTACTTTGCAATTTAATTTTATCTGCCATGAACCACAAACCTATTTTGTTCTAATTCATCTATAATTTGAGTTGTTCCCTCCAGTTCCATCTTATTCCCAATATGGTGTAATCAATAGATGCCTCCTTTTCTTTTGTCTTATGGAAATGTCACGTAAGACATCGAGCCTTGTGCTACCCCAGTGCATACCCATCATATCACATAACCACCCCAGCAAAGTATAACAGCTCAAAGAAGTCAGCTTTATCAAATTCTAGTCTCTAAGGCAGAAAGTTATGGATCTACTTCAGGATTTGGTCAAGTAACGCAGGCTAACATTTCATTTCTCCTGAGGGTATGCCACCTTTCAGGTGAACTGAGACCCCTCTCTGACATCTGAATGGATTGTAAAGTGTTCCATATATTCAAAGGTATGAATTTAGGTGAGAAAAGGAAAGCAGTTTCGGATCTTTTAGGGTAAAGACGTATATTGGCAGGTTTCCTCATTCTCTGAGTAACTGTATATATTTTACTAGCACAACTTGAACATGGTTTTATTGTGAAACAAGCTGCATCTTATTGTTAAAGCGCAAGAGTGGGGTTCTCCTCACACTGACAAGTAAAGATGAATGGTGCAGCAAGGACTACAGTGACAATTACCTGGCAGTGGATTGGTGTCACAGTGAATGCAATTTTCTTTTCTCTTGAACTCAATGAATGCCTTCCTCTGAGAGCAGATACTTCCATGTTAAATGCTCCCAGAGGCATTTTGTAAAGAGAGTTAATTTACCTTCTTACCTATGAGGACAAATCCTAAATTTTTGTTCAGATCATTTGATGCTGACTTCTATTGGCTCTAGAATATGTTAAACTTACTGACTAGGACACTTAACAACAGAATAGCTCCCCTCTTGTGTAATCCACTTAGACTATACATCCCTGGATTCTATCGGCAATTTAGCATAGCCAATCTACCTAACCTGCACTGGACTGTGGGAAGAAACCAAAGCATGCAGAGGAAGCCCATGCAGACATGGAGTGAAGGTATTAAACTCCACACAGACTGTCACTGGAGGGAGAAATTGAATCCTGGTTCATTTCACAGTCATAGAGTCTTAGAGACGTACAGCATGGAAGCATACCAAACGCTTTCTTCACTATCCTATATACCTGTGATGATATTTTTTTTAAAAACTTGATTATTGATTATTATTGTCATGTACTGAGATACAGTGAATGATATTGTTTTGTGTGCTCTACAAGCAGATCGTACTGTAATGATATTACCGATATTAGTCCCTGTATTAAAGGGATAATATAGTTGAAAGCAAACCTCCCCTCACTCTGCTGTCTTGTAGACCAAAGTACAGCTGATATGTGCGGTCACCTGAACCATGGCAACAACCGAGGCAAGAGGAAGCGAATCAGGAAGTCCCTTTGTGGTTAAAGAGGGTGTCACACTGTGTAGAGACCGCTGTCACCAGCTGTGGTTTGGATCCTGAGGGTAGGACAGAAATTGTAAAAGAAAGTACCTTAGAAAGCATCCTATCCAGATGCATCACAGTATGGCAACTGTTATGGCCAAGACCACAATAAACTACAGAGAGTCGTGACCAGAACCCAGTCCATCACACAAACCAGCCTTCCATCCATTATCTCCATCTTTACTTCCCACTGCCTCATAAAGCAGCAACATAATCAAAGCCCCTCCCATTCCTGTTGTACTTTCTTCACCTACTTCTGTTAGGCAGAATATATATACCTTTGAATAACCAAATGAATAGACTCAAGAACATGTTCTTCCCTGTTGTTATCAGACTTTTGAATATGCCTCTTAAATGTTAATTCTGATCTCGGTCTTTCTGCACCTTCTCTTTAGCTGTAACACTGTATTCTGCACTCTGTTCTGCTACACTGATGCACTTTGTATAGTACGATCCGCCTGTATAGCACACAAAACAATACTTTTTACTTTATCTTGGTACCGGTGACAACAATAAATCAATCAATATATGAGTTCTAATGTGCTGCTCCTCATGCAAGAATGAAAAATGTTTAGTATCAGAGTTGGAGAGCAATAAGTTTAAAGCAGATTGTACAAGCTGCATGCTCCCTCAGTTTAAAAAGAAAATTGAAGCAGGGCACCATGACTAAAGGTCTCTTGAGGAACAAAAGAATGAAATAAGAATGGCATTGGAGGAAGAGTTTCTGCATTTCCACTGTCTGGGTTGTGATGCATTGGGTTTTTAGATTAGATTAGATTAGATTACTTACAGTGTGGAAACAGGCCCTTCGGCCCAACAAGTCCACACCACCCCGCCGAAGCGCAACCCACCCATACCCCTACATCTACCCCTTACCTAACACTACGGGCAATTTAGCATGGCCAATTCACCTAACCTGCACATCTTTGGACTGTGGGAGGAAACCGGAGCACCCGGAGGAAACCCACGCAGACACGGGGAGAACGTGCAAACTCCACACAGTCAGTCGCCTGAGGTGGGTTGTCCTCATTCTCTTGGTGATGTGCGTTGTTTCAATCACAGTGCAGTCTACAAGACAATGTAAGGTGAGAATTATAATTAATTTACAACTATATCAATTTATAATTATTCTGACCACTTTGCAAGTACTCTAACTATTTTGAAAACATTGTTCACAGATATTGTTAAGAAGAAGACTTGTATTTATGTCAATCCTTCCACGTCCTCAGGATGAAACAAACCATTTAACCAATCATATTTCTGAAATAATTTTGATGTTACAAATGAAACATTAGGTGGATTATTTGTTTAGAATAGATCAGGCTCCTTGATCCTTGTCATAGCTGCACCATCAAGAGATAACCAGTTGCTGGAATCTAGAATAACTCCAATTAATGAAGCCAAGTTTTACTTAATCATTGAAGACATTTTTAATGAAATGTACAGTGTTCAAATCATCCCAAATGCATTCAAGTAATTGCACTGTTACTGTCATTATGTAGCAGAAGTAGCAGAAATTTTGCATATGGGAAAGTCGTGACAAAGGAAAGGAAATAGATGTCCAGATAATACCTGCTGAGGCTGGTAAACTGAACAAACTCTCTTGCTCTTCTTGAAATACTCTCAGCAGCAGTGGATCACCCAGCCATTCTAGGATGTAAAATGTGTATGGGGTGGGGGGAGCAGCAATTTCAATAGGAACATCAAAAATAGGAGCAGGAGTAGGCCTTTTGGCCCTTCAGCATCACTTCCCCATAAATTATTAGCATCCAACTCAGTACCCTGACATGCGTAAGGACCTAGAAAGAGCCAAATCTGTATGAAAGATGCAGTTTAATATGGGGAAGGAGGAGTTCATCTGCTTTGTAGTATCTGAGAAAGAAGTGAAGTCAATTGTTAATGTCAGTCAGTTAGTGGTGTAACTTATAATTTAATTATGATATTGAGGGAACACAACTGGAGAGAATCTGAGATGGAGAAACAGCCCCCTCCTTTAGATTGCTGTGTACTACAGTGTGAATAAAGAGTTGAAATTGTTTTCCCACGATTATCTCTGGATTCCTAACAGATAAGATAAGGACAGCCAACTAATTGAGTACTGCAGGAACAGGGTTAAACTGAGCCAGGAAGACCAAAGTCCTGATTTCCATTCCATGGTCAACCTCACCTTAAGCCATGGTGGCTACACATGGGTATCAGTTAGACCTACCTGTTGCCAGGAATTGATAAACCCGCAGGATGACCTGCCAGCTTCAGAAAAGAAGATAAGTGAGGGTGAGAGCTGCCAAAGACTTCAGAAACAAGGAACACTTTGAGATCGGGTAAACTTTAAAGGGAAAGAAAAGGCACAATAATGGAGAAGCACAAGCCAAAAGAATAACCATTACCACTATCCCAGCAGCTCAGAAACATCAAGCATCCTGAGGAAGGTCAGAGAAGATAGCTCCAGATTGAGAGATACAGAACAGCCTCGGGATTGCAGACAAAATCTCTCACTACCAGGTCAATACATTGTTGTATCTAATAAGGTGAGGTGCTGATGATAACCCCTCAAAGCAAAGAGTCAATGAATAGTCTTGCAGTTATCTCAGTGGATTACAATTTAGGATCCAGACAGAACACAATCTTTGGGCCTCCTTCTAAATACAATATTTTGAATTGTCAATATATCACCTTGAATCCAATGTTTTGACTTAGATTCATGAGATATAACTCAACAGCAAATGTACTGCAGGGAATAAGTAAACAACTGCAGACACTCTGTCAAGACCTACACTTGCTGATGTTTTGCAGCAAGATGTCAGATTAAGTTTTGAGGTGGATGCCTATGTTCCTATTTGACCAGCTACAGAGAAGAAAGTGGTTAAAATCAAAGGAATACAGTTAAGAGAGGATGATTTTTAAAATTTGTATTCATTCATGGGACATGGCTAGGGCAGCATTTGTTGCCCATCCCTAATTGCCCAGAGAGCACTTAAAAGTCTTGTGTCTTTGTGTCTGGAGTCACATGGAGGCCAGACAAGGTAAAGATGGCAGTTCCCTTCCATAAAGGACATTAGTAAACCAGACATGTATTTCCAACAATTGACAATGGTTCCATTATCATGATCAGACCCTTCATACCAGATTTTTTATTGAGTTTTGATTCCAAAACTCCAAGTTTTGTGGCAAGGTTCAAACCTAAGTCCCCAGAATTTTACTTTTTGATTAATAGGTTCATGATAACACCACTAGGCCATCAGCTTCTCTTTGCAAACAAGTTAGAGCCTACTGCCAGGCAGGCTGACCTGTATGTGTTTGTAACAATAGATTATGAAGATAACATTGACAGCAGCAAAACCACTGAGCATTAATGGATGACTTGTAGGGTTTTTAATGTGAGGTGGCTGATCCTGAGATCATTGAGAAATGAGATTCTCTAGAAACTCCACAGACTCCACAATGGCATCACAAAATACAGAACATGAGCACAACCATCTCAAAAGTGGCCTGTAATCTCAGCTGCCGTAGAAACCTTTATTACACCGTGCTGTCCCTGTACCATAAACAGTCAAGTACCAACAAGACCACTGATGTCATCCAGCTTTTCAGTTAGAAAAGCTAGACTGGGTATTCATTCAACTTCAGAGGGAAAAACCACATTCATGTTAATCATGTTGGGTGCAGACTAGTTGACTTTATTCCACAAACATTGATAGGATAAATAGACAGTCTTTTCCCTGGGGGGGGGGGGGGTGGAGTTCAGAACTAGAGGGCATAGATTAAGGGTGAGAGGGGAAAGATATAAAAGGGACCTAAGGGGCAACTTTTTCACGCAGAGGGTGGTACGTGTATGGAATGAGATGTCAGAGGAAGTGGTGGAGGCTGGTACAATTGCAACATTTAAAAGGCATTTGGATGGGTATACAAATAGGAAGGGTTTGGAGGGATATGGGCCGGGTGCTGGCAGGTGGGACTAGATTGGGTACATGCTGTACATCTCTACAACTTTATGACTCTATGAACAGCAGATACTGTGATATAAGCTTTGCAAATCAGGTTGTTCAACACTTGGAATTCTTGATGGAATAATACCAGACAGTGTTCCAGATTTTATTAGTGGAAGTTCTGAATTATGAGAATATGGGGTTAACCAGCTAACTAGTTTACCATGCCAACCGTAAAGTAACACTAAAGCTGTGGGTCTCTAGTCACACACAGCCAGACCAGATATGGTAGACCAGATCTGAAGAGTGTTCACTCAACTTGAAACATTTCTCTCTGACAGATGCTCCAGCTTAGATTCTCCAGCACTTTGTTCTTATGTCAGGTAAGGCAAGTAGATGTTGTTCACTAAAGGACATTTGTCAGCCAGCTGTGTAATAGCTTCACGGTCACTGTTAGCCCAGTTTTTAATTCCTCATTTATTAATGTAGCAAACCTTCTTGATCAATTACAATTCAACTCTACCAGCTGCCATGGTAGAATTTGAAAGCATGCTCCCAGCACATTGTTGTTGACCCCTGTATTACTAGTATAATGATATTATCTCTATACCATCACCTCTCCAGTATAAAAGCACCAGAATAATACAAGGTTTAAATGATTAGGTCCTGAGAAAATAGTGAACAAATTGCATTTTATTGCCTTGAATTTTGAAGTTGCATGATTGAAGAATTGATAGTTTTTAAGGAATTGTGTGATGTAGGTCCAGAGGAACTGATTGCTCGGTGAAATTGAGCATAGGTTCGGGGATCATCTAAAAATGGGAGGTACAATATTTTAGAGTGAAGCTAGGAAGCTTTCTTTCACACACATGAATAATATAAATCTGGAATGGACCCAGCTTAAACCTGTGAATAGAGGATGAATTAAAATTACAATTGCTGAGATCACAAGGGATTGGGTAAGGCTATGGTCAGTGACTGGAAAAATATTAGGTTTAGATACTTCATAAGCAACCTGCTTAGAGATATTATTACATTCCTCTGGAGCAGGTGGGACTTAAACCAAGTCCTCCTGGTGTAGGGATAGGGACCCCACCACTACATCACAAGGGCCCAAAATGTTAGCCTCATCTGATCTAATTAAGTGCTGCAACCGTTTCAGAGGATTGATGTGTTATTCGGGCTCTGGATGGTATAGGAATTTCACTGCAACCAATCCTTCTCAAGGGCTTGACTAATTGTCACTGCTAGAGAATAGACCATGACTGGTTGTTAACAGAGAGACACTGGCATTAGTGAACAAGATAGTTTGTAGCATAATAATTTGTGAAGATGACATGAACTTGTCAGGCATAATTACCAAGGACTCTCAGGAGTTGCACAGAATATATCTCTCCACTCAAGGACTCAAGCAGAAGTTAACCATTTCTGCCCAAAGATTGTGACACCGCCAGATTAGATGGAGCATCATGCTACTTTAATATTAACTCCTTCAGAACTATAATCTAATACAACAGTTGATTGAGTTGTTCCTTTCGCTACATTCTTATATAGTCCACCCATTTTATAACTCTCCCTTTCTTTAATCAATGCTACAATACAGTTTTTTAAAAAGTAGAAAAGAAAAGGAAATTCAGAAAGTTAAAAAAAAAGGGTGAAGGAAAACTGATTTTGGACAACAATACAGGACATCTTAAAATTACAGTTTTTCCAGATTCAAAAGATAGGTGCTACCATTAAAAATGGCCACCATGATCCAGTCACACCCCTGACATCACAATATTAGTGGGAATAGGAAAGAATTGCTTCTTAGTCAAGCTCTGAATAGGGCACTTAATTGGAACTGAGATCATTGTGGAAAGCCCTTACACTCATTTTCAGAAGTGTGTTTCTGATTGATTGCTCTATTGTGGTCAAAGATTGCTGCTGAGAAGGAAGCCTTCAATCTTATAATACAGGATATGATCTGGGAAAACTTAGGGAGATGTGCCACAACTAATCCATTATGCTGGAATTAATCTGAGCCACTGATATCATATGGGGAAAGATGCCCTTCAGATGTGCCTGGCAGAAGACAAGGTCAATCTTGATGAACAGTAAATAGGGTTATGACATGGAGGTGCGGTGTTGGACTGGGGTGTATAAAATTAAAAATCACACAACACCAGGTTATAGTCCAACAGGTTTAATTGGAAGCACTAGCTTTCGAAGCGCTGCTCCTTCATCAACCACCTGATGAAGGAGCAGCGCTCCGAAAGCTAGTGCTTCCAATTAAACCTGTTGGACTATAACCTGGTCATAGAGTCATAGAGATGTACAGCATGGAAACAGACCCTTCGGTCCAACCCGTCCATGCTGACCAGATATCCCAACCCAAACTAGTCCCACCTGCGAGCACCTGGCCCATATCCTTCCAAACCCTTCCTATTCATATACCCATCCAAATGCCTCTTAAATGTTGCAATTGTACCAGCCTCCACCACACCCTCTGGTAGCTCATTCCATACATGTACCACCCTCTGTGTGAAAAAGTTGGCCTTTAGGTCTCTTTTATATCTTTCCCCTCTCACCCTAAACCTATGACCTCTAGTTCTGGAGGTTTAGTCCATGATACTTAATAGTGATTGGATTAAATCTAAGATACATGATTATTTCTTGTGAAACTTCTTTAGTTGCATGTTGTATATTATTGTGGCAGAGGTGACTCCCTCTGTTAATTAAACCACACATTCAGAAAAGCTCACTTCACAATCAGCCAAAATGAGTGACAGAACTTCCAAATTCCACTATTTAAATAAATGAACATTAATTTATTTTTTAACTCTAAAAGTGAACACTAAACAACTATTCACAACTCTAAGCCCTCCTTTCTCTTAACTGCTCATTATCCATCTCCAACTCAATAACAATATGCTGTTCCAATAAGACACTTACTAAAATTATATCAACTTAATTTCAAAACCACAAAACTGCTGTCTTTCTCTGTGTCTTCACTCTTCCAGCTGTTGATCTTCCAAGGTTGTCTTCCTTCTTTTTACTGTGAGTATGGTTCATATGAAAATGAGCAATTAACTCTCTCCAGCAGTTGCTCTCTGACCAATTTTCAAAACATCTGCATTTTATACTCCCCCCAACATCAGATCATCTCATTGGTTCAATGTTGGCAAAACAATAAATTCAAACGTGGTTGCATTTTAGTATCCTGGGGCATAATTTAAACTGATTGGTTAAATTCAAATTGCTGTCAAAAAAGCATCCAGAACTCAGGTATCCATTTCACAGTCAAATGTTACATATTTTCAATCTCCCAGTACACTATGGGACTGCCATCCAGTTGTACACACAGATGCTTGTTCGCTCTCAGTTCAGAATAGCATTCACACTCTCTAAAAGGTTCAGTACACACCTTCAACTTCATAACAATATAGCTTCGGCTTGTACTCAATGGAGTTCAGAAGAATGAGGAGGGGGAATCTGACTAAGGTTTTTAAAATGCTAAAGGGGACTGATAAGATGGACATTGAACAAATGTTCCCCCTTGTGGGACATCCTCAAACAGGAGGTCATAGACTTAAAGTGAGATGGGAGGTCCAAAACTGGGATGAGGAGAAACTACTTCTCTCAGAGGGTTGTGAATCTGTGAAACTCACTGCCCCAGAGTGCAGTGGAGGCAGAATCAATCAATGGATTCAGGGAAAAAACAGACATGTTTCTGATGAAAAGCAGGGTAAAGATATATAGGGAGCAGGCAGGAAAGTGGGGTTGAGACCTGGATAAGATCAGCCATGATCATGTTAAATGGGGGAACAGGCTTGAAGGGCTGAATTGCCAATTCATGTTCCTAACTCCTATGTTCTTACATTCCTAAATAGTAAGGACAACAATTTGGGAATTGCTTAGATCACTCATCAGCTTCTCCCAGGAGCAGTTTTTTATATCTTGATGGATAGACCTTATCTTTTGATATTTGTTAACCCTTTCAGGTGCTAACTGCCTTATATAGCGTTCTGAAACATTCTCAAAACATTTGTTACTTATTGCACTGAACAACTAAAAGAGGTTTTAAACTTACACAGAATCCAAATGAAAAGTAAAATATGGCAGATGGTGTGATCCCATGAGTTATATCTGACTAGGCTGTTTGGCCATGCAGTTGGACAATCCTAATTTGACAGTGAGCACTGAGACTTTTTATCCCCAACACTAACATTAACGTCAATTTGGTACTGTCCTGACTAGATGCGGACACAACTAGGTTGCGTCATTCATTTCCTACAATAAGGTGAGAGTAGGAGGTGATTAAATTAGGTACTTTTCAACAATAAACTGTGGACTTAGTCCTGAAAACATTTAAAATGTTTTCAGAGACCAAATGCCGACTTAATGTTGTGCACATAGGGATAGTGCGCCATCTAGTGGCAGTGTTGGCCTCAAATGCAGCCATTCAAGAGAAGGATAATTGACATTTCTTTTACCCAGCAATGAATGATGAGGAGGGAGGAATTTAAACCAAACACAGCTCCATTCCCAGTATTCTGATCAAAATTGACACAATAATTAATGCAGTGAATCTGATTACCTTAAATATTTTCTTTTTCAGTTCCTCACGGAATAAGACAATCACAGCTTGTCAAATATGGTAAAGTGAAGATTCACAGGTTATATCTACATGTTGGCTGTTTCACATCCTGAAGAAATATTCATTATTGATCAATTTCCATAATTGGACATTTCTTTTCACAATTCTGCACAATAAATGCGATCTTGTTATTAATTTGATGATTATGGGAAGGAAGAAGAAAAATATCAAAATGTTCGCTGCAACCTTCACATTGTCTCTCTACATTTGGGTAAATGACTAGATGTTGCACAATTAAACTCATTATTCCATGTTTATCTGCAATAATTTTGTTAGCATTGATTCTTGCAATGATCTTAGTGTTATTGCTATTGCCTTGATCTGGAGATCTGTTTCAATCTGTTATGATGCGGTGGTGTCAGTGTTGGTTTGGGGTGGACAAAGTTAAAAATCATACAACACCAGGTTAAAATCCAATAGATTTATTTGAAACTACAAGTTTCCGAGATGCTGCTCCTTCATCAGGTAGCCACCAGAATGTGACAGTCATGGAGATGGGTCATAACATGAATAAATAGATGGGTTTTGGTGTAGTGGTAGTGTTCTTACCTATGGACTAGGAGACTCAGTATTCAGTCCTATCTGCTCCAGAGATCTGTAGTAATACGCAAGGACTCTTGATCAGATAGCCCAATGGACTAACGAGTGGCAGATGGAGTTTAATGTAGGGAAATGTAAGCTGCTGTATTTTGGAAAGGCAAATCAGAGCAGGACTTATATGCTTAATGGTAAGGTCCTAGGGAGTGTGCTGAACAAAGAGACCTTGGAGTGATGGTTCATAGTTCCTTGAAAGTGAAGTCACAGGTTGATAGGATAATGAAGAAGGCATTTAGTATGCCTTCCTTTATTGGTCAGAGTATTGAGTACAGGAGTGAGGAGATCATGTTGCAGCTGTATAGGACATTGGTGAGGCCACTTTTGGAATATTGCGTGCAATTCTGGTCTCCCTCCAATTGGAAGGATGCTATGAAACTTGAAAGAGTTCAGAAAAGATTTAGAAGCGTGTTGCCAAGGTTGGAGGATTTGAGCTATAGGGAGAGGAGCATCAGAGGCTGTGGGGTGACTTTATAGAGGTTTATAAAATCATGAGGGGCGTGAATAGGGTAATTAGACAAGGTTCTGGATTAGTGGTGCTGGAAAGGCCTCTCCACCCTTCAGGCTCTCTGCTTGTGTTCCTGATGAAGGGCTTTTGCCCGAAACGTCAATTTTACTGCTCCTCGGATGCTGCCTGAACTGCTGTGCTTTTCCAGCACCACTAATTCAGAATCTGGTTTCCAGCATCTGTAGTCATTGTTTTTACCTTATTAGACAAGGTCTTTTTCCCTGGGGTGGGGGGAGTCCAGAACTAGAGGACATAGGTTTAGGGTGAGAGGAGAAACATTTAAAAGGGACTTTTTTCATGCAGATGGTTGTGCGTATATGGAATCAGCTGCTGGAGCAAGTGGTGGAGAATGGTACAATTATAACAGTTAAAAGATGCTTGGATGGGTATAAGAATAAAAAGAGCTTACAGGGATATGGGCCAAGTTCCGGTAAATGGGACTAGATTAATTTAGAATATCTGGTTGGCATGAACAAGTTGGATCGAAGGGTCTGTTTCCATGCTGTAAATCTCTATGGAACTAAGTGACCAGGTAATTGGGGTAGACCAGGGCAGTAGGTAAATTCCTCTGCCCATCTTCAAAATAATGTCATGACAGTTTTTGACACCTGAACAAACAGATGGGAATCATAGATGCCAATCGAGGTCTACCTCTTTGTGAGACTGAAATGTGGTAGATTGTGTAGCCAAAGAGCCTCAGTCCCTATGTCCTATGTGACAGTCTCAGTTCTATGTGACATAAAAAAGCCAATATCATTGTAGAGAGGACTGTGCTCTGAATATAGAAAGTTCCTTGGGATGGGAGAAGAACATCACAAAACAGAGAGAAAGGACACATGCATCCAGACGGCACTCAATTCATCCTCTTTGGATCTGATAAAGTCAAGTCAGAATAATTGCTTAAACAAAAACATAAGTTGCTGAAGAAATCCAGTGGATCTAGCAGGATCTATGAAGAGAAAGCAGAATCAAAATGTTAACTCTGTTTCTCTCTCTACAGATGCTGATAGACCTGCCAAGTTTCTTCAGCATTTCTGTTTTTGTTTCAGATTTCCAGCATCCGCAGTTTCTCTGGTTTTAGATCAAAATAATTGCTTAATGTTGAGAGACTGGAATATGTGGACAGGTATCATGATAAGTATGCTGTACAACAATCCACACAAAAAGGAGTGTGTGAGTGCAGGAAATAATTTGAGGATAATCTAATGTTGGCCTTTACAGGATTGAAATTTAAAAATGAGAAAGTGATGTTTGAGTTGTACAAAATCTTAGTAGATTCCCTCAAGAATTCTGCATTTAGATTTGTCACAGAGACCAAGAGTGAAATACTGGTATTGAAAGGGGTGCAGTATAAATGAATGTGCCAATGAGTAAGGAGGTCAATTGGGAAGCTAAATTGAATCAATGTGGCTCATGTTCCCTTAAGTTTGTAAAGATCACAATTGGATTGATTGAACTATTTCTAACTTGTTAGGGAATTGTTTCGGTACTTATAGATAATGGAGAATTTGGTTGGAATTCTAGTACAGGGGGACACAATCTGAAAGGCTGAGTTGGTAATGCAGTACCTGTAGAGGGTGCAAAGTTAAAAATCACACAACACCGAGTTATAGTCCAACAGGTTTAATTGGAAGCACACTAGCTTTCGGAGTGCCGCTACTTCATCAGGTGGTTGTCCTATAGAGGGTGCTCTTCCTGCGCATGCAGTTGTAATAGCAGTGAATCGACAGAGAAAGTGAAGATATTACTAAAGACAACAAAAGGCTAACAAGTGGAAACCGTGCTGGTCACATGTTTTAGTTTAGCAACATAGGTAGCATTGAGGATAGGGGTTCCTGATAAGGCAAAGAAGCTGCACTGCTGCCAGAGTTGACCAAAATCATGGGCACATCCAAAAGCGTGGTGGGAATCGGTATCGATATGAGCTGACTTTCCTACAGCAAGTATGCAGCAAATGAAACCTGCACTAATACCATTGGAAGTCATGAATGCAGCTGCCCAACTGAAACTCATTTAAACTACTCACATTATGTATCTAAACTTCACTCTCAACCTTATTGTCATCCTTGCAACACTTCTATGCCAGTTATCATGAGATGGCACAATTTCATAACCTCATCCGCTCTGTCAACCAAAAACTGTTAGTTTGAAATGTTTGTATGTTCCCCTCTGAAAATGAACTGTACAGATTGCAGTATTGAGCACATAGTGCTGAAATCACTGAAACCCTAACGCACATATTGCCATGAGACTGACTGCCTATACCTTCTTAACGGAATCCTCTCCTATCTGAGCTACCGCCTCTCATAGAAGTACCTTTACACATTTCCTGTATTCAGTAGCTGTAATTAACAAGACAAGCAGGAAAGATGAAGAAAGATCAAAAATACTATGCACTCCCAATCCTCCTCCTGTTACTAATGGTTTCTTTATTCAAGCTAAACCCCCCGATCCATGCGTTATCAACTCAGTCTTCCACCATTCTGATGTACAGTATATAAATAGGACTCACCCACTTATGCAATCCCTCATTTATGATGGAAACACCCATTCGGTAGAAGAAGCACATCGCTGTGTGAAGTGCACTAACAAACTTAAAGGATTCAATATTAACATGGTTCCGCTGTTAGAAAGATTTTCCAGTACCCATGACATGGGGCAAGTGAAACAAATACTACGCAAAAATATTATCAAAGACACTGGTCATACTCCTATTCTCCATCCATTACTACACTTGGACAACTACTGTTTACAAGTTCAGCTCCTGCTCTGAGTGGACTCGTCATTCACTCACAGAAGTGCACCCTTTTAGCCTTCATTGGCTATGCGAAAACAAAGCCTACCCATATCTACCCAATGACTGGAGTGGACATTGTGCCTTAGGACACACCTTACCACCTTTCACCCTCCACCATGAAATACCTGAGGTAGCTGATGAATGGAACACCCACCAACATGTGAATCAGTACGGAACAAAAAGTAGAGGAGAAACCAAATGGGACTTACACAACTTCTTCCATCAACAAACCTGGTGGTCCAGGTTGCTGGGAGGTCTTATTCCTGGCTGGGGTGTTGAGATGGCTCTAGATCAGATAAGTGACCTTGCGTGTGAGATCGAAAAACTTGCCAATTCAACTGCCCATGCTTTGAAGCTGGTGAACAAAGAGTTACAGGAGACTCGGATGGTGATACTTCAGAATCGGCTAGTGCTAGATTTCCACCTTGCTAAAGAAACAGGTGCTTGTTCAGTCATTAGCCCGCAATGTTGCACCTATATCAATGATTGCTCAAAAGACACGGATGTTATCAACAAAACAGGTCAAGATGCAGGGAAGATACCTGCCCCACCATCGTCTGATTCATGTGGATGGAGTTTTACTTGCTGGCTATGGACACTGTGCAGATGGATCATATGGGACGCATTGATAGTCCTTGGTCTCATTATAGGAATGTACATTATCGTCCCTTATACATGACCTGGACTGTACATTACTTTTAGCCTAAGCCAAAGAGGAATCTGGTTAATTGACCCGTGTATACCCCTGTACCTCCATGCCTGAACTTCCATGCTGAAATCTCGTATCTTTCAGACTCTGCTCCTCTGGATGATGACTCACCAGAGAAGGCATTTGACTTATTGAGAATACAAATACAATATAAGCTATGTAGTTGTCATGAAATGACAAAAGGATTAAATGAGAAAGTCAATAGCCTTAAAACTTGTCCTTAAACATTTAGACTAAAATGTAATGTTGAACTATAGAACACATTTGCTGCACACTAGAAAATAGACAGGCAGGGAGGGTAAGGCAATTAAAGAACATTTGCCGTAACATCAGTGAATCTGCATAAACAGGACACTGAACGATAACATTCACGGCTGTTCCTTTGTGAAATTAATAGCAGTGTTTGATTCTGATCTTGAAATGAAACTAAGTATCAATTAACTTCTCTCCTGAGTTATTGTCCTTCACTGTTATCTGTCCCGTTCAGAACATGCAGAGATTTGTAAACTTTTGCCTGTTTGTGATAGTTCAGCAGAGTAGACTGTCAGGGCTCTTGAACAGCTGATGTTCTACTCTCCTGGGTTATTAGAATCCAGTTAGCCTGGTTTATAGGTATCAGTGTTATGCTGTAACAGTGATGCTATGAGTAAATAAAGGGGATGAACAAAATTAAACTAATCTGTCTGTGAGAGTTTTTTTAACTCCAGGCTACCAAAGAGTACAATCTCTGGGACGAACCAAGAGAGGCTTACGGGTTGAGTTCACAAGAGATTCCTTGGGCCATCTCAAATCTGTACTTTGTCATACAGGATGTGAAATAATATTACATGGAGCTATAAATCAGCTGTGATGTAATCAATGGCAAGAATAATCTCAAGAAGTTGAATTTGCTATTTGTCGCAACATGCAAATATAACCCTCTGTTAGAGAACACTTTCAAATAGTAGTTTATTGCTATAAAACAATTGAGAGAAGAAATCGGAAGAAAAGAAATTTGAAAGTTGAAAAAATTTAGCACGTTACTGTTGGGTGATGGAGAGACTTGCTTTCAGACAAGAACAAGGTACTAATTTTTACCTGCTCAAACTCCAAGTTGTTCAGGCACAGACCAGATGCAATTGTTGCTGGGAATCATATAGACTGGTCTCAATAGAGTAGACTTACTGCAGCAGAGAATCAGTTTCTTCTGCTGTTGATAGTCCACCAGCAGGCGACAAGGAAATGGCGTCAACCCATGAGAAAATTATATTCTTTTAATGCAAGGTAACATCAATGACGTTTTTTCCTCACACACATTGTAACTACTGATGAGGGAGGGACGCGTTTGTGCTCAACACACGTCCAGTTCATCACAAACCTTTGCCTGATTTGTTGCCAGTTCTAGAATTCCTTTCAGAACTGACATGTGAAATGGTACCCTGTGCTCAATGCAAGTGGAGCCTTAAATGTTTTCTTTTCCAGGCACTCAATGAAGCAGATGGCCATAATGTGACCAAAGTGGGAAAATGAAGATCACCAGGCTACGTACATGTGGACTGGATTTTGGGTCTGAATCATGTTATGCCTCTTGGCCGATTTCAGAGAATACGATGGACTTTGTCATCAAATCAACTTGACCACCAAACTGGAGAAGGAAGAAACAAAAACAAAAACAAAATCAAAAGCCTTTTCATTGAATTGTTGCGTCGCTATCTCCACCTTAGTGTTAACTTACTGTTCTTGCACTTCCTGGTTGCACAACTGGAATGGTTTGAAACTGAGCAGGTTTGGCTGCATCTGCAGGAAGAAAGCACAGTGAACATTTTGACCCAGTGACTCTTCGGCAGAAGTCTTCTGGACATGAAACATTTAATCTACTCTCCTCCCAGAGACACCACCAGACGTGCTGAGTTTCCAGCAATTTCTGTTTCTGTTTCAGATTCCCAGCTTTTCCAGTTTGTTTTTGTTTCATGTTAGAATTGCTTGAGAGTTTTGTCATGAATTATGTCAATTGCTAAGTTTGTAAATATTATGAACACATGAAGATTGTTCTGTGAGAAATAGGCCAGTTGAGTTACTTCTTCACTGAAAACTAATGATTCAAATAATATGTTCACTTTTACTGAGTTGGAATGATATACTATCATACAGGATTGTCAGTTGGTCAAGCAGTGTAATGCAGATACAGGAAGTTACATTTGTAACAACTCACAGGAAATCAATCACCACTATTCCTGAACAAATCACAAATATGAAAATTTAATTAAACACTCAAATTGCACAATTTTACCTCACTATCTAATTTGGGTTAAAAGAATACACACATCACATTTATTTCATTAACAAAACAAAAGAGCAAGCAAATTAGATATCACTCCATAGAAGACATATTTATCACACGTGAGTAATGTGATATATTAATTTTCATGCTAAAACAATGCCTGATATGTCGGTAAGACATTCCAAGGACTGGTGATGATATCAAATAGCATATCCTTTCTGCTATTAGCAAAACCACAAGGTGCTGAATGTACCCCATAACCCCAGTCTTGCGAAATCTGCAACATTAGATGGGATTCTGCAACTGGACAACATTTGCTGGATAATCTGAAGCACAAACAGAAACTGCTGGAGAAACTCAGCAAGTCTGGCAGCGTTTGTCAATGGTTCAGATCCAGTGATACTTCTTCAGACCTGCTACTAGCTACAAAAAATGGTATACATGCTGAAGACAGGGTGTGAATGAAGGTGAAAGTGGAAATAAATAGGTAGAGAGACAAAGACTGTTAAGCAGGCAAAGGGATAAATAAAAGTAAGCCTGAGAGGATAATTAGCTGATAATGGGGACCATAAGTAGGTGAAAATAGGTTGGCAGTGCTGCAAGGACCCCATGTCATGACAGGCCCAAGAGTGTGCGGATGGATAAAGAATACCGAGGAACAAGTTTGAGTTTTAAAATTATTAAACTCGACATTGTGTCTGAGGCTGCAGGGGCCCTGAATGGAACCTTTAATGAGATGATGAGATTTCCCGGTCAGCCCCATGGCTTCTGCTTGTTTCTGCCCCACAGAAACTATCTCTTTTTACTATGATTTGATTTTCTTTTTCCCCATATCCAGTTCCTTCTCACTTACAGCTGTGATTCTTGTAATACTCTACATTAGTTTCAGAATTTCCACTTTGTGGGCACCAAGCTCCTCCTCTTCACAATGGTCATGCACTTCCTTCACACGTCCATCCCCAATATTTGAGCTTGCCACCTCCTCCTGGAATGAAGGCCTGACCCATTCCATCCGCCATCACCCTCCTCCACCTGGCCAAGTTCTTCATCACTGTGAACAACTTCTCCTTTAACTCCCATCAATTTCTTCAGTTAAAGGTGTAGCCATGCATACCCATATGGGTCCCAGTTCCATCTGTCTCTTTGTGGGATACTTGGAACATTCCTTGCTCCAATCCAACTCAGGCCGTCTCACTACATCTCTTTATCTGGTACATCAGTGACATCATCGATGCTTCTCCTCTCTCTGGTTCAGAGTTGGAAAGATTTATCAATTTCACCTCCATTTCCAGCCTGCTCCCACCTTCACCTAGTCTATCTATCTTCTTCAATGTTGTTTACCCTCCCTCACACCCCTGGCCTTTCAGCACAGTCAGCCCATTTTCATTGATTTGTGGTCCTGATTATCAGCTTTTTCTCATTTCTGGGCTTACTATCATCCTTTTGTCTACCTGACTGTTTTGGTTCTGAAGAATAGTTCTGAAGAAGGTTACTTGACCTGAAACATTAATTCTACTTCCTGTCCATAGCTGCTGCCAGAACGATTGTGTTTCTTCAGCAATGTTTGTTTTGTTTCAGATTTCCAACATCTCATGGGTCAGTCCTATTAGGTTTTATGTCCAACATTCAGACATGGATTTCTAAAACATCTAACAATTAAACATTACAAAGCCTGAAGCCATTAACTTTCTGACCAACTGTTACCTATGCACTGACTCATTACTCACCCTTACCATAACTCATAGGAACAAAGGAGCAACAGCAATTAGCAATGTTCTAATATCTACTGCCATTTGTGGAAGAGAGTTTCAAACATCTAATATCCTTTATGTGTAGAAGTCCTTTCTAATATCTCCCCTGAATAATTTGGCCCTCACTTTCATTCTGTGTCTCCTTGTTCTAGAACCCCAAACTAATGGAAACAATTTCTCATTATCTACTCTTTAACTTTATCTCTCTTGTCTAATCTTACTTACTATCACTAAATTTCTCACCTAACTATTCTGATGGTCCCCTCCTGGGGCCTCCCATCATCTGCCTTATATCAATTTAAATCTCTCCAAACTGTCTACAATCTAAATCCTGACTTGAACAAAGTTAACTCATCAGCCCTGCACTCTATGATTTACTTTAGTTACCAGTCCTCAGAATCTCAGTACCTCAGTATATAAAATTATTTTCTTGTGTTCAAATCCCTTTCTTGGCTTCACTCATTCTTTTCTTTCTAACCCGCTCTGTTGAAGCACAGTTCCACTTTATCATTTCAACATCCTATTGCTTCAGGATTAGCAGCAAAATGTCTGAATTTGTCTAATTGCTCAACTCTAGTTTTCTCTCCCCTGAACCAGTCACACTCCTTTCGACACATTTCTGTCACTACTTTAATTTGGCAACATTTGTCTGATCATTTGTGAAATAATTTGCAAAGTTTCTGCAATGTTGGAAGTGCAATATAAATATAAGTTATTGCTATCATTGATCATTCCAATGATGGATCCCAGGAAAGATAAACTAAGATGTTTCTCAAGCCACTGCTGTTGTTAATGAGAGTTTTATCGCTGTAGGTTTATTAAGCAATTTCTTTCTCCATGTGTAACGGATTGACTTTGGGAACGTTCCTCTATTTTTCATGGTTAAAGGTGTTTTTTCTATGTGGAATGTTTTTGGTGAAAATTCTATCCTAAATAAAGACAAATTTTGTCTTAGTTCAATTCCATTAACTCCTCAAATGCTTCGATGGTTGGTGAGAATTGCAGAGAAAGAGTTGGGTTTTGAAAATAATCTGAAATGATTAAGATTCACATGGCTCCCACAGCAATCTGCAGCAATGACCTTTACACATGAACCTCCCTCTGACTAAAGAAATTTCACCTCACCTCCGTTCTGAACAGTCATCCTTTCACTCTGAGACTATTGGCCAAGTGCTGGAAAGTGGGATTAGCACAGATAATTTAGTGCAGACTCGATGGGCTGAAGAGCCTTTTCTGTGCTTTGTGACACAACATTTGTCTCATTGCAAAAGACTGAAAGAAGAGAATAAGGAGTAGTGCAGTAATTGAATGTGGGCTCTGGTCAGACCACAGATCAAGATTAAGATTTTGAAAGGATGACCAAAAGAAACAATGGTGACATGAGGAAATTTATTTTACATTTTGAGTAGTTAGGATCTAGAATGCCCTAGCCAAAAGTGTCGGGCGCGTTAGGTTCAAGAGGGAGTTGAATGATTACGTGAAGGGAAAACAATTTCCAGGGCCTCAAGGAAATGGTGGGAAAGTGGCTTGAGGCAACATATTCTGGTAGAGAGTCAACATGGACATGATGCCTTTGTGCTGCAATCATTCTATGGCTCTAAATGTTCAGGATTATTGCAGCTTTTAAATCTCAGGTATGTTTGAAGCAGTTAGAAAATTATATGCACGTTCTTAAGGATGGTGTGAAAATGACTGGAAGTGTTAGGTACAATATTAAGAGCTGTGTTTGCAAATGTGAAATGAAGGACTGCATTGTTAAAGGAATAAAAATAAAGTACTGCAGATGTCAGACATCTGAAATAAAAACAGAAAGTGCTGGAGAAACTCAGTAGATCTAGCAGCTTCTGTGGAGAGAAAAACAGAGTTAGTATTTTACATCCAATGACCCTTGTTTGGACTAGAACACAAATTCAGAGAGAAAACTAACATTTATAGTGCATGAGAGGAGACACTGCTGAATGGTTAGCAAGTGGACTCTGAAAAATAGATGCAAATCCATGGAGAATACAGATAATAATGCTGATTGACAATTAACAGCAATACTTTTATTATTCTTTAAGCCAACAAGGTTCACTCTGATTGGTCAGAACATTGCTTTGAGAACTAAACCAGTCAATGGCTGTCAGACATTTTGTTGATTTGAAACAGATGTTATGTGTCACCATAAGACCAGAAGATCTAGGAGTAGAATTAATTTGGGATTAGTGGTGCTGGAAGAGCACAGCAGTTCAGGCAGCATCCAACGAGCAGCGAAATCAACATTTCGGGCAAAAGCCCTTCATCAGGCTTTTGCCCGAAACGTCGATTTCGCTGCTCGTTGGATGCTGCCTGAACTGCTGTGCTCTTCCAGCACCACTAATCCAGTATTTGGTTTTCAGCATCTGCAGTCATTGTTTTTACCTTGTAGAATTAATTTGGTCCGTTGAGTCTCCTTTCTCATTTGATCATAGTTGATATGTTTCTCAAACCCATTCTCCTGTGGTCTCTCTGTAACCTTTGGTTCCCTTACTAATCAAGAAACAACCTGTCACTGTCTTAAATACACGCAATGGCTTGGCTCCCACAGCAATCTGCAGCAATGACCTTTACACATGAACCTCCCTCTGACTAAAGAAATTTCACCTCACCTCCGTTCTGAACAGTCATCCTTTCACCCTGAGACTATTGGCCAAGTGCTGGAAAGTGGGATTAGCACAGATAATTTAGTGCAGACTCAATGGGCTGAAGAGCCTTTTCTGTGCTTTGTGACACTACATTCGTCTCATTGCAAAAGACTGAAAGAAGAGAATAAGGAGTAGTGCAGTAATTGGATGTGGACTCTGGTCAGACCACAGATCAAGAATTGCTCCATGTTTAAGGACTGAGTCATGTAAAGATTCATTACGTTGGTTCCTGGGTTGAGAGAGCTGCCCTCTGGTGAGATTGTGAGTAAGGTGTACCTATACCTTCTTGATTATAGAAGAATAAGGGGTAATCTTAATTAAATGTACTGAAGGATTCTAAAGGAGCTTGACAGTTAAAATTTTCAGTGAGAAATTGTATCCGATGGTTGAGAATCTGGAAAATGGGAGCAATGTCTGAGGATATGTGACCAATTGTAGTGGACTGAGATTCTTCACATGAATCCCATCACGAAAGGTACCAGTGCTCGTGCCATACTTATTTAGAATCTAAATTAATAATTCCAGCTGTCACAAAGCTCACCCTTTTTTTACTAAAAGCTGTTCCTTGGCTCAAGGACACTCTATCCTTGATGTTTTACAGAGGGACAATAAACCAGGCCGGGCTCCAACCAGTCTGGTTTGGTACAGAGATGAAAAGGATTTTGAGAGGCCTTTTGTTTATATGTAAAAAGATGAGACTTCAGGCCAAAGTGGTCATGCTTTAGAAATGACCTGTATAAAGAAAGGGGAATGGTCAGCTCTCTAGCTAGCTGAGCTGAACAGTTTAGTTCAGTCTTGAATTGTTTGGAAGTTCAACAAGGAGCTGTGGGGAAACTCTCTCTCTCTCTTCTTTCTGCCCTTCAACTTCAACCTGTAAGCGTGTGTTCCATTTATACTGTTTTTTAAAGGGAGTTTGCTTATTGGGACTGTTGTATATATTCGGAACAGCAAAACTAAGTCTAGTTTAGATAGACTGAATTCTGTAAGGGTCCTTTATTCCATTCTTTGTGATTCATTGTGTAATTTTGTGAATAAATGTTTGACTGTTTTAAAATCTAGTAGTCAACCTAGCTAAGTTACACCGGGTAATTTTCACTGTACACTTACTGAAACAAGTTGCAAAGTTATGGTCTGCGCTGCCTGTTTAAGAATGTTTTGAGTGGTTTGGCCTAGTCCATAGCAGATTGGGGGCTTTTGCGGGATTTTAAACAGTGAGTGGTAGGTGCTAGTGTCTTTACTTCTGGTGTTGGTTTGGTTGGGTAGACAAAGCTTGGGATCGGAATGGGTCTTTCAGTCGCCAAACGTTTTCTGGATGTGGATGTGGTGACTTTGGAAGGTTTGCAAAAGGTGAATAAGACAAAGTTGCAGGAATTAACGGAAGCTAGAATTGGAACTGCCTGCTTCTATGAGGAAAGGAGAGATGATTACAGCAGCAGCTCAGCATTTAAACTTGCTGGAGAAACTATCAGAATCTATAGAGATGGGAAGAATTCAATTGCAAATGAAGCAGCTTGAGTAAGAGCTGAGAGATAAGGAAAGGGCAGCAGAAATGAAACAGTTTGGGTTACGATGAGCAGCAGAAGAGAGGGATAAAGAGAGAACTTTTGAACTTCAAAAACTGACACTTAAAAAGTCAGCTTAAAAGGCTAGAGATGAAGGTTAAGGGTAGGCTCAGTGATGAAGTCATGCAAACTCATGTGGAAGAGCAGAGAAAACAGCAAAATTAGCAGGTGAAGTGGCTGATGATTATGAGCTGGTCCATAAAACTCGGTTTGGCTTTCAGCATCAATTTCAGTCTATGAGGGCTAGAAATTGGGGCAAAGAGAAATCCTCATGTGGAAAGGGAAAGGTAGATCTCAGTTAAGATCATAAAGATAATTTACCACAGAGTAAAAAGGAAACCATTAAGGGAGATAAAGAAGTTAAGTGTTTTCACTGTAATAAAGTGGGCCACACAAAATCACATCGTTGGTGGGCTAGGACAAAACCAGGTGTAGGAAAACCAGACAAGTCTGGAAGTTTTGTTGGACTAGTAACAAAAAGTACAAGGGAAGTTAGACAACTGCCTCAGGGTGTACAAAATAATCAGAGGTTGGTTACAGAGGAAGTACCAGATCTGCTTAAAAAATGTACATGCAACGGGTAAAGTTTATTCATATAGGACAGGAGCAATAGGGAAGGAGGTTACTACATTAAGGGACACAAGATCCTCTTAGTCTGTAATGCTGAAGGATGAGGAGGTATGCACTCCTGAGGGACTATTGCCAGAAAAGGTAATGTAACAGGAATTCATGGTGAGACAAAAAGTGCTCAGTTATGTAAAGTGAGGCGAGAGACTCCAGAGAAGAGTGGAGAATTTGTGGAAGGAGGACTGGTTAGACAGCATTTAAAAGTATCATGGCATACAATGAAACAGGAAGTAGATAAGGAATCACAAATTCGCAATTTTGCAATTGGGTATAAGGTATTGGTGTTACTTCCATTAACAGGTGAGCTTTGAAAAGCAAGGTTTAGTGGACCATATCAAATCAAGAGGAAATTGAGTGAGGTGATCTATTTGATAAGGACTCCAGATAGGAAGAAATCTCACAGAGTGTGTCATGTGAATGTACTCCAAAGGTATTTTGATAGGGAAGGAAAGCAAGAGAAGAAGGTATTAATGATTACAGCACAGAAGGAAGAGCCAAGTTCAAAGGAGTTTGAACTGGACATTCCCCAAATCAAATTGGACAATGAGGAAGTTGTCAAAAATTGGGATAAATTATTGAGTTACCTTCCACAACAAAATTAAAATGATCAGAGATGAAAAGGATTTTGAGAGGCCTTTTGTTTACATGTAAACAGATGAGACTTCAGACTAAAGTGGTCATGATTTAAAAGTGACCTGTATAAAGAAAGGGGAGTGGTCAGCTCTCTAGCTGAGCTGAGCAGTTTTACTTCAGTCTTGAGCTGGTGAGAGGTTCAACAGGGAGCTGTGTGGAAACTCTCTCTATCTTTTTTTCTGCCCTTCAATTTCAACCTGTAAGCATGTGTTCCACTTATACTGGGTTTAAAAGGGAGTTTGCTATTTGGGACTGGTGTGTATATTTGGAACACCATAATTAAGTCCAGTTGGATTGGTTGAGTTCTGCAAGGGTTATTTATTCTGTTCTTTGTGTTTCATTGTGTAATTTTGTGAATAACTTTTTTGAATGCTTTAAAATCTAGTAGTCAACCCAGGTAATTTTCACTGTACACTTACCAAAAGAAATTGCAAAGTTATAGTCTGAGCTGCCTGCTTAAGAATGTTTTGAGTGGTCTGGTTTGGCCCATAACACAGTAAAGAGACTGAAATGGATACCTCTATGCTTACTAATAGTATTAAGGAAGGTGGAAATGTGACCTTTGAAGGCGACACACAGAGGCTTCAAGGAATGATTGTTTGAAAATCTCTGGCCAGTTTGATTGTGGATGCTTTTATCATTGAATTTATTTCAGGATGAAATAAAAAAGATTTTCAGCTATGAGAATCAAGGATATAGAAAAAGGGTGGAAAATTGATTTAAGGTCAATGATCAGCCAAGATGTTATTGAATGGCAGAGCAAGTTCAAGTGACAGTAAAGCCTACTCCTGCCCCTCCTTCTTCAGTACTTGTTTCATCATCTGCTTCACGATGGTTTCATCACTGGGCTTCCTGTTATCTTCTTCTTTTAAATTATTTCCACAGTTATATCAGGCTTTTATTTCAATAGCAGAACTAAGAGCTTGGTGACTGAGGACAAGCAGTGATCAGGTCTTTGTGAATAAGATATGTGGAGTATCGTTCTTCTCATTTGTTCCCTGCCTGGTGAGTGTCAGTCAGAGCTGAATAATTTGTATTTGTTTATATCTGGTATATGGGTTATAGGGTAGAGATGTTAAAGTACTTGGAGGTATGAAATGGTTTAAAAGAATCAGCAAACAATAATGAACTATATTTTGGCAAAAGTCCAGTAGCCTTTCAACTGCACAACTGGACCACAGAAATATTTATCACTATGTAGTAAACCAGAGTATTGATTGTAAATAGTAACTAATAAGAATCATACCATTGTTTGATAATCTGGGTAGTCATCAAAACATAAAAATAACCTGTTTAAGATGAAAAAAAAATTAATATCCTATTGTCATATATCCAGAGAAGTCTACATTGGTAAAAATCTTTCAAATGGAATATGTCTTGAGTTTGCAATTGTTTCTGTTATTTAAAGCACTTTGATAAAATATTGTTATAACAGTCACAATATCCCTGATCAACTGTTTGCATATATTACTCACAATAGAAAACTGTTTTCTTCTTACTCTTAAACATCAAACACCTCAGCTTAGCTTTTATCCCTACAATTCTATATTAACCTTAAGATGTTATGCTACAACAGAATTGTAATGAATCGCACCCATTTCTCTGCTACTAATGGCAAGTATATTTTCTCACCAGAGTGCTAAACTCACCTACTCTTGCATCATGACTCTGATTTCTTTTGCATTCAGCCTGTTGATAAAAAATCATGCCTCTAATTTACTATTTACAAAAACATATTTCACAACTGACCAAATGTACTTCTGCATTTTCAACTGAAACATGCTCCAGTCTATCATTCTTCCTGTTTGCCATACTTCATCTTTCCGATCCAATTTATCTTCTTTTCCCTTACCTTGTCTTCCCTTTAGTGTTTTTAATCCTTTATGCAATCTTTTTGCTGTACTCTCTGCTTCTCCACCCAATGTTTTGGTCTTCTATTTCAGTATAAACTATTTCCCCATTTGCAAGTTCCTCCTCAGCAAGGTTATCTGGCCTATTACATGTTCAAAGACCATTTTTGCATTCTCTGCAGGTCATTCATCCTCTGACAACTTCACATTGTCTGGAATCTGAACCCTATCCCACGAAAACATTTCTCCCATAAGATAATTACTCTCCTTGTCTTATTCTTATACTGGCTGCCCTAATGTAATGGGAATAATCCTGGGCTAAGTGTCAGTTGCATTGAGGCTTTCAGACAGATTGTCATCATGAAATGTCTTGCTGCTTTTAACCAGATCAGAAGTAACTCACAAGTCAACAAATATTGCAAACAGACTGCTATCCCTTGTACCTGCACTATCTCAATATGCCTGTTATGGATGTAGACAAATACCGTTAGTCTAAAGTTGCCAGTCTGGTCTGAGGTTGCCATACTGGCCAGTACAGTTTCTGCCATCTGGAGGAAGATACAGCATTGTAGAAAGAAGGTCAACAAGCTTCTCCACTTCTCCAGTATGAGTCCCACTATCTTCTGTCCAATACATCAAATTCCTACCTGCACCAAAAACAATTCAGCTGTGTCATCATCTTTCATCTCCCTTAATACTGAGCTCTCTCTCCTTCCAGAAGGGTAACAGTTCACAGTAGGGCAGAAAGAGTCAAGACGAGAGCTGGGCTGTCAGATATTCAGCTTCTCAGCCCTTAAATGAATGAAATCCTAACTGTGACCTCCCAAGTGGCTGACAGACTGAGTTAAAAACTCTAGTCTGGTATCGGAGACTGATCTTGACTTCCTGTGCTGTGAAACATCTGAGAGAAGGCTATCCCTCTTGATTTGATTGAGACCAACTGACAATTATGATGAGCTTCCAGACTTTGTGCCTGTGATAAATGGTGAGGCATGACACAAGTAATATAAGCCTGGTACCTCGGACTGACAACTTCAAAAAGACAAGGCATGGAGAGGCAAGGTGGATGTTATAAGCATCCAGGTAGGTTTGGAATGAGTGCAAACAAACAGGACAGATATGCAGCCTGGTCTAGTCCATGAGCTGGGCGCATGTCCCTGACTACAAAATTACAATCATTGTTGCTAGTGCAGTGTTAAAGTCCAGATATGTACAGTAAATGGTTTGGAGATGTACGATGAGGGTTCTTAAAGGCTGGCACCAGTTGTAATGTCAATATCTGTCAATGTGTGGCTGAAGCCCATGGAGTGGGCAGTGACATGTTGGTGCCCAGTATTCAACAAGAAGGTTTGTTGGAGCAAGTGAAGAGCATGATTTAGCTAGTTAGCTGCTCTGATACCATTTCAAGAATTCTCGATGGCTAGCTTGTGAGACATACTCACTAAGGGCAGAAGTTAAATATTGATGAGGTGAGTTGTGACATTAATGAGGCATTTAACAAGTTATAATCCTCTTTAATTGGTGTAACATTGCTTCTTGTTGAGAAACATACCTCACTATAAATCCACAAAAGATATAGCAAGTTTCTCCCGATGCAGAAATGGGTCTTTCTGGAATTCTTACCCCATTCTGATACAAAATTCACCATATCCCAGGTCATTCACAATTCTATAAGAACTTGCTTCAAGTTCCTTCACGTTCCCTTGCTGAACATCAGTGGAAAATGTTGTCCTTGCCTAGTCCGGCTTACACATGACTCCTGACCCACAGTAATGCAGTTGACACTAATATCCTCCATGCAATTAATGCAGGACTTTAAATTCTGATCTGGCCAATGACACCCACAAACCATAAGGAATAAAGAAAAATTTCCTTTCTATGTTCTTGTTGCATGAACTACATGGTTTTCCCTCTCCAAATCATGCTGCAGTTGAAGCTGTTGTTACAGGATATGAAAAGATTAATAAAGATGCATGCCAGTCACATTACCCACTATGATGAACCACATGGAACCGTCAGTGAACAGCTTAGGATTTCAAAGAAGTTATGACCTAATGTACAGGTCCTATGCATAGTCTCTATAACAATGTTTCTCATAATGTGACTTGTTGCTAATAGGCAATAATAGTAGAAGATGTCCATTTAAAAGATACTTAGATAAGAACATGAATAGGAAAGATTCGGAGAGTTATGGGCTAAGAGCAGGCAGGCGGGACTACTTTAGTTTGGGATTATGTTCAGCATGGACTGGTTGGACCAAAGAGTCTGTTTCTGAGTTGTATGACTATGACCTTTGGGCTGCTCCCTCATGAGAGAAAGAGAACTGATGGTGAATTTAACCTGAGGATCACCATGCTTCAGGCAAGGGGAAAGGTCAAGGAGGTCTTCATGGAGTCTGTACCCAGCGCGGGATTTAAACTCAGAAAGTTGGCATCACTCTACATTTTAAATCAACCATCCAGCCAACTAAGCTAACCAACTGCCTCATAGGCAGCAAGCTACTTCTTGTTCAATGCAACAGTCACTTCTAGTTAGACCAGTAAGTGGTTTTTCCCTGCCACGCTGTACCAAGTAGTCATTGTAGATTCCTACCAAGAGGAAGCCAGTTGCAAACTTGGTTTCAATAGCAGTGCACTTGATAGCAGCCAACAATGGAGAGGTTGGAAATTCAGTTCCTCAGTGCTGAATGAATTGGAGAAAATCTCAAATTCAATTGTTGTGGCCATTATGAACACAGATTCACATTCACATAGAACCTTTCAAAACTCCAGATGTCCCAAAGTACACAACAGTCATTTATTTATTTGAACTTATGCCATTTCTGTAATGATGAGGAAATGGTCATGAATTTGTGCAGAGGAAGGTCCCCAGTTTGTGGATGAGAATAACCAGATAATCTGTTTTCTCAATGATTGTTGGATGAAGAGTAATTGTTAACGAGCATCTTGAGAAGTGTTTTCCTGTTCTTGTTAAAATTACACCATGGTTACTTTTCCACACAGGAACGTTTCTGTCCACATGAGAGGGTAAATATGGGGCTGAAAAGCCAGAGAGACCCTCACAATACCTTTTTCCCAGAGGCCTGTGCATCTTGATACAATCTCAGCAGATGATAACTAGGCCCTCCCCTACAATCGGGGACCTGGTGATGGAGAGCCTGCCACCAAACACAACAGGTCTTCAGGATCTGAATGCCATTGGGAGGTGCTGACGATAGTTGGTATTTCAACTACCCAAGGCTCCTGAATAAGCACAGAGTCAGGGACAGCTAAGTCACAGTGAAAGGTCTCATGGGGCATAGGTTATTGGGAAAGTGGCATGAAGGAGGAGTTTATTGGCAGCAAGGAAGGGTTGGAGGCTTTCAGCAGGTAATCCCGGTGACCAAACCTCTTGAAGCAAGATCTCTTGGTCAGGTACTGAGGGGTTTGGATAAGAGTCCCCCTGAGAACCCACAAGCAAACATGGCTGAGTTTAGATATTATACTGAACCCTCAGCTGCCACTGTGTTTTATAACAATAGCAGCAAGATGAAGCCATGAATTGGCTTCATCTTGCTGCTATTGTTATAAATCTCAGTTGAGGTCAGAGCGGGAAGCCTTTCAATAAAAGTACTCAACAAAGTAGAAATGGGACAGTCTCCACCTCCCCCTTCTCCAGCCAATTAATTGACTCTTACTACAAAATGTGGGAGGATACCAGATGACACACATGGCCTGGAAGTGCAGCACCGTCCCTCAGCACTGATACGAAGGGCTTTTGCCCGAAACGTCGATTTTACTGCTCCTCGGATGCTGCCTGAACTGCTGTGCTCTTCCAGCGCCACTAATCCAGAACTGATCTGGAATGACAGCTGAGATCTTCAGCTCTGGGCGGAATTTGATCAAACAATGTATTAGCACAGACATGAGGGTGCCAATACAAAGCCACAGCTGTCACCACAACCATTGTTACTAAAGGACATACTTTAACCCTTAGGAAGCAGGTGGGGCTGTTAGCAGCTGAGGTTTGAATTGTAAGAAGCTTGAATCTCAACCTAATTCCATCAACAACCCACCCAATTCTCATTCTAATGGAAGAGTCAAGACACGGAATGTGCTTGATGGAGGCTCCAGGGAGGCATCTTGGTTTTTTAAATATGTTAATTAGTTCAAATTGCGCCATTGAATTCACCTATTGGCTGAGAACTATGACATTTCAAGAAGGTGTGGAACTGAGGGTATTGTATCTTTCATCTTCATTGATGGATCCTGTGTCATTCCTTGGCTAGCAACAACCAATCTGAAAGTCCCTTCTCTACCCTTCGGATCTCCTCCAATCTCATATAGCCACTAACATCTCAATCCAAGAAGCAGGTTTCTACTTTCTAACCCCATAATCAACCTGCAAACACAAGACATTATCCATGGAATTAAACCCCACAGAATGTGACTGAATCCCAATTTCCAGGTTCCCTGCTCTTGATTACTGCAGTTGGGTCAAGAAAGTTATCAATCTCCAAACATCCCCACTAGACAAAACCATAGGATCTGTCAAATTCTGAGGCTGTGACAGGTCACTACACTAATATTTCCTTTCAACACAAACTCGAAGTAATTCAACAGTGTTAATAGACGTGCTTGAGAGATTCCTATCTACAGGGCTAATTCTTATTAAAATGTGTTGGTTTGAAGTATTTCTTTCCTGTTCAACTTGTGAAATGTTGTCTACCCAGTTTCAGGTGCATTGTCAGCGGAAAAGAAAGTAAATGGAATTGTGGGAAGAGCAATTACAATAAATTGTTCTTATGACAAACAGTACCAGCAAAACATGAAATACTGGTGTCATGGTTGGACTAATCAATGTACATATGCGGTGAGAACAGACGATCCAGAGGGACAACGAGGAAGAATGTCATTTAAAGATAACAAGGCACGAGGAGTATTTATTGTTACAATGGAAAACCTTCACAGGGAAGATGCAGGATGGTACAGCTGTGGGATTGCTCGACCTGGCCTTGATTTAAGGTTTGCCTTAACGCTACAAGTATCTTATGGTACGTGTCTCACTGATTTTCTTCCTTACTCTCAACTGAAATGTTTGATGAATGTTTCACAGTTTTGAATCCTACTGTGATAGATGATGAAACTTGAATTCAAAACGTGATCTGAAATTAAAATCTAGTCACTGGTGTCCATGTAATCACTGTTGATTCCTGTAAAAACCTTTCTGGTTCACTGATGGCATTTATGCAAGGAAATCTGTACCCAGTCTGGCTTACACATATCTCCAGACCCACACCAATGTGATTGAGCCTTAACTAACTTTAAAATAGTCTAGACCCTCAGTAATTGCTGGCCCAGCTAGCAATGCCGATACTCATGAATGAAGAAAACAAAAATAGGACCTGAGGTACAGGGAGAGGCCATTCAGCCCACTGAGCCTGCTCCACCTTTCAATTTGAACATAAAATATAGGACATCATCAGAACAGGCCCTGCAGCCCACCATGCCTGTGCAGACTATGATACCATTCTGAACTAATCCTATCTACCTATATATGGTCCATAATCCTCTGCTCCCTGTTTGTTCATGTATCTGCCTAAATGCCTCTTAAACTTGGCTAAACTATTTACTTCTACTACTCTCCTGGCAGTGTGTTATTGTGGCTGCTGATCACCTCAATATCACCTTGTCACACTAACTTTGTTACTTTGATCAATCAATTTCAGTCTTAAACAGACAGAAAACTGAATCTCCATTGCCTCTATAGGCCCCCAATCACAGTTCCATGTTAAATAACCTCCCCTCTTATCCTGAGATGAGGTATTGTGGTCTTACACTCAATAGCAGGTGAAACATATTATCTGCATCCAGCCTGTCACACTCTGTCATAAGTTTCAATAAGGCCACCCTTAACTTTCAAAATTCCTAGGAATGCAGACCCAGCTTCCTCAAATCTCTCCTTGCATCATAATTCCACTATCCCAGGAATTAACCTGATGAGCTCCTGTTGCACTCTCTATGAAGCAAGTACATTCTTTCTGGAAAGGAAACCAAACTGTGCACAATCCGGTATGCTGTATACAATTTGCTTAACTTCAGGCTTTTGATAAATACATTCCACGGGAATGAAATCACCACAGTTTGCTCCCTCTGTACTTGGTTCAATGTCATTAATATTAATAGTTGCAAATAGTCAGCGTATTGAACAGGAAATGTTAAATTTTGAGAAAATGTTAAAAAGATCATTAACATATTTAGTCGGTTAAGAGATAGAACTACAGTCAGACAACACCTTTTGAACTGTGTGTGTTGTGATCTGCCTGTACTGCATGCAAAACAATACTTTTCACTTTACCTCGGTACACATGACAATAATAAATCAAATCAAATCATATCAGATCTTTGTTAGATATCACACAATTAAATGCTTGAATTCAGGCGAAGGCTGATGAATTATAAATACAAAAGCAGTGAGTCTCAATTTCTTACATATTACACAAATTCTCAGAAAATGATAAAGTTGGAATTAATCCAAATGTTGGGAGCTCAGCATGGTTCATAGGCTGCCTAGTATGCTGGATGATATACATAATCAAACAATTTATCCGGTCAGCATAAAATAATTCAACTCTACGAGTGAACTAAATTTTTGTTCTGCACTCTCTTAATCTATAACTTAAGATATCGCAGATCGAAGGATAAATGAAATGAGATGCATTCATCCCATGGAAACAGTGCATTTCATGAGACTGAATATCAGTGAGAAGAACAAAATGTCGTGACTGTTGCTCCTGCATCTCATCTGCCATTCTTCTGTTTCCCTGTTATAAATTCTCCAGATGATCTTCAAAGGATTCCATGTTTACTTTAGCTACTCTCTTAATATTCATGCATCCGTAAAAGCTCTTGACGTTAGATTTTATATTTCTTACTAATTTCATTTCATTATCAATTTTCCCCCTCTTTAATAGATTTAGGAAACTTGCTGTTTCCTAAAATAATTTGCAATCACCTGGTCTGTCACTAGATTCTGCTACTTTGTATGCCTTCATCTTTGATTGGGTACTCTCCTTGGCAACCTTTGTTCATCCTTCTCACTAAGTCTGTCTTTTTGACTGGAATAAACATTTACTGAGGGTTATGAAATATCTGCGTAAATGTCTGCCATTGCTCTTCCACTGACTTCCCCTTTGTCTGTTTCCCAAACTGCATTAAACAATGTTTTCTCATACCTCTATAATTGCCTCTAAGCCAAGGACACTGGTTTGAGACCCAAGGTGCTCTCCCTCAAATTGAATTTGAAATTCTATCATGTTGTGATTGCTAACCTCCAGGGCAATATTAATAATTAGTTATTTTAATAACCCTAGGACATTACACATTTTTATGATCTGAAAAAGGTGTTTCCTGGTTGATTCTGCAATGTATTACATGAAAAAACAAATCCTGTGTACCTTACAAATTCATCTTCCATGTTAACTCTCTCCACTGCCCAGGAAAGATACAGATTAGAATTACCCATGACAATTATAATGCTCTTCATACACACCTCCATTACTTCTAAATTTATACTTTGCCCCGCAACGATACAACTCTTTGTGCCCGATAAATGACTCCCATCCATGAATTCTCTCTCTTGCAATTCCTTATTTCAACCAAAATGAATTCCTCACCATGACCTATTGTGCCTCCATTACTACTGACCACCGCATAAACCTCTTGACTGTGGTACAAAGACAACAATGGAAACTGCTTCAGAACCATTACAAATTCTGTTCTTGTCACTGTGCCTGAGGGCTATGTGATGGAAGGGCTCATAATTGAGGTGGCAGCAGAGCACTGAGCTATTGTGAATGTGTTAGCTCAGTTGGCTGGATGGTGGGTTTGCAATTCAGTAATAATGGCAACAGTGTGGTTTCAATTCCTGTACGAACTGAAGCTACATGAAGGGGCTGCCTTGTCAACTTAGCTTGTTGCCTGAGCTGTGGTGACACTCAGATCAAATTCACCGTCGGTCATCTCATTCTGGTGAGTTTACCTTCACCCACTGCCCATACTTCTAGACAGAATGGAAAATCCAGCTCATTAATGAGCAGGTTGTTGCTGCAATTAAATACTGTTAAAGTATACCAATTCTATCTTATACTGAGAAAAAATATTAGCACTGAATCTCACATTGACCTATTTTCAGTATTTTTGCTGTTGTCCTGTTCAGTTCCTCAACTTATACTGGTCTTGAGAGTTCAGGCTTCTGGAAGGATGGCACAATATTGAGATGGAGAAGGTTTGGTGAAATTCTAACATGCCAGGCACTGGCTGAGGTAGACAAGTACTGCGAATCCATGAGCATTACCTTTCTAGATATTCAACCAGTATTTAAATGTTTGTTTCTTTTCACAGAATCGGTATCTGTTCCAGTAATTTCATTTTCATCTTCATTAAATACCCCGTGCTCAATGTCAGCCTCCTGTGTATCTGACCAAGGATCACTCCCCATTCGGTACACATGGTATGAACAGTATTCAGCTAAAAACTCAAAGGTCTCTGACACCAATAAACTGGATCTACATTGTCAATCCTTCACACGGCATAATCATAAATATCACTGCACAGCCTCAAATACTCAGGGAATGAAATCCAGTGAAACGGTTTACGTGTCAGTCATCCACAGCTCAGATGGGATCTGCAGTTATGTGGCACAAATCCACAACAGCAGTAAGTAATACTTTAAACAAACAGCATGATAATGATTTTTTTTTAAATCAAAGTTTATCCAACAGATTGTAGTTCAAATTCCCTCAGACATTCATAAACTATAACTGGTCAAATTAACCCTATTTATTTTCTCAAGATTTAGAAACAGGGACGTTGTTGTATGTTTCATTAGAAATGGAGGAGAATACTCCAAAGAAATGCTTCAACATTGGAGTAACTTCCATAATCCCATGAAGTTAAAAATGATGAAATCTTTAAAAATGACTTGGCCTGTTTCACACAAGTGGAATTCTGAAATGTAACCTCCAGCTGTTGTGATGAATTTAGAGGGCAATGGAGGTAGGGTGAGAGATTGAGCCAAGCTGGGTAGCACTATCGGGAGCCAGTATAAATCTGATGGGCTGAATGGCATCCTTCTGTACTGTCAAATTTGATCATTTTATAACAGGTTTTGATAAAGTAAACTTGAGCTAGTTGTTTCCATTCACCAGTCAGTGAGCAATTGATCTGCATGAAGTGAATATCATCACCAAAACGAGATAGAGAAGTGCATAGGATTTTAAGATTGCAAGTAATATGTCCAACTAGAATGGATCTGTCCTTTCGTCATGATCTGCTACAGATGCAGTTATAAGACTTATACCTTCAGCAGAGTACTTGCAACTGATGAGGCAACGCTTATGTTAGCTCATATAACATAATAATTGATAAGGGGTAAAGTAGAGCTTTTGGAAAGATTTGTAGCTCAAGCTGTGGGTGATGTTATAGATTCATTTGGCGAGCTGATGCATTTTTCTTCAGGCATTCTGTCGCCTCGCTAGGTGACATTGTCAGCACACCTCCGGTGAAGCTTTGGTGGTCTGTCCTGCCTGGCGTTTGTATCTCTGTTTTCTGGTACTTTGGTTCTGTATCTAAGTGGTTTGTATGTGGGGTCCAGTTCAATATGTGTGATGATTGAGTTTCGGTTGGAGTGCCAGGCTTCAAGGAGTTCTCTTGCATGTCTCGGTTTTGCCTGTGCTAGGATGGTTACATTGTCCCAGTTGATTTGTGTCCTTCATTGGCTGCGTGGGTGGGAATGAGTGAGTACTGGTCACGTCTGGCAGTGCCAAGCTAATGTTCATGCACCTGTATGGTCAGTTTTCTTCCTGTTTGTCCTATGTTGTGTTTTTCACAGTCCTTGCAGGGTATCTTGTTGATAATATTCGCCCTGTTGGATGTGGGTATTGGGTCTTTAACTTTTGTGATGAGCTGTTGAAAAGTGTTTACTGGTTTGTGGGCCACTCTGAATCCCTGGGGGTCTGAGTAGTCAGGTAGTCATTTCTGATATTTCCTTGATGTATGGTATGGTCACTATCATGTCTGGTCATGTAGTATATTCTTCTTTGGGTTTGTTGAGTAAATACCAGAGTATTCTCCAAGTCTTCTTGGAGTACCTGTTCCACTTAAATCCCTTGAATAAGTGTTCCTGTTCTGCCTTCTGGATTTCTGGGTTGCTGCAGTGTGTCCTAATTGAGTTATTTGAGAAGGTGACCAAACAGGTGAATGAGGATAAAGCAGTCGATGTGGTGTATATGGATTTCAGTAAGGCATTTGGTAAGGTTCCCATAGTAGGCAATTGCATAAAATGCAGAGGCATGAGATTGAGGGTGATTGAGCCATTTGGATCAGAAATTAGCGAGCTGAAAGAAGACAGAGGGTGGTGGCTGATGGGAAATGGTCATCCTGGAGTTCAGTTACTAGTGGTGTACAGCAATGATCTGTTTTGGGGCCACTGCTGTTTGTTATTTTTATAAATGATCTGGATGAGGGTGTAGAAGAATGGGTTAGCAAATTTGCAGAAGACAGTGGAGTTGTGGATAGTGTCAAAAAAAGTTATATTTTACAGAGGGACATAGATAAGCTGCAGAGCTGGGCTGAGAGGTGGCAAATGGAGTTTAATGTGGAAATGTGTGAGGTAAATCACTTTGAAAAGAGCAAGAGGCATACAAAGTACTGGGCTGATGGTTAGATTCTTGGTAGTTTTTTTTTAAGATTACCTACAGTGTGGAAACAGGCCCTTCGGCCCAACAAGTCCACACCGCCCCGCCGAAGAGTAACCCACCCATACCCCTACATCTACATCGAGATCTACATCTACCCCTTAACTAACACTACGGGCAATTTAGCATGGCCAGTTCACCTGACCTGCACATCTTTGGACTGTGGGAGGAAACCAGAGCACCCGGAGGAAACGCACGCAGACACGGGGAGAACGTGCAAACTCCACACAGTCAGTCGCCTGAGGCGGGAATTGAACCCGGGTCTCCGGCGCTGTGAGGCAGAGTGCTAACCACTGTGCCACCGTGCCGCCCACGGTGTAGATGAGCAGAGAAATCTCAATGTCCATGTACATATATCCCTGAAAGTTACCACCCAGGTTGACAGGGTTGTTAAGAAGGCATACGGGGTATTAGCTTTTAATGGTCGAGGGATTGAGTTTCAGAGCCATGAGGTCATGTTGCAGCTGTACAAAATTCTGGAGCAGCTGCACTTGGAGTATTGCATACAGTTCTGGTCGCCGCATTATAGGAAGGATGTGGAAGCTTTGGGAAGGTTGCAGAGGAGATTTACCAGGATGTTGCCTGGTATGGAGGGAATGTCTTATGAAGAAAGGCTGAGGGATTTGAGGCTTTTTTCATTGGAGAGAAGAAGGTTGAGAGGTGACTTAATTGAGACATATAAGATGATCAGAGAATTAGATAGGGTGGACAGTGAGAGCCTTTTTCCTTGGCTGGTGATGGCTAGCAATAGGGGCATAGCTTTGAATCGAGAGGTGATAGATATAGAATAGGTGTCAGCGGTAGTTTCTTTACTCAGAGTAGTAGGGGCATGGAACACCCTGCCTGCAACAGTAGTAGACTCATCAACTTTAAGGGTATTTAAATGGTCATTGGATGAACATATGGACGAAAATGGAATAAGGTAGGTTAGATGGGCTTCAGATTGGTTTCACAGGTTGGGGCCTGTACTGTGCTGTAATGTTCTATATTCTATATCCTTGTTCATTTAAATAGTGTCCTAATGCAATTTCATTTGTGGGTGCTGTGAAGTTGCTTTTATCCTTTGTTTGTCATCCTTCAATGCACACAACTGGAAGAATCCCACCACCACATCAATAACATCCTAACCAGAATAAAGCTCACTAAAAAAGAGGAGAACAACAGCAGACTCCCTTTTCTGGACATATTAGTGGAATGCACACCCTACTGGTGATCTCCAAACCAGTGTGAACAGAATGAACACCCATACAGACCAGATTATAGTTTCAAGGCAATCTTTCTTCCCTAACCAACAGCATGCGAAAACTGATTATCTGGTGATTTATATCATTGCTTTTTGTGATATTATATGTGTACCAATTGGTTTCCATCTTTCTTTACAACACAACCATGACTCTACTTCAGAAAATTATTGGTGATGTTTTGTCTTCACCATGAGAAGATTCTCTGAAAGGTGTAACTCAGATCTCCCATAGGGGATGACTGTTTTCATGTTGTTTGAGTCAAAAGTTAGTTCATGCTGTCTTTTGTCTAATCCATATCTGTTTTGACCTGAGTTGGTCAGGTGACTCCTCCGACCATAGTTAAATCAATATTTTGTCCCATTAATAGAAAGAATCAGCTAATGAATACTCTGATATGAACTGCCAAAGAAAATCAAATATCAATATCAACATTATATATCACATGACAATGGAAATTACATAAAGATTAAACCATTATCCATCCCAAAAAAGCCCCTGGGATCCATCTGGGAATAGACCTCTCTTGATTGACTGCAACTCAGAATCAGAAGAAAGTGAATATTTTCCCCATTTCTCAATAGGATTTGAATTTGATTGTGAAGTTTCTCCAACAATATCTCCAACAACTTCAACCATAGCAACAACAACTTCAACCACATTTTCAAGACCTGCGTCTGTCAGCAAAAGGTACAATATTTTCATTTGAGTGTTACCATTAGCATTGCTGTCAAATGAGAATAAATAAATATTTTGTCATAAGGGTTTACAATAGCTTGCTTCCTATCACAGATAATAATTTATCAGAATGATTATGATGGCTGGATTTACACCATGTTATTTTATTAGCTTATTATCAGACATTGTAACCTTTGTGGAGGTGGTGGTGTAAGAATAAGAAGCAAAAACACTTGAATGAGCATTTGAAGTGTCATAACATTCAAGATTGTGGGCCAAGTGTGGGAAAATGGAATTACAAAGAACAAACAACAATGCAGCACAGGAACAGGTCCTTTCACCCTCCAAGCCTGTATTGACACGTTTTGCCCTTCTATACTAAAACTGCTTTCACATACAGGATCTGTATCCCTACATTCTGTTCCCATTCATGTATTTGTCCAGGTGCTTCTTGAATGCTGCTATTGTGTTTGCTTCCACCACCTCCTCTGGCAGCGTGTTCTAGGGATTCACCACCCTTTGTCTGAAAAGCTTGCCTCGTCCATCTCTTTTAAACCCCTGTCCTCAAACCTTGAACCTGTGTCCCCTTGTAATTGACCCCTCGTAATTGACCCCTCCACCCTATGGAAAAAGCATCATACCTTCCACTCAATCCATGTCATTCACAATCTTAGATACTTCTTATCAGGTCGTCCTTAACCTCCTGCACTCCAGTGAAAACAAACCCAGTCTATCCAACCTTTCTTCATGACTGAAATCTCCCATACTCAGCAACATCCTGATAAAACTTTTCTGTACCCTCTCCAAAGCATCGACATCCTTCCGGTAGTGTGGTGACCAGAACGGCATACAATATTCCAAGTGTGGTTGAACTAAGGTTCTATAAAGCTCCAGTATCACTTGTTTATCCTTATTCTCAATGCCCCTTCCAATGATGGCAAGCATGCCATCGACCTTTTTTTACCACTTTATCTACCTGATCTGCCACCTTCAGTGATCTGTGGAACTGCATGCCCAGATCCCTCTGCATTTCAATACCCTTAAGGATTATGCCATTCGCTGTATATCTTCCACCTGCACATGACTTTCTAAAACTTTACATCACTTTACATTTGTCTGGATGAAACTCCATCTACATTTTTTCTTCTCATGCCTCCAACTGATCTTTATCCCACTGTATCCTCCGACAATCCTCCTCACTATACCCACAACTCCACAATCTTTGTATCATCTGCAAACCTACTATGACCAGCTACATATTCCTCCAAATCACTTATGTAGACCTCAAACAGCAGAGGCCCCAGCACTGGCCCCTGTGAAACACCACTAGTCACAACCCTCCATTCCAAAATGTATCCTTCCACCAATACCTTCTGTCTCCTATGATTAAGCCAGTTTTGTATCCATCTTGCCAGCTTACTACCAATACTATGTGACTTCACATTTTGTACCAATGTGCCTTGAGGGATCTTGTCAAAGGCTTTACTGCAGTCCATGTAGACAACATCAACTGCTTTTCCCTCATCGATCAACTTCATTACATCACATCCTCAAAAATTCAGTCAAGTTAGTGAGGCACTAAATCATGCTGTATATCACTAATAAGTGCACTTGCTTCTAATTGCATATACTGTAGATCTTGTCCCTGAGAACCTTTTCCAATAATTTCCCCACCACTTTAGATTTGAGACTCACTGGCCTGTAATTTCCTGGATTAGCCCTGCTACCCTTTTTTAAACAATGGGACAACTTTGGCTGTTCTCCAGTCCTTTGGGAATTCACATGTGTCCAAAGAGGATACGGAGATGCCTGTCAATGCTCCAGCAATTTGTTCTCTTGCCTCCTTCAATATTCTGTGATAGCTCCCATCAGGACCCAGGTACATATTTGCCTTAATACTTCTTAAGAAACACAATACCTCTTCCTTTTTAATAGCAAATTGGCTTAGGGACTTGATACTACCTTCTCTGAGATCATCCTCCACCAATTCTTTCTCTTTGGTGAAGACAAAGTAATCATTTAGGACCTCACCTATCTCTTTTGCCCTGAGGGAGCTAACCCTTTCCCTGGCTACCTTATTGCTTTCTATATAGGTATAAAAATCATTGGGATTTTCCTTAATTCTGTTTGCTAACGACTTTTCATGACCCCTTTTAGCCCTTCTCATTTCTTGTTTAAGTTTTTTCCTACTTTCCTTATATACTTCAAGGGCTTCATCACTTCCTATCCTCCTGGACCTTATGTATGCTTCCCTTTTCTTTTTGACCAAGGTCATTCCACGGTTCACATAACTTGCGACAGCTATTCTTCATTCATGCAGGAACATGTCGCTCCTGAACTTCTTTCTACTGTCGTTTGAAGTAGTCCCACATCTGATGTGGATTTACCCTCAAACAGCCACGTCCAATTAACATTCTTCAGTTCCTGCTTAATACATCTTCCCCAAATTTAACACCTTTGCCTGAGGACTGCTGTAAACCCTGTACATGAGTCTCTAAAAACTCATAATATTATGATCACCACTCCTGAAATGCTCCCTCCGAAACTTAGTGTACGTTAGATTTGTGCAGATGGTAGGTATTTTTAGCAATACAAACTCGATGGGCCAAAGACTCTCTTCTGTACTTTATGATTCTAAGATAAACATCTCCAGTTTGCTGATCCTCGCATGCTGCTGGTTTCAGTTTTCACTTAATTACTTCACCTTTAACCCTACTTCATAGAACAATCATTGGCACAGTCCGGTATTGCCTATTTTCCTCGACCTTGCCTATTTTGGGAATGGCTCTGTAAGAAAAGTTGCATTCTTTCTCATTTCATCCATATTATTTCCCTTTACCGATTGTTCCCAAACTGAGAATTAGTGACTACTCTCTGCTTCTAGCTTGTTCCTAAAGTAGATGTGTAAAAGCAGTGTGGAGTGATGATAATTTGAATATTCTTATGCCTTGAGAGAAATCTCACAATTGCTACTTGACCCCGAGCAGTGTTTCCTTTAGGTGATCAGGTTATAATGCTCTTACATATAAAATTATGCTTAATTTTACACTTCTTAATTGTGGACACTGTGTGACGATGCTGCTCCCTTAACAAGGTTATGTTGTCCTTGGTTTTTTTCAATAGGGGTTCAATAGGAGATTTTGACATGTCTGAGTTTAGGGCACTTTGATTATAACTAATGGTTACTGCCAAAGACAACAATCAGGGAAAAGGACTTATAGGTTTTTTTTGTTTTAAAACACTTGTACAATGAAAGGGAAGTGGCCAGTTCTACCAGTTCAGGGGTTTTTTAGTTTGATTTAGTTTTAGCTGGGAATCCAGAGAAGCTGCTGGAGTAACAAAAGAGGCTCCATGCTGATCCTCTCTCTCTCTCTCTCTCCCCCTGACATCTCTCTCCTATAAGAACTTGTGCTTGAATTTACCATTTTGCCAAGGCGGGTGTTCATGGGATGTTGCAGGCAATCGGATCAGCTCTGTATTAAGTTGTAGGTGTTATTGCGTCAGTTGGGTTTTCAAATTGTTAAGTTATTCTAAACTCTGTTTTCTTTTGTTTGTGTTTCTACCATAGAATATTCACTTTACATCTGCCTGAACAACTAAAAAAGTTTGAGTATGGGATACCTTCTTAAATTTATTTTTTGGGGGGGTTGTTCTCACCTTTTCCACAACAAACTGGAAATGAACTTTGATTATGCATGAAAGACAATTATGATCATCAAATTAGGACAAAATAAAGCAGAGTTTAATGCTTCAGATAAGGTCTCTTCACTCTAATGCTTTAATTGTTAATATATGCTAAGGTTAGACTACAAACAGTTAAGAATTGTTTCAAACAGAAAGCAATCCCATTTCCTTCAAACAATTTTTATTTATTCTCTTTTGCTCAGCTACATCATCTACAGTGTTATACGTTGGGTGCTCTTTGCTGTCCTGGTGATTTGTGCTGTTTCAGTGACAATATTTACAAGAAAATCTAAGGTAGGGATCATGTACTTTGATACACTCCTCCACTTCTTTTGATGATATTGGTCACAGATAATGTAAATCAGATCACGCAAAATAAAATATGTTGCAGCCAACACGAGTTACTGAGGTCAAGCAGGAAAATCAAGTTGGCTCCTCATTCTGGATGGAGTTGTAATTTTTAAACATTGTTGCTTCACCCACCCAGAAGAAATCAATATAATATCAGTCCAGGGTAATCCTCTGATATATGATTGTTTCACTCTAAGTTTGATGGTTGTTGTTATAATTAACAACTTTCTTGCCTTCAAGACATCCCAAACAAACTCAAAAAGCTGCCTTTGAAATGTTATCATCAGTATTTTCAACAAAGGTGATGATTGATACACGCAGAGAGAAACACAGCAAAGAAGAGATGAAGGTGCAGTGAAGGAGCTGGTGTAGGGGAGAAGGATTCACATTTTTGAATCATTGGTATCTCTTCTATGGTAAAGTGATCTATTTAAGAAAGATGAATTGCACCTGAATTGGAAGGGGACTAATAAATTGGCAGGGAGATTTGCTCGAGCTGATTGGGAGGCTTTAAACTCATAAGGTGGTGGGGTGCGACTCAGGGAGATAGTAAGGAAAGAGATCAGTTTGAGACGCTTGCAAAAAGATGCAAGTCAAACATTCAGGGCAGGTAGGAACAAAGCAGAGAGTGAGATTATTAAACTGCAGTTATTTCAATGCAAGAGGCCAAGCAGGGAAGGCAGATGAACTCAAGGCATGATTTGGAACATGAGACTAGGATAGCAATAACAGAGACATGACTCAGGGATGGACAGGACTGGAAGCTTAACGTTCCAGGATACAAATGCTATAGGAAGTATACAAAGGTGGGCAAGACAGGAGGGGGAGTGACATTTTTGGTAAGGGATAACATTACAACTGTGCACAGGGACAATATTCTTGGGAATTTCTAGCAAATTATTTGGGTGGAACTGAGAAATAAGAAAGGGTTGATTACTTTATGTGGGCTGTGCTCGAAACCCCAAATAGTCAGTGAAAAAATTTGTAAGGAGATCTCAATTATCTGTAAGAATAAGATGGGGGTAATGGTCAGGTGGAAATTGGTTTAACTCAGTTGGCTGGATTGTTGGTTTACAAAGCACTGTGATGCCAACAGCATGGGTTCAGTTCCCGTCACCAGTTTGAGGTTACCATGAAGGACTCTCCTTCTCAACCTCATCCCTTGCCTGAGATCTGTTAGCCCTCAGGGTAACTTACCACCAGTCAATTCTCTGTACTGAGAGAGTAGTCCCTAGGTCTAGTAAGACAATGGCGACAAACAATAGTCAGGGAATTTAACTTGGAGGTGTACTGGACAGCGAAGAAGGATACCTCAGAGTACAATGGGATCTTGTTCAGATGAGTCAATGAGCTGGGAATTGGCAGATGGAGTTTAATTTAGATAAGTGTGAGGTGCTGTGTTTGGAAAGGCAAATCAGGGCAGGACTTATACACATAATGTAAGATCCTGGGGAGTGTCGCTGAACAATGGGACTTTGGAGTGCAGGTTGATAGTTCCCTGAAAGTGGAGTCACAGGCAGATAGGATAGTGAAGAAGGCTTTTTATTTGCTTTCCTTTATTGGTCAGACCACTGAGTATAGGAGTTGGAAGGTCATTTGCAGCTGTACGGGACATTAGTTAGGCCACTTTTGGAATATTGTGTGCAGTCCTGGTCTCCTTCCTATCAGAAGGATAGAACATAGAACATAGAACAATACAGCACAGAACAGGCCCTTCGGCCCACGATGTTGTGCCGAACTTCTATCCTAGATTAAGCACCCATCCATGTACCTATCCAAATGCCGCTTAAAGGTCGCCAATGAATCTGACTCTACCACTCCCACGGGCAGCGCATTCCATGCCCTCACCACTCTCTGGGTGAAGAACCCACCCCTGACATCTCCCCTATACCTTCCACCCTTCACCTTAAATTTATGTCCCCTTGTAACACTCTGTTGTACCCGGGGAAAAAGTTTCTGACTGTCTACTCTATCTATTCCTCTGATCATCTTATAAACCTCTATCAAGTCACCCCTCATCCTTCGCCGTTCCAACGAGAAAAGGCCGAGAACTCTCAACCTATCCTCGTATGACCTACTCTCCATTCCAGGCAACATCCTGGTAAATCTTCTCTGCACCCTCTCCAAAGCTTCCACATCTTTCCTAAAGTGAGGCGACCAGAACTGCACACAGTACTCCAAATGTGGCCTAACCAAAGTCCTGTACAGCTGCAACATCACCTCACGACTCTTGAATTCAATCCCTCTGCTAATGAACGATAATACTCCATAGGCCTTCTTACAAACTCTATCCACCTGAGTGGCAACCTTCAAAGATCTATGTACATAGACCCCAAGATCCCTCTGTTCCTCCACCTGACCAAGAACCCTACCATTAATCCTGTATTCCGCATTCTTATTTGTTCTTCCAAAATGGACAACTTCACACTTGGCAGGGTTGAACTCCATCTGCCACTCCTCAGCCCAGCTCTGCATCATATCTAAGTCCCTCTGCAGCCGACAACAGCCCTCCTCACTGTCCACAACTCCACCTATCTTTGTATCATCTGCAAATTTACTGACCCACCCTTCGACTCCCTCATCTAAGTCATTAATAAAAATTACAAACAGCAGAGGACCCAGAACTGATCCCTGCGGAACTCCACTTGTAACTGGACTCCATGCTGAATATTTACCATCTACTACCACTCTCTGACTTCGACCGGTTAGCCAGTTTTCTATCCAATTGGCCAAATTTCCCTCTATCCCATGCCTCCTGACTTTCCGCATAAGCCTACCATGGGGAACCTTATCAAATGCCTTACTAAAATCCATGTACACTACATCCACTGCTCTACCCTCATCCACATGCTTGGTCACCTCCTCGAAGAATTCAATAAGACTTGTAAGGCAAGACCTACCCTTCACAAATCCGTGCTGGCTGTCCCTAATCAAGCAGTGCCGTTCCAGATACTCGTAAATCCTATCCCTCAGTACCCTTTCCATTACTTTGCCTACCACAGAAGTAAGACTAACTGGCCTGTAATTCCCGGGGTTATCCCTATTCCCTTTTTTGAACAGGGGCACAACATTCGCTACTCTCCAGTCCCCTGGTACCACCCCCGTTGCCAGTGAAGACGAGAAGATCATTGCCAACGGTACTGCAATTTCCTCTCTTGCTTCCCACATAATCCTAGGATATATCCCGTCAGGCCCGGGGGACTTGTCTATCCTCAAGTTGTTCAAAATGTCCAACACATCTTCCTTCCTAACAGATATCTCTTCTAGCTTATCAGTCCGTTTCACACTCTCCTCTTCAACAATACAGTCCCTCTCGTTCGTAAATACTGAAGAGAAGTACTTGTTCAAGACCTCTCCTATCTCTTCCGACTCAATACACAGTCTCCCACCACTGTCCTTGATCGGACCTACCCTCGTTCTCGTCATTCTCAGGTTTCTCACATACGCATAGAATGCCTTGGGGTTATCCTTGATCCTATCCGCCAAGGATTTTTCATGCCCTCTCTTAGCTCTCCTAATCCCTTTCTTCAGGTCCCTTCTGGCTATCCTGTATCCCTCCACTGCTCTGTCTGAACCTTGTTTCCTCAACCTTATGTAAGCCTCCTTCTTCCTCTTTACTAGACATTCAACCTCCCTCGTCAACCAAGGCTCCCTCACACGACCATTTCTTTCCTGCCTGATCGGTACATACATATCAAGGACACGTCGTATCTGCTCCTTGAAAAAGTCCCACATTTCCACCACATCCTTCCCTGACAGCCTATGCTCCCAACGTATGCTCCTCAAATCCTGTCTTACAGCATCGTAATTTCCCTTCCCCCAATTGTAAAAACTTCCTTGTTGTGTGCACCTATCCCTCTCCATAACCAAGGTGAAAGTGACAGAATTGTGGTCGCCATCACCAAAATGTTCACCCACTAACAAGCCCACCACTTGTCCCGGTTCGTTACCGAGTACCAAATCCAATATGGCCTCCCCTCTGGTTGGACAATCTACATACTGCGTTAGAAAAGCTTCCTGGACACACTGCACAAACACCGCCCCATCCAATCTACTTGATCTAAAGAGCTTCCAATCAATATTTGGGAAGTTGAAGTCGCCCATGACTACGACCCTGTGGCTTCTGCACCTTTCCAAAATCTGTTTCCCAATCTGTTTCTCCACATCTCTGCTGCTATTGGGGGGCCTATAATAAACACCCAACAAGGTGACTGCACCTTTCCTATTTCTGACTTCAGCCCATACTACCTCCAGAGGCAGATCTCCCTCAAACTTCCTTTCTGCAGCCGTTATACCATTTCTAATTAGCAATGCCACCCCCCCTCCTTTTTTACCACCCTCCCTAATCTTACTGAAACATCTGTAACCAGGAACCTCCAACAGCCATTCCTGTCCCTCATCTATCCATGTTTCCGTGATGGCTACAACATCGTAGTCCCAGGTACCGATCCATGCCTTAAGTTCACCCACCTTATTTCTGATACTCCTTGCATTGAAGTATACGCACTTGAGCCCATCTCTGTGTCCGTAAGTAGTCCCTGTCAGTGCTACCTTCTCCACAGCCTCCCTACAGAAGGATGTTGTGAAACTTGAAAGGGTTCAGAAAAGATTTACAGAAATGTTGCCAGGGTTGGAGGGTTTGAGCTATAACGAGAGGTTGAATAGGCTGGAGCTGTTTTCCCTGGAACTTTTGAGGTTGAGGGGTGACCTTCTCAAGTTTTATAAAATCAAAAGGGGCACGGATTAGATTAATAGACAGGATCTTTTCCCTGGTTTGGGCAAGTCCAGAACTCAATAGCATAAATTTAGGGTAAGAGAGACCTAAGGGACAACTTCTTCATGCAAAGGGTGGTTCATATATGGAATGAGCTGCTAGGGGAAGTGGTGAAGGCTAGTACAATTATAACAGTCAATACACATCCGTACTGGTACATGAATAGGATTTGTTTGGAGGGATACAGGTCAAGTTTGGGTAAATGGGACTAGACTAATTTCAGATAACTGGTCAGCATGGATGAGTTGAACTGAAGGGTCTGTTTCTGTGCTGTCCTCTCTATGACCCTATGACTCTAACTGAATAAATAATTGGGTTAGAGCAGGATAGTGAATAAATTCCCCTGACCTTCTTCAAAATAACGTCAAGACAGTTTTAGGCACCTGAACAAACAGATAAGAATCACAGATGCCAATCAATTTCACAGTCAAAATCTATCTCTTTTTGAGACTGAGACGTGGTAGATTATGAAGCCAAAAACCCTCAGTCCCAGTCAAAGAACTCCATATGACAGAAAAGCCTATATCATTGTACAGAGGACTGTGCTCTGAATCTAGAGCATTCCTTGGGATGGGAACAGAACATCACAAAACAGAGAGAAAGGGCAAATTTATCCAGATGGCACTCAATGTGGGGAATTAGAAGTTCATCCTTTTTGGATCTGATAAAGATAAGTCGGAATAATTTCTTCAACAAAAAAAAAATTGCTGAAGAAACACAGCAAGTCTAGCAGGATCTATGAAGAGAAAGCAGAGTCAATGCTTTGGGTCCTTCTTCAATTCTGTAGAAGGGTTACTAGACTCAAAATGTTAACTCTGTTTCTCTCTCTACAGATGCTGATAGACCAGCCAAGTTTCTTCAGCATTTCTGTTTTTGTTTCAGATTTCCAGCATCCGCAGTTTCTCTGGTTTTAGATCAAAATAATTGCTTAATGTTGAGAGACTGGAATATGTGGACAGGTAGCATGATAAGTATGCTGTACAACAATCCACACAAAAAGGAGTGTGTGAATGCAGGAAATAATTTGAGAATAATCTAATATTGACCTTTACAGGAATTGAAAATTAAAAATGAGAAAGTGATGTTTGAGTTGCATAAAATCTTAACCAGATTCCCTCGAGAATTCTGCATTTAGATTTCTCACAGAGAACTACTGGCATTCGAAAGGGTGCAGTGTAAATTAATGATCCAATGATTAAGGAGATCAGTTGGGAGGATGGATTGAATCAATTTGGCTCACGTTCCCTTGAGGTTTTAAAGATGACAACTGGATTGATTGAGCTATTTCTAACTTGTTAGGGAATTGTTTGGATACATATAGATAATGGAGAAACTGTTTGGAATTCTAGTGCAGGGGGACATAATCTGAAAACATGAATTGGTAATGGGGTACCTGCCAGAGGGTGTTCTTTCCGCACATGCAGTTGCAACATCAATGATTTTACAGAGAAAGTGTAGATTTTATCAAACTCAACAAAAGGCCAACAAGCAGAAACGGTGCTGGTCTCATGTTTTAGGTTTTAATGGATGCATGCGATTCTCAGTCTGTATACCCTAATCACCAATTCTCCACTGCTTCTGTCTTCCTTTCAGATGGAATCATCTTCTTACTCAAACACAGCACACAGTTTCATTCACAGCTGAGGTGGATGGTACTATGTTTGCTCCCTCACATGAATGATGTTTCAAAAACAAATGATAGCGATTGCCATTTCAACAGCAAAAGTGCCAGCACACATTTTGGGAACACCTGTTAAAACACCTCTGCTATAATTCTAAAAGGTGAAAGTGGGTACGGCAGATGCTGGAAATTAGAGCCAAGATTAGAGTGGTGCTGGAAAAGCACAGCAGATCAGGCAGCATCTGAGGAGCAGGAAAATCGACTATTGATCAAAAACCCTTCATCAGGAATGACTAATTCTAAAAGATCTAGTTTATTAAAGACTGACAGTCTGAAAGAAGAAGTTTGTACTAGAATGCAGAATTATACATCAGCTCAACAATTATTTTATCCATTTTGAAGCACAGATGGTTTGTAAACAATAAAATTTCTGCAACCAATCAGGGCAGAAAATGACCTAAATTCTGAGGCCATTCTGCAAATTGAATTGAAGTAAAAGATCTCATGAGATTATTTCAGAGAGCAGTGGAGTTAGTTTCAGAATCCTCATCAATATATCTTCCTTCTTCAGCATCATAAAAACTTCTTTGTCACAAGTGGGAATTTGCTGTGAGTAACCTGGCTGCTGTATTCCCAACATTAAAGCAATCACTATACTTCAAAAGTATTCAGTTAAGCTATTCAGTTAAAAATCACACAACACCAGCTTATAGTCCAACAGGTTTAATTGGAAGCACACTAGCTTTCGGAGCGTCACTCTTTCATCAGGTGAAGGAGCGGTGCTCCGAAAGCTAGTGTGCTTCCAATTAAACCTGTTGGACTATAACCTGGTGTTGTGTGATTTTTAACTTTGTACACCCCAGTCCAGCACCGGCATCTCTAAATCAAGATATTCAGTTGTTGTGAAAAGTATTGGCAATTTTTCTATACTTTTAACTTTCAATGGAGTATTTGAATGAGCAGAAATAAAATTGAAACATGAGGAAACCTTTTAAATATCATAAAGGCACTATCCACATCAAAGATATTGGTTGCTGTATAAAACACATATTTAAAATAATTCATGAATGGAGGAATGCACACGTGAAATTGGAAAGCATTTTCCATACAAGGTGTCATGGAAATCTGGAACTGTCCCATCCAAAGCATAGAACATATCACAGCGCAGTACAGGCCCTTCAGCCCTCGATGTTGCGCCGACCTATCATACCAATCTGAAGCCCATCTAACCTACACTATTCCATGTACATCCATATGTTTGTCCAAAGGCATATGAACACATAGTCAATAGAAAATTACAGAAATGAAATCACTCGATATATACTTGGTCAGAGACTTACAGGATGTGAAATGATATTAAATGGAGCTACAAATCAGCTGTTATGTAATGAAATGGCAAGAATAATCTCAAGAAGTTTAATGGGCTATTTGTTGTGACATTCATATATAACCCTCTGTCAGAGAACACTTTCAAATAGCAGTCTATTGTTAGAAAACAATTGAGAGAAGAAATAGGAAGAAAAGAAATTTGAAAGTTGAAAAAATTTGGCACATTACTGTTGGGTGACAGAGAGACTTGTTTTCAGACAAGAACAAAGGACTAATTTTTATTTCCTCAAACACCAAGTTGTTCAGTCACAGACCCTATGCAATTGTTGCTGCGAATTATACAGACTGGCCCCAATAAAATAGATTTACTACAGCGGAGAATCATTGCTGTCGATACTCCACCAGCACAGCTACAGGGAAACGGTGTCAACCTGTGAGAAAATTATATTCTTTTAACGCAAGGTAACACCAATGACATTTTTTCTCACACACATTGTAACTGCTGATGAGGGAAGGACGAGTGTGTGCTCACACATCACAAACTTGGATTGCCTGATTTGTTGCCAGTTCTAGAAATCCTTTCAGAACTAATATGTGAAATGATACCTTGTTCTCAATGAAAGTGGAGCCTTAAATGTTTTCTTTTCCAGACACTCGATGAAGCAGATGGCCATAACAACACCAAAATGGGAAAATGAAGATCCCCGGGCTACGTATATGTGAATGGGATTTTTGGTCTGAATCATATCATGCCCCTTGACTGATTTCAGAGAACAAAATGGACTTTGTCATCAAATTAACTTGACCACCAAACTGGGGAAGGAAGAAACAAAAACAAAAGCCTTTTCATGGAAGTTGTTGTGTCTCTAACTGCACCTTAGTGTTAACTTACTGTTCTTGCGCTTCCTGGTTGCACAACTGGAATGGTTTGAAACTGACACAGAAATTGCTTGTGAAACTTAGCAAGTCGGGCTGCAGGAAGAAAGCAACGTGAACATTTTGATCCAGTGACTCTTCGGCAGAAGTCTTCTGGACATGAAACATTAAATCTACTCTCCTCTCACAGACACCACCAGACGTGCTGAGTTTCCAGCAATTTCTGTTTCTGTTTCAGATTACAAGCCTTTCAAGTCTTTTTGTTTTACTTTCGAATTGCTTGATATTTTTATCATGAATTATGCCAATTGCTAAGTTTGTAAATATCATGAACACATAAAGATTGTTCTGTGAGAAATACTCATTCACTGGAAGCTAATCGTTCAAATAATATTCTGGATTAGTGGTGCTGGAAGAGCACAGCAGTTCAGGCAGCGTCCAAGGAGCTTCGAAATCGACATTTCGGGCAAAAGCCCTTCATCAGGAATAAAGGCAGAGAGCCTGAAGCGTGGAGAGATAAGCTAGAGGAGGGTGGGGGTGGGGAGAAAGTAGTATAGAGTACAATGGGTGAGTGGGGGAGAGGATGAAGGTGATAGGTCAGGGAGGAGAGGGTGGAGTGGACAGGTGGAAAAGGAGATAGGCAGGTAGGACAAGTCCGGACAAGTCAAGGAGACAGTTACTGAGCTGGAAGTTTGGAACTAGGATGAGGTGAGGGAAGGGGAAATGAGGAAACTGTTGAAGTCCACATTGATGCCCTGGGGTTGAAGTGTTCCGAGGCGGAAGACGAGACGTTCTTCCTCCAGGCGTCTGGTGGTGAGGGAGAGGCGGTGAAGGAGGCCCAGGACCTCCATGTCCTTGGCAGAGTGGGAGGGGGAGTTGAAATGTTGGGCCACGGGGCGGTGTGTTTGATTGGTGCGGTGTCCCGGAGATGTTCCCTAAAGCACTCTGCTAGCAGGCGCCCAGTCTCCCCAATGTAGAGGAGACCGCATCGGGAGCAACAGATACAATAAATGATATTAGTGGATGTGCAAGTAAAACTTTGATGGATGTGGAAGGCTCCTTTAGGGCCTTGGATAGAGGAGAGGGAGGAGGTGTGGGCGCAGGTTTTACAGTTCCTGCGGTGGCAGGGGAAAGTGCCAGGGTGGGAGGGTGGGTTGTAGGGGGGCATGGACCTGACCAGGTAGTCACAGAGGGAACAGTCTTTGCGGAAGGCGGAAAGGGGTGGGGAGGGAAATATATCCCTGGTGGTGGGGTCTGTTTGGAGGTGGCGGAAATGTCGGTGGATGATTTGGTTTATGCAAAGTTTGATAGGGTGGAAGGTGAGCACCAGGGGCGTTCTGTCCTTGTTATGGGTAGAGGGGGTGGGGTCTGAGGGCGGAGGTGCGGGATGTAGACGAGATGCATTGGAGGGCATCTTTAACCACGTGGGAAGGGAAATTGTGGTCTCTAAAGAAGCAGACCATCTGGTGTGTTCTGTGGTGGAACTGGTCCTCCTGGGAGCAGATCCGGCGGAGACGGAGGAATTGGGAATACAGAATGGCATTTTTGCAAGAGGTAGTGTGGGAAGAGGTGTAATCCAGGTAGCTGTGGGAGTTGGTGCATTTGTAAAAAATGTCAGTGTCAAGTCGGTCGTCATTAACGGAGGTGGAGAGGTCCAGGAAGGGGAGGGAGGTGTCAGAGATGGTCCAGGTAAATTTAAGGTAAGGGTGGAATGTGTTGGTGAAGTTGATGAATTGCTCAACCTCCTCGCGGGAGCACGAGGTGGCGCCAATGAAGTCATCAATGTAGCGGAGAAAGAGGTGGGGAGTGGTGCCGGTGTAATTACAGAAGATCAACTGCTCTACGTAGCCAACAAAGAGACAGGCATAGCTGGGGCCCATACAGGTGGCCATGGCTACCCCTTTGGTCTGGAGGAAGTGGGAGGATTCAAAGGAGAAATTGTTAAGGGTGAGGACCAGTTCGGCCAAACAAATGAGAGTGTCAGTGGAAGGGTACTGTTGGGGAAGTTGGGAGAGGAAAAAACGGAGGGCTTGGAGGCCCTGGTCATGGCAGATAGAGGTGTAGAGGGATTGGATATCCATGGTGAAGATGAGGCGTTGGGTTTTAAAATTATTAAACTTGATATTGTTTCTGAGGCTGCAAGGGCCCAGAATGGAAGCTTTGATGAGATGATGAGATTTCCCGGTCTGCCCCAGGGCTTCTGCTTATTTCTGCCCCAAAGAAACTATCTCTTTCGACTTTGATTTGTTTTTTTTTCTCCCCTTATCCAGTTCCTTCTCACCTACAACTGTGATTCTTGAAATACTCTACATTAGTTTCAGAATTTCCACTTTGTGGGCACCAAGCTCCTCCTCTTCACAATGGTCATGCACTTCCTTCACACATCTATCCCCAATATTTGGGCTTACCACCTCCTACTGGAATGAGGGCCTGACCCATTCCCACCCGCCATCACTCTCCTTCGTCTGGCCAAGTTTGTCATCACTGCGAATAACTTCTCCTTTAAGTCTCCTCAATTTCTTCAGTTAAAGGTGTGGCCATGGATACCCACATGGGTCCCAGTTCAGTCTGTCTCTTTGTGGAGTACGTGCAACATTCCTTGCTCCAATCCAACTCAGGCCCTCTCCCTACATCTCTTTATCCGACATCAGTGACATAGAGATGTACAGCATGGAAACAGACCCTTCGGTCCAACCTGTACATGCCGAACAGATATCCCAGCCCAGTCTAGTCCCGCCTGCCAACACCCGGCCCATATCCCTCCAAACCCTTCCTATTCATATACCCATCCAAATGCCTCTTAAATGTTGCAATTATACCAGCCTCCACCACATCCTCTGGCAGCTCATTCCATACATGTACCACCCTCTGCGTGAAAGAGTTGTCCCTTACGTCTCTTTTATATCTTTCCCCGCCCACCCTAAACCAATGTGCTCTAGGTCTGGACTCCCTGACCCCAGGGAAAAGACTTTGTCTATTTATCCTATCCATGCCCCTCATAATTTTGTAAACCTCTATGAGATCACCCCTCAGCCTCTGACGCTCCAGGGAAAACAGCCCCAGCCTGTTCAGCCTCTCCCTGTAGCTCAAATCCTACAATCCTGGCAACATCCTTGTAAATCATTTCTGAACCCTTTCAAGTTTCACAACATCATTCTGATAGGAAGGAGACCAGAATTGCATGCAATATTCCAACAGTGGCCTAACCAATGTTCTGTACAGCCGCAACATGACCTCCCAACTCCTGTACTCAGTATTCTGACCAATAAAAGAAAGCATACCAAACGCCTTCTTCACTATCCTATCTACCTGCGACTCCACTTTTAAGGAGCTATGAAGGAGCTTTGTTCAGCAACACTCCCTAGGACCCTACCATTAAGTGTATAAGTCCTGCTAAGATTTGCTTTCCCAAACTGCAGCACCTCACATTTATCTGAATTAAACTCCATCTGCCACTTCTCAGTCCATTGGCCCACCTGGTCCAGATCCTGTTGTAATCTGAGGGAACCCTCTTCGCTGACATCATTGGTGCTGCTTCTCTCTCTGGTCCAGAGTTGGAAAAATTTATCAATTTCACTTCCATTTTTCAGCCTGCGCTCTCTCTTTCACTTGGTCTACCTATCTTTCTCAGTGTTTACCTTCCCCCATACCCTTGTCATAACATGAGCTGAAAATGTGTTGCTGAAAAAGCGCAGCAGGTCAGGCAGCATCCAAGGAGCAGGAGAATCGACGTTTTGGGCATGAGCCCTTCTTCAGGAATTCCTGAAGAAGGGCTCATGCCCAAAACGTCGATTCTCCTGCTCCTTGGATGCTGCCTGACCTGCTGCACTTTTCCAGCAACAGACTTTCAGCTCTGATCTCCAGCATCTGCAGTCCTCACTTTCTCCTTGTCATAACATAAGCTGATTTCAGTACAGCCAGCCCATTTTCATTGATTTATGGCCCTGATTATCAGCTTTTCTTACTCCTGGGCTTACCATTAGTCCTTTGTCTACCTGACTGTTTTGGTTTCTTTCTGGGCTCCATCTCTTCACTTAATCCACCCCTCCCCCATCCAGGTCTATGACAGATATACCACCATTTCCGAGCTACTAATAGTTCTGAAGAAGGTTACTCAACCTGAAACATTAATCCTACTTCCTGTCCATAGCTGCTGCCCGAACTATAGAACATAGAACATAGAAAAGTACAGCACAGAACAGGCTCTTTGGCCCACGATATTGTGCCATAAAATATAGTAACTTAACCTACACACCCCTCAACTCACTGTTATCCATGTGCATGTCCAGCAGTAACTTAAATGTCCCCAATGACTCTGCTTCCACCACCACAGCTGGCACTGCATGCATTCCATGCATTCACTATTCTCTGCATAAAGAACCTACCTCTGACGTCTCCTTTGTACCTTCCTCCTAATATCTTCAAACTATGACTCCTTGTCAATCCTGCCCTGGGGAATAGTTTCTGGCTATTGACTCTATCTATTCCACTCATTACTTTGTACACCTCGATCAGGTCTCCTCTCTTCCTCCTTCTCTCCAGAGAGAATAGTCCGAGCTTATTCAACCTTTCTTCATAAGGCAAGCCCTCCAGTCTAGTCAGCATCCTGGTGAACCTTCTTTGCACCCTCTCCAAAGCCTCTGTAACTTTCCGATAGTAGGGTGACCAGAACAGGACACAATATTCCAAGTGTGGTCTCACCAGGGACTTATAGAGCTGTAGCAAAACCTCGCAGCTCTTAAACTCGATACCCCTGTTAATGAAAGACAAAACACCATATGCTTTCTTAACAACCCCATCCACTTGGGTGGTAACTTTGGGGGATTTATGTACTTGTACACCCAGTTCTTCCATACTGCCAAGAATCCTGAATTTAATCCTACATTCAGCATTGAAGTTCAACCTTCCAAAATGCATCACTTCGCACTTATCCAGGTTGAACTCCATCTGCCATTTCTCAGCCCAGCTCTGCTTCTTGTCTATGTCGCACTGCAGCCTGCAGTAGCCCTCAATACTATCAATGACACCTCCAACCTTTGTGTCATCTACAAATTTACTAACCCACTCCTCAACCTCCTCATCCAAGTCATTTATAAAAACTACAAAGAGCAGAGGCCCAAGAACAGAGCCCTGCGGGACCCCACTCAACACTGACCTCCAGGGAGAATATTTTCCAACTACAACCACTTGCTGCGTTCTGTCAGCCAGCCAATTCTGAATCCAGTTAGCCAAATCTCCCTGTATCCCATACTTCCTGACTATATGAATTAGCCTACCATGGGGAACCATATCAAATGCCTTGCTGAAGTCCATATACAGCACATCCACTGCTTGACCGTCGTCAACCTGTCTTGACACTTCCTCAAAAAACTCAATAAGATTTGTGAGGCATGACCTGTCCCTCACAAAGTCATGCTGACTGCCTTTAATCACACTATGCTTTGCCAAATAGTCATAAATCCTGTCCCTCAGAATTCTTTCCAAAACTTTGCTGACCACAGACGTAAGACTGACTGGTCTGTTATTGCCAGGGATTTCCAAGTTACCCTTCTTGAAAAGAGGAACAACATTTGCCTCCTTCCAATCCTCCTGTGGAGAGTGAGGAGGCAAATATCCTGGCCAGTGGCTTACCAGCCTCCTTTCTCGCTTCCTGGAGCAGCCTAGGATAAATCTGGTCTGGCCCTGGAGACTTATCAATCTTGATATTTTCTAAAATTTCCAGCACATCAACTTCATCAATCTTGATCGGGTCAAGACAGTATCCCAGCTCCTCAAAGTTTTCATTTACAACAAGTTCCCTTTCGTTGGTGAAAACTGAAGCAAAAAACTCATTTAGGGCTTCCGCTATCTGCTCGGACTCCATGCACAAGTTCCCTCCGCTATCCCTGATCGGCCCTACCTTCTCCCTGATCATTCTCTTATTCCTCACGTATGAGTAAAATGCCTTTGGGTTCTCCCTAATCCTCTTGCCAAGCCTTTTTCGTGCCCCCTCTTGGCTCTCCTCAGCCCATTTCTGAGCTCCTTTCTAGCAAGCCTGTAATCTTCTAAAGCTGTGCTAGATCCTTGCATCCTCCACCTTACATAAGCTGCCTTCTTCCTTTTGATGAGAAGTTCCTCTGTTCTCGTCATCCAAGGCTCCTTAATCTTACCCCTTCTTACCTGTATCAGAGGAACAAATTCATGCATCACTCACAACAACTGCTTCTTAAATAGTCTCCACGTGTCGGCTGTGCCCTTTCTGTGGAACAATCGCTCTCAGTCTGTACTTCTCAACTCCCGTCTGATAGTTTCATAATTTCCTTTTCCCCAATTAAATATCTTCCCTCAGTAACTGCTCCTTTCACTCTCCAAGGCTATGCTAAATGTAAGGCAGTTGTGATCACTTTCACCAAAGTGCTCTCCTACCGCGAGATCTGACATCTGTCCTGGCTCGTTGCCGAGCACCAAATCCAAAATAGCCTCTCCCCTAGTCAGTCTGTCTACATACTGAGTAAGGAAACCCTCCTGAACACACCTGACAAAAATGGCTCCATCCAAACCATCAGCACTTAGGAGGTTCCAGTCAATATTGGGAAAGTTAAAATCACCCATTACAACAACCCTGCTACTTCTGCATTTTTCCAGAATCTGCCCGCCTATGATTCTTCAGTCTCTCTACTGCTATTAGGCGGTCTGTAGAAAATGCTGAAAATGTGTTGCTGGAAAAGCGCAGCAGGTCAGGCAGCATCCAAGGAGCAGGAGAATCGACGTTTCGGGCATGAGCCCTTCTTCAGGAGCACTTTTCTAGCAACACATTTTCAGCTCTGATCTCCAGCGTCTGCAGTCCTCACTTTCTCCTGGTCTGTAGAAAACCCCAATGAGGTGGCTGTTCCCTTGCTGTTCCTAACTTCTACCCATACTGACTCAGTAGACAAACCTTCCTCAACAACCTTCGTTTCTGTAGCTGTGAAGCACTCTCTGATTAGCAATGCTACACCCCCTCCTCATTTTCCACCCTCCCTGTTCTCTTTAAATGTTCTAAATCCTGGAACATCAAGCATCCCTGTGGAATCCACGCCTCCGTTTTGGCTACAACATCGTAGCCCCAAGTACTGATCCACTGCTGAGTTTCTTCAGCGTTTTTTGTTTTGTTTCAGATTTCCAGCATCTCTGGATCAGTGCTATTAGGTTTTATGTCCAAAATTCAGACATGGATTTCCAAAATGTCTAACAATTAAACATTACAAAGCCTGAAGCCATTATCTTTCTCCTCAACTGTTACCTATGCACTGACTCATCACTAACCTTTAACCTAACCAAAGGAACCACAGCAGGCCATTCAGCCTCTAGAGCCTGTTCTACCATTCAATGAGATCATGGATGATATATGGCTTAATCAGCCTTTGGCCAATATCCCTTAATACTTTTGCTTAACAAAAATGTATCTAAATCAGATTTAAATTATCAACTGTTGTAATATCTACTGCCACTTGTGAAAGAGAGTTTCAAACATCTAATATCCTTTGTGTGTAGAAGTGCTTTCTAATGTCTCCTCTGAATGGTTTGGCCCTCATTCTTATTCTGTGTCCACTCATTCTAGAACCCCAAACCAATGGAAACAATTTTACATTATCTACTCTTTAGCTCGATCTCTCTTGCCTAACCCCACTTACTGCCACTAAATTTCTCACCTAACTGTTCTGATGGTCCCCTCCTGGGGCCTCCCATCATCTGCCTTATATCAATTTAAATCTCTCCAAAATGTCTGCAATCTGAATCCTGACTTGAACAAAATTAACTCATCAGCCCTGCACTCTCTGATCTACTTTAGTTACCAGTCCTCAGTACCTCAGTTTATAAAATTCTTATTCTTGTGTTCAAATTCCTTCTTGGCTTCACTCGTTCTTTTCTTTATAAACCCCTCTGTGAAATCACTGTTCCACTTTGTCATTTCCACATCCTATTGCCTCAGGATTAGCAGCAAAATGTCTTAATTTGTCTAATTGCTCAACTCTAGTGTTCTTCCCCCAAACAGTCACACTTCTTTCAACACACATGTATCATTACTTTGATTTGGTAACAATATTTGTCTGATCACTTGTGAAATATTTTGCAAAGTTTTGCAATGTTGAAAGTGCGATACAAATATAAGTTATTGCTATCATTGATCTTTCCAATGATGGATCCCAAGAAAGATAAATGAAGAAGATGTTTCTCAAGCCATTGCTGTTGTTAATGAGAGTTTTATCATTGTAGTTTTATTAAGCAAAATTTTTCTCCATGTGTAACAGTTTGACTTTGGAAATTTTCCTCTATTTTTTCATGGTTAAAAGTATTTTTCCATGTGGAGTGTTTCCAGTGAAAGCTCTATCCTAAATAAAGTCAAATTTAATTTTAGTTCAATTCCATTAACTCCTCAAATGCTTTGATGGTTGATGACGATTGCAGAGAAAGGGCTTTGAAAATAATCTGAAAGGATTGAGATTCACAGGGTTCTGTTTTGAAAGGATTCACAAGAGAAGCAATGGTGACATGAGGAAATGTTTTTTACATTTTGAGTAGTTAGGATCTAGAATGCCCTAGCCCCAGAGTTAACGTTTTGAGTGCAGTGACCCTTCTTTCAACAAGAACATAAATTCAGAGAAAAAAACTAATGTTTATAGTGCATGAGAGGAGACACTGCTGAATGGTTAGCAAGTAGACTCTGATAAATAGATGCAATGCCATGGGAAACACAGATAATAATGCTGATTGACAATTAACAGCAAGACTTTATTATTCTTTAAGCTAATAAAGTTGACTTTGATTGGCCAGAGCATAGCCTTGAGAACTAAACCAGTCAATGGCTGTCAGACATTTTGTTGATTTGAAACAGATGTTATGTGTCACCATAAGACCAGAAGATCTAGGAGCAGAATTCATTTGGTCCATTGAGTCTCCTCTCTCATTTGATCATAGTTGATATGTTTCTCAAACCTATTCTCCTGTGGTCTCCCTGTAACCTTTGGTTCCCTTACTAATCAAGAAACAATCTGTCGCTGTCTTAAATACACGCAATGGCCTGGCCCCCCACAGCAATCTGCAGCAATGACCTTTACACCTTAACCTCCCTCTGGCTGAAGAAATGCCACCTCACCTCAGTTCTGAACAGTCATCCTTTCACTTTGAGGCTGTGTCCTTGGGTCGTAATCTCTCCTACTAGTGTAAATATCATCTCCAAATCCACCCCAGACTTCTGAGTATTCTGTAAGTTACAATGGGATTTCCCCCTTGTCCTTCCAAACTCCATCGAGTACAGAACCAGAATCCTCATTAGCTCCTCATATGACAAGCCCTTCATCCCCAGGATCATTCTTGTAAACCTCCTCTGGACCCCCTCTGGCACCGGTACATACGTCCTTGGATAGGGGCCGAAAACTGCTCATAATATTCCAGTGTGGTCTGATCAGAGCCTTACACAGCTTCAACGTACATCTCTGCTTTTGTATTCTCACCCTCCTGTACTCAATGCTACCATTGCATTTGCCTTCCTAACTGCCAACTGAACCTGCATATTAACTTTAACAGAGTACTAAACTAGCACTTTCAAGTCCCTATGTGCTTCAGATTTCTGAAGCTTTTCTCTCACAGAAGCCTCCTGAAGGGCATTTTTTTGAAGGCCTTCTGTTTACAAAGAATGGGTGTGTTTAGCTTCTAAAAGCTTGAAATTGTGCCACACTGTGAGTCCGAGTGACAATCCTAAATTGATTGTCCAGGTAACTCAGACTTGGCTGTACTCACACAAGGAACATACAGGGTTGTTGCACAGGTATAATTGAGAAGGGAAATAACATGTTTTCTTTAGAGAAGGGAAAACTGAGAGGGGATCTGATTGTGAGGTACTGAAGAAGGTTTGCACCCGAAACATTGACTTCTCCACCTCTTGATGGTGCCTGGCTTGCTGTGTTCTTCCAGATGCCTGCTTGATTATGAGGGTCATGGATAGGGAGTGTATGAAACACCTATTCCCCTTAGGTAAAGGGCAATAACAAGAGGGCATAAATTTAAGGTGAGGGCAGGAGGTTTAGAAGGGAGTTGAAGAAATCTCTTTCCATTTTTTGGGGGGCAGATGATAGCCTAGTGGCATTATCACAAGGCTGTTAATCCAGATTCGAACTCTGCCATGGCTACTGATGGCTGTGAAACCGTTGCCGATTGTTGGGAAAACCCACCTGGTTTACTAGTGTTCTTCAAAGAAGGAAATTGCCATCCTTAACAGATCTGGCCTATGTTGACTCCAGACCTACAGCAATGTGAGGGTTGACTTTTAACTGCCCTCTGGGAAATTAAGCAATGGGCATGAAATACTGACACAATCAGCAATGCTTTCTTCCTCTGGATGAATAAAACAACTTACAGGATGGTGGGAATATGGAATGCACTACTTGGGAGGGTAAGGGAGCTGGGAAAGTTCACAGCCTTTAAAAAGTACTCGGATCAGCACTTGAAATGATTTGATTTATTGTAGTCACATGATCCTACGGAACAGTAAAAAGCTTTGTTTTGCAAGTAGTACAGGCAGTTCCTAGCAATCAAGGACATACAGGTCACAGAGTGCTTAGACAGAGTGAGATGTACAGGCTACACTGCACAGAAGGTGCGCAAAGAAAGATCAACATTGTTTGAAGTTAGAGAGGTCCACTCATTAGTCTAATCACAGCTGGGAAGAAACAGTTTTTGATCCTGCTGGTGTGTGTGTGTTCGAGCTTCTTTATCTTCTGCCTGATGGAAGAGGTTGTAGGAGAGCATTACCAGGGTGCGATGGGTCTTTAATGATGTTGGCAGCCTTCTCACAGAAAAGAGCCATGTAAATGGACCCCATGGATGGGAAGTCAGCTTCAGTGATGGTCCAGGCTGGGCCCATAACTCTCTGTAGCTTCTTACAGTCCTGGGCAGAGCAGTTGCCATACCAGGCTGTTATGTATCCAGATACAGTGCTTTCGATCCTCCATTGGTAAAAGTTGGTGATGGTTCTTATGGATATGCCAAATATCCTAAGCTGCCTGAGGAAGAAAAGATGTTGTTATACCTTCATAACCTTGCCATCTACATGGAAAAGTCTGTTAAAGTCACTCTGAGGAAATTGACGCTCTCCACCCTCTCTGCCTCAGCTCTGTTGATATAGATAAGGGCATATCCTCCTCCTGTCTTCCCGAAGTCAATGATCAATTATTTTGTTTTGTGAAATTGAGAAAGTGGGTGTTATCATTGCACCACTACACCAAGTGCTCTATCTTGGGGCACATCGTCACTCAGAGGTTAGCACTGCTGCCTCAGGGATAATTTAGAATCTAAATTAATAATTCCAGCAAAGAGACTGAAGTGAAAGTCTCTACGTTTACTGACAGTATAAAGCAAGGTGGAAAAGTTAGCTCTGAAGGTGACACAAAAGAGCTTTGAAAATCTCTAGTCAGTTTGATTGTGGATGCTTTTATCATTGAATATATTTCAGGATGAAACAAAAAGATTTTAGCTATGAGAATCAAGGATATAGAAAAAGGGTGGAAAATGGTTTAAGGTTAATGATCAGCTAAGGTGATGTTGAATGGCAGAGCAAGTTCAAGTGACAGTAAAGCCTACTCCTGCCCCTCCTTCTTCAGTACTTGTTTCATCATCTGCTTCACGATGGTTTCATCACTGGGCTTCCTGTTATCTTCTTCTTCTTTTAAATTATTTCCACAGTTATATCAGGCATTTATTTCAATATCAGAACTAAGAGCTTGGTGACTGAGGACAAGCAGTGATCAGGTCTTTGTGAATAAGATATGTGGAGTATCGTTCTTCTCATTTGTTCCCTGTCTGGTGAGTGTCAGTCAGAGCTGAATTATTTGTATTTGTTTAAATCTGGTGTATGTGTTATAGGGTAGAGATGTTAAAGTACTTGGAGGCATGAAATGGTTTAAAAGAATCAGCAAACAATAATGAACGATATTTTGGCAAAGTCCAGTAGTCTTTCAACTGCACAACTGGACCACAGAAATATTTATCTCTATGTAGTAAACCATGTTAATTGTTGTCAATAGTAAATAGTAAATAATAAGAATCATACTATTGGTTGAAAATCTATCTGAGTAATAGTCAAAACATAAAAGTGGCCTGTTTAAGTTGTAAGAAAATTATTTATTGAATAGTCTAACATCCAATATACAGAGAAGTCTGCAGTGGCAACAATCTCTCAAATGGAATATGTCTTGAGTTTGCAATTGTTCCTGTTATTTAAAGTACTGTTGATAAAATATTGTTATAACAGTCACAGTATCACTGGTACACTTTTTGCATATATTACTCCCAAACCATAACTGTTTTCTTTTTACACTTAAACATCAAACAATTCCAAATCCAAATTACCTTTAAAATGTTTTGCTACAATGAAATTGTAATGAATAGCACCGAGTTCTCCCCTATTAATGGCAAGTATGTTTTCTAACCATAATGTTAAACTCACCCATTTCTGCATCATGAATCTGATCATTCTTTTGTTTTCAGCCGGTTGATAAAAATTAATGCCTCTAATTTACTATTTACAAACACATTTCACAACTTACCAAATGTACTTCCGCATTTTCAACTGAAACATGCTACAGTTTATCATTCTTCCTGTTTGCAATGCTTCCTCTTTCTGATCTGATTTCTCTTCCTTTCCCTTACCTTACTTTCCTTTCAGCATTTTAGTCCTTTCTGCGATTTTTCTGCTCTTCTCTCTGCTTCTCCACCCAATTTTTAATCCTCCATTTCAATGTAAACTATTTCCCCAATTGCAGATTCCTCCCCAGCAAGGTAACCTACATGTTCAGAGACCATTTCTACATTCTCTACAGGCTGTTCATCCTCTGACAACTTCATTTTGCCAGGAACCTGAACCCTGTCCAACTGAAACATTTCTCCCTCAAGATAATTAGTTCCCTTGTCATATTCTTACACTGAGGTAAAAACAATAACTGCAGATGCTGGAAACCAGATTCTGGATTAGTGGGGCTGGAAGAGCACAGCAGTTCAGGCAGCATCCAAGTAGCTTCGAAATCGACGTTTCGGGCAAAAGCCCTTCATCAGGAATGTAGGGCTTTTGCCCAAAACGTCGATTTCGAAGCTACTTGGATGCTGCCTGAACTGCTGTGCTCTTCCAGCACCACTAATCCAGAATATTCTTACACTGGCTGCTCTGATGTACTGGGAATAACCCTGGGCTAAGTGCTAGTTGCATTGAGGCTTTTGAAGAGATTCTCGTCAAGAAATTTCTTATTGCTTTTTACCAAATCAGGAACAACTCACCAGTCAGCAAATATAGCAAACAGACTGCCATCACTTGTACCTGCACCATCTGAGTATGCCCATTATGGGCATAGACAAATCAGGAGTTCTCACGAAGGGCTTATGCCCAAAATGTCAATTCTCTTGCTCCTCAGATGCTGCCAGGCCCGCTGTGCTTTTCCAGCACCATATTCTCGAGCCTGAAGTTGCCAGTCTGGTCTGAGGTTGCTATCCAGGCCAGTACAGTCTCTGCCATCTGGAGGAAGATACAGCATTGTAGAAAAAAAGTCAATGAGCCTCTTCACTTCTCCAGCACTAGTGGCACCAACTTCTCCCCAGTACCTCATACCCCTTATCTCTCTCTCTCTCTCTCTCTCTTTCTCTCCCTCTCTCTGCTACTCATCTCCCACCAAGGCTCATGTTCCACTATTTTCACTGTTGCCTGCAGCATCTGCCTTTAGTCATTGTCCCTCATCCAAACCTCTGGCACCACTATCCCTGAACATCCCCTGCTTTGCCTGCTCACTCACTTGGGATAACTTCCTACGTGCACAAAAACAATTCAGCTGTGACATCATCTTTCATCTCCATTAATAGGGCAGAAAGAGTCAAGACGAGAGCTGGGCTGTCAGATATTCAGCTCCTCAGCCCATCATGTGAAAGATATCCTAACTGCGACCTCTGAATGGCTGACAGACTGGGTCCAAAACTCTAGTCTGGTATCGGAGACTGATCTTGACTTCCTGTGCTGTGAAACACCTGAGAGAAGGCTATCCCTCTTGATTTGATTGAGACCAACTGACAATTATGATGAGCTTCCAAACTTTGTGCCTGTGATAAATGGTGAGGCATGACACAAGTAATATAAGCCTGGTACCTCGGACTGAGAGGATAGTATTCAAAAAGATAAGGCATGGAGAGGCAAGGCAGGTGTTCTAAGTATGCAGGTAGGCTTGGAACGAGTGCAAACAAACAGGCCAGATATACAGCCTGGTCTAGTCCATGAGCTGGTGAATGTCCCTGGCTTTACAATGTCCTTACTACAACGTTATAATGATGTTTGCTATTGCAATGTTAAAGTCCAGATCTGTTCTGTAAATGGCTTGGAGATGTATCATGAGGGTTCTTAAAGGCTAGCACCAGTTGTAATGCCAATGTCCGTCGATGTGGGGCTGAAGCATATGAAGTACACAGTGACATGTTGGTGCCCAGTATTCAATATGAAGGCCTTTGGAGCAACTGAAGCGCATGATTTAGCCAGTTACCTGCTCTGATTTCCATTTTGAGAATTCTCGATGGCTAGCTGAAGCTAAATATTGATGAGGTCAGTTGTGACATTAATGAGGCATTTAACAAGTTATAATCCTCCTTAATTGGTGTATCATCACTTCTTGTTGAGAAACATGCCTCACTATACATGCATAAAACATATAGCAAGTTTTTCCCGATGCAGAAATGGGCCTTAGTGGAATTCTCACCCTATTCTGACACAAAATTCACCATATCCCATGTCATCTACAATTCTATAAGATTCTGCCCACTGTGTTTATTATCTTCAAAGACTTTCTTCAAGTCCCTTTGCGTTCCCTTGTTGAACGCCAATGGAAAATGCTGTCCTTGCCTGGTCTGGCCTACACAAGACCTCAGACCCACAGCAATGTTGTTGACAATAAGGTCTTCCATGCAGTTGGTGCTGGATCATAAATGCTGGTCTGGCCAATGACACCCACAACCTGTAAAGGAATAAAGAAAAACTTCCTTCCTATGTTCTTGTTGCATGAACTATGTGGTTTTCCCTCTCCAAATCCTATTGCAGTTGAGGGCGATGTAGAAGGATATGAAAAGTTAATAAAGATGTGTGCCAGTAACACCACCCACTATGGTGAACCACATGAACATGAACAGTTTAGAATCTCGAAGATGTTACAGCCTAACATCCAGGCCCTATGCATTGTCTCTGTAACAATGTTTCTCATAATAAGAGATAAGGTAGGGTAGTAGGTTGCTGTTCAATGGTTTGGAGTGGGCTCGATGGGCCAAATGACCTGCTTCCACACTGTAGGGATCCTACGTTGTAACAATGTGACTTGTTGCTAATAGGAATTAATAGTAGAAAATGTCCATTTAAAAGATACTTAGATTGGTACGTGAATAGGAAAAGTTTGGAGGGAAATGGGCTACGAGCAAGCAGGTAGGACTAGTTTAGTTTGGGATTATGTTTGGCATGGACTGGTTGGACCGAAGAGTCTGTTTCTGAGTTGTATGACTATGACCTTTGGGCTGCTCTCTCATGAAAGGAAGAGAACTGGTGGTTGATTTAACCTGAGGATCACCATGCTTTGAGCAAGGGGAAAGGTCAAAGAGGCCTTCATGGTGTCTGTAGCCAGTGGGGGATTTAAACCCGAAGAGTTGGCATCACTTTACATGCAAACCAACCATCCAGCCAACTAAGCTAACCAACTGCCTAATAGGCAGCAAGCTACTTCTTGTTCAATGCGACAGTTGTTTCTACTTCGACCAGTGTGTGGTTTTTCTCTGTCATGCTGGGCCAAAAAGTCATTGTAGTTTCCTATGAAGTGGAAGCCAGTTGCAAACCTCCCACACAGTGAGGTGTAATCTTGGTTTTGCTAAACACATGATAGCAGCCGACAATGGAGAGAGTGTAAAATATTTCACCGATTCCACAGTGCTGAATGATTAGATTCCCTACAGTGTGGAAACAGGCCATTTGGCTGAACAAGTCCACACTGACCCTCTGAAGACTAACCCACCCAGACCCATTTCTCTACATTTACCCCTGACTAATGCACCTAAAACTATGGGCAATTTAGCATGGCCAATTCACCTGATCTGCACATTTTTGGACTGTGGGAGGTAACTGGAGCACCCGAAGGAAACTTATACATTTAATGGTAAGGTCCTAGGGAATGTTGCTGAACAAAGAGACCTTGGACTGTAGGTTCATAGCTCCTTGAAAGTGGAGTAGCAGGTAGATAGGATAGTGAAGAAGACATTTGGTATGCTTTCCTTTATTGGTCAGAGTATTGAGTATAGGAGTTGGGAGGTCATGTTGCGGCTGTACAGGACATTGGTTAAGCCACTGTTGGAATATTGCGTGCAATTCTGGTCTCCTTCCTATCGGAAAGATGTTGTGAAACTTGAAAGGGTTCAGAAAAGATTTACAAGGATGTTGCCAGGGTTGGAGGATTTGAACTATAGGGAGAAGCTGAACAGGCTGGGGCTGTTTTCCCTGGAGCGTCAGAGCCGAAGGGTGACCTTATAGAGGTTTACAAAATTATGAGGGGCATGGATAGGAATAATAGGAATAATGGGGTCAGGGAGTCCAGACCTAGGGGGCATAGGTTTAGGGTGAGAGGGGAAAGATATAAAAGAGACCTAAGGGGCAACGTTTTCACGTAGAGTGTGGTGCGTGTATGGAATGAGCTGCCAGAGGAAGTGGTGGAGGCTGGTACAATTGCAACATTTAAGAGGCATCTGGATGGGTATATGAGTAGGAAGGGTTTGGAGGGATATGGGCTGGGTGCTGGCAGGCGGGCGTAGATTGGGTTGGGATATCTGATCGGCATGGACGGGTTGGACCGAAGGGTCTGGTTCCATGCTGTACATCTCTATGACTCTACGACATGTAGTGCCCTCCTTCAGCACTGAACTGGAATGACAACTGAGGTCTTCAGCTGTGGGTAGAATTTGATCAAACAACATATTAACACAGTCATGAGGGTGCCAATACAAAGCCACAGCTGGCACCACCACCATCATAACTAAGGAACATACTTTAATCCTTAGGACGTAGGTGGGGATGTTACCAGCTGAGGTTTGAGTTGTAAGAAGTTTGAATCTTGACCTAATCCCATCACCAACCCACCCAATTCTCACTTTAGCAGAAAATGTGAGGCGCGGAAAGTGTTTGACAGAAGTGATAGGGAGGTGGCTCGGCTTTTAAATATGTTAATTATCCCAAATTGTTCCTTCAAATTCTCCTTTTGGCTGAGAAACATGACAATTCAAGGAAGGTTAGGGACTGAGCAATCAGGGGTATTGTTCCTTTCCTCTTCATTGATGGATCCTGTGTCTTTCCTTGGCCGGCAGCGACCAATCTGAAAGTCCCTTCTCTATCCTTCTGATCTCCTCCAATCTCATGTAGCCACCAACATCTCAACCCAAGAAGCAGGTTTCTACTTTCTAACCCCACAATCAACCTGCAAACACAAGATATTATCCATGGAATTAAACCGCACAGAATGTGACTGAATCCCAATTTCCAGGTTCCCTGCTCTTGATTACTGCAGTTGGGTCAAGAAAGTTATCAATCTCCAAATGCTCCCACAAGACAAAACCATAGGATCTGTCACATTCTGAGGCTGTGACAGGTCACTACACTAATATTTCCTTTCAACACAAACTAGAAGAAATTCAACAGTGTTAATAGATGTACAGTTTTTAATAGTTAAAAGCACTAACTCTTATTAAAATGTGTTGGTTTGAAGTATTTCTTTCCTGTTCAACTTATGAAATGTCTACCCAGTTTCAGGTGCATTGTCAGCGGAAAAGAATGTAAAAGGAATTGTGGGAAGAGCGATTACAATAAATTGTTCTTATGACAAACAGTACCAGCAAAACATGAAATACTGGTGTCATGGTTGGACTAATCAATGTACATATGTGGTGAGAACAGACGATCCAGAGGGACAGCGAGGAAGAATGTCAATTAAAGATAACAAGGCACGAGGAGTATTTATTGTTACAATGGAAAACCTTCAGAGGGGAGATGCAGGATGGTACAGCTGTGGCATTGATCGATCTGGCCTTGATTTAAGGTTCGCCTTAATGCTACAAGTATCTTATGGTACGTGTCTCACTGATTTTCTTTCTTACTCTCAACTGAAATATTTGATGAATGTTTCACAGGTTTGAATCCTACTGAGACAGATGATGAAACTTGAATTCAAAACGTGATCGGAAATTAGAAGCTAGTCACTGGCATCCATGTAATTACTGTAGATTGCTGTAAAAACCTATTTGGTCCACTGATGTCTTTTATGGAAGGAAATCTGCCATCTGTACCCAGTCTGGCTTACACATACCTCCAGACCCACACCAATGTGATTGAGCCTTAACTAACTTTAAAATAGTCTAGACCCTCAGTTCAAGGGCAATAAATGTTGGCCCAGCTAGCAATGCAAATACTCATGAATGAAGAAAACAAACATAGGACCTGAGGTACAGGGAGAGGCCATTCAGCCCATTGAGCCTGCTCCACCTTTCAATTTGAACATAAGATATAGGACATCATCAGAACAGGCCCTGCAGCCCACCATGCCTGTGCAGACTATGATACCATTCTGAACTAATCCTATCTACCTATATATGGTCCATAATCCTCTGCTCCCTGTTTGTTCATGTGTCTGCCTAAATGCCTCTTAAACTTGGCTAACCTATTTACTTCTACTAGTCCCCGACAGTGCATTATTACGACTGATCATCACCTCAACATTATCTTGTCACAGTATTCTCTGTCACCTTGATCAGTCTTAAACAGGCCCAAAACTGAGTCTCCATTTCTCCACTGCCTCTGTAGTCACACCCCACCACCACAACTCAATGTTAAATAACCTCCCCTCTTATCCTGAGATGAGGTATTGTGGTCTTACACTCAATAGCAGGAGAAACATATTATCTGCATTCAGCCTGTCACACTCTGTCATAAGTTTCAATAAGGCCACCCTTAACTTTCAAAATTCCTAGGAATGCAGACCCAGCTTCCTTAAATCTCTCCTTGCATCATAATTCCACTATCCCAGGAATTAATCTGATGAGCTCCTGTTGCACTCTCTGTGAAGCAAGTACATTCTTTCTGGAAAGGAAACCAAACTGTGCACAATCCGGTATGCAATATACAATTTGCTTAACTTCAGGCTATTGATAAATACATTCCATGGGAATGAAATCACCACAGTTTGCTCCCTCTGTACTTGGTTCAATGTCATTAATATTAATAGCTACAAATAGTCAGAGTATTGGACAGGAAATGTTAATTTTCTAGGAAATGTAAACAAATCATTAACATATTTAGTAGGCTCTCTGATATGATCAACTAGGAGAAAGTGAGGACTGCAAATGCTGGAGATCAGAGCTGAAAAATGTGTTGCTGGAAAAGCGCAGCAGGTCAGGCAGCATCCAAGGAGCAGGGGAATCGACGTTTCGGGCATAAGCCTGAAGAAGGGTTTATGCCCAAAACGTCGATTCTCCTGCTCCTTGGATGCTGCCTGACCTGCTGTGCTTTTCCAGCAACACATTTTTCATCTCTGATATGACGTATGACAGGCATAATTAATAAGAGATATAACTACAGTCAGACATCCCCTGTTGAACCCTGTGTGTTATGATCTGCCTATACTGCATGCAAAACAATACTTTTCACTTTACCTAGGTACATGTGACAATAATAAGTCAAGTCAAATCATATCAGATCATTGTTAGATATCATGTAATTAAATGCTTGCATTCAGGCTAAGACTAATGGATTATAAATACAAAAGCAGCGAGTCTGAAAAGCAGTGATTCTCAGAAAATGATAAAGTTGGAATTAGTCCAAATGTTGGGAGCTCAGCATGGTTCATAGACTGCCTAGTATGCTGGATGATACACATAATCAAACAAATAATCAGGTCAGCCTAAAATAATTCAACTCTACAAGTGAGCTAAACTTCTGTTCTGCACTCTCTTAACCTATAACTTGAGGTATTGCAGATCAAAGGATAAATTAAATGAGATGCATTCATCCCATGGAATCAATGCATTTCATGAGAATGAATATCATAGAGAAGAACAAAATGTCACAACCTTTGCTCTTGCATCTCCCAGTTGAAATTGATATGAGAATCTGGGGGTGTGTGGTCACTGTTTTAACAGTAAAATAACTCTGTTTATTCATTGTTTAGTCATTGGGCTGTATTTTCCTGACCTGGTGGAGCATTTGGACCAGGTTGTGACTGGAAAAGTGATACCGATAAAGCTCCTTAACATCTTTCTGCCTGTTAGGAGAATTTCTCTGACGCAGGATGGCTGGATACAGGCAGGCTGTCAGCTAGGCCAAGAGACATTTTGCAGAGGTGATCTCATTGTCCCCCTTCCTCCAATGTAACCTCCTTGGAGGTGAACTATTGAAGGCCATTGAAGCTGGAGGCTCTAGTGAAGGAGCCATAAGGATGGAGTGTCTCAACTGCATAGAGTACCAATTTAGGGCAGAGTATTCCCCACAATGTTGGCCCAACTAACTGTTGGAGAGCTTGGAGCAATGATAACAATTGTAGAAGTTAGTGTCAGGATGTTCAAAGGTTTGTACCTGCTTTAACAAAATGATGGTATCAATGAGCAGTCAGAGAGCGATGCTCTCTCAGAGAGCAGCAACAGTTTGAAGAAACCAACAAAGCTGATATGGCTGAATATTTCTGAAGAAATCAGTATTAAACAACTCTTCTGGAAAGATAGAAATAGCTGTCAAAACCTGACCAGATGAAGAAAGCTGAGTGTAGTCGCATATTTACCCACATCCCACTGTACACATGAGGAGATAAATAAATCCCAGAAACAGTGACATATCAGGAAAGGGGAGGGATGAGTTCAGGAATTCACAATAATCAGAGAATCAGGAATGAGTAAATTGTTGGACCTGCAGGTGACAAGTGACAAAGTCTTGAACAGACTTTAGTCTTGGGTTAATCCAATTAAGTTTCTGGTGAATCCTTTCTGAATATATAATGAGTGGATTATTCAAAAATGATAGTTATTGATTGTTTAGGAACAATGGTTGGACTATCTCTTTTTGGAGAGGATTGTGCCTGACATTAACATGGAGGAAGTTGCTTCACTTACCAGCATAAACCTGAATGTCTGGGGGTGACTGTATACAGATATGCATGTTTCATTAACTGAGGAGTTATGGATGGAACTGAAAATGTGTGACAATGCATGTTCAGAGAAACTGGTTCCTTCTGAATTTGTGTGCTTGCAGGATTTATGCTCACCATGCACCAACATGGAGTGCTGGACTTCAATGGTCCAGTTAGACAACTGAAGGCTCATACTTCACAAGTGAATAAAGGCAGCCAATGGTGGAAGGTGCAGCTGTGTAGACTCTGTGGCAGAGAGTAAATCTGTATAGCTGGCCATGGGCTTCTGAAACTATGGATGAAAAGGTTAATCATTGAGAAGCAGCAGATAATCTGTGATGTGATGACAGGATTGCCAAACTCATTGTCCATAACTGTACACAGATTGGAGAAGTCCAGATCAAGCCTATCTGAAAACAAAAAATGTTGGAACTCACAACAGGTGAGGCAGCATCCATGGAGGGAAAGCAAGCTAACATTTAGAGTCTAGTTGACTCTTCACTTCAGCTCTGATGTGCTTTAATTGGATGGCAAAATATGCTTAAGGAATTGTATGATTTTACATGTTTTGTTACCTTAGGGACTTGTGAGTATTTTCCAAAATGAATGAAGACTGTGAGCAGCAAAGCACTCAGGGTCAAGCTCAGAACCTGGAGCATTTCAAAGGCAAACTACCCCTTCACAAGTTAACTCAATTATTTATGAATGTATTGTAGTGAAGGACCATAAACTGATAATAAGATTTTGGTGAATCTGACCCTTTTTGATCTTGGGCTACTTCTCTCAGAGTTAAGGGTGAAATTTACCAATGCTCATATCTCCAAAAGGCAGGAGAGAGTCAAATAGAATTTTTAAAAAGTCTGCAATCCTGCTATTTCTTATAAAACCACAGTGTCATTGAGTCATAGAGATGTACAGTATGGAAACAGACCCTTCGGTCCAACACGTCCATGCCGACCAGATATCCTAAATTAATCTAGTCCCATTTGCCAGCACAGACCCCATATCCCTCTAAACTCTTCCTATTCATATGGTAAAAACAATGACTGCAGATGCTGGAAACCAGATTCTGGATTAGTGGTGCTGGAAGTGCACAGCAGTTCAGGCAGCATCCAAGTAGCTTCGAAATCGATGTTTCGGGCAAGAGCCCTTCATCAGGAATAAAAAAAGTATGAAGGGCTTTTGCCCGAAATGTCGATTTCGAAGCTACTTGGATGCTGCCTGAACTGCTGTGCTCTTCCAGCACCACTAATCCAGAATCTTCCTATTCATGTACCCATCCAGATGTCTTTAAAATGTTGTAATTGTACTAGCCTCCACCACTTACCTCTGGCAGCTAATTCCATACACACACCACCCTTTGCGTGAAAAGGTTGCCCCTTATGTCCCTTTAAATCTTTCCCCTGTCACCCTAAACATATGATCTCTAGTTCAGGACTCCCACAAGTCAGGGAAAAGACCTTGTCTATTTATCCTATCCATGCTCCTCATGATTTTAAAAGCCTCTATAATGTCACCCCTCAGCATTTGATGGTCCAAAGAAAATAGCCCTAGCCAATTCAACCTCTCCCTATAGCTCAAACCCTCCAACCCTGGCAACATCCTTGTAAATCTTTTCTGAACACTTTTGGGTATGAGATGATGGAGTATCTCACTCTGGAGAGACAGGTCAGAGATTAAAATTTTCTAATGAGGCTCCATTTCTCCTATTTTTGGGATCAATTTGAATTTAATGAATTTAGGCTTTGTTTTCCTTGGTCTTCCAGCTGGAGCAGGGAATTACATTTCCAATGATGCTCATGAACTGGGAACAGCGGGAGTCCAATCTGCCAGTCTCCTCCTAAGCAAAGTTCATGCCATGAGTTACCTTCACCTCAGTTGATTAACATTCATATGATCAACAAAGATCCCATCCACCACCCAAAGTGTCCTCACCACCAGCTCCCATTTCACTTTGCCATGATCTATGTTGCCTTCCTCTCATGCTGGTCCAATGTCAGGTGAAAAATGGATTGTAAAATTCCAAGAAGGTCATTCCATTAAATTTTCTTAACCTTCACCAACCATCTCATTTTCTGATTCTCGCACACCCTCACAACCTCCAATTTCAGATAAAGTAATCTCTTTCAGCAGCAGTTCACTGAGCTCCAATGCAATTACATTCCTTATTTAAATCTGCAAAACCTGTAACCAATACCTGGTAAATTTTCATTGTAATTTTCTGCTCCATTAATCACTGATTTGACTTCTTCATATTTGAGAGTAAAATCATTCAGTAGCTTTGAAGGCTGACTGTTGCCGAAATAAATTATTGGCACTGACTTTCACGTGGGATTCATCCTCGGCATTTTTGCCCTAATCTGGAGACCTACTCTGCTATTATCTAATGGTAGCCATTCTAGTTCAGGTTGCTAGGAGGGTCATGGAGAGTTAAATATGCTGGTGAGATTCCAACAAGAGGAGCCATGGCTAAGCTGTGTAAGATACTGAGCATTTAAGTTTTGGATATTTATGCAGTACATGAATATTTGTTTCTTTTCCACAGAATCCATATCCATTCCTGTTCTCAAATTCACTTCACCACCAAATGTCTCATGTTCTGGGGGATCAGTGTCAATCTCCTGTGAATCTGTCCGGGGATCCCCTCCCATTTACTACAAATGGTATGAAAGGACCTCGTCTCACAATTCAAAGATATCTGACACTAATAAACTGGATCTACATTGTCAATCCTTCAAACAGCAAAATCATCAATATTACTGCACAGCCAAAAATCAGCAGGCAATAAAAGACAGTGGAATGGTTAAAGTATCAGTCATCAACAGATCAGCGAACAATTGCAGTTATGTGGTAGAGATCAGCAGCATTGGTAAGTATTATTTTAAACAAACAGTTAAATTTTTTTAACACAAATCTGACCAAACTGGTCACTGGTTAAGTTCCTTCAGGAACTCCACGAAGCTGCAACTGGCCAAATTCACTCTATTTGGTCTCTCAACAGTTCTGAACACAGCTACTGATTTGCATTTTCCTTGTAAAAATGAACAAAAAAAAATCCCTAAAACCTGTACAAAACCCATAAAACATGATGTATTCCCATGAAACTAATATGTAACTTGATTGGCTTGATAATTATTGAGGAGGAGAAAGCGAGGACTGAAGATGTTGGAGATTAGAGTCTATAAGTGTGGGCTGGAAAAGCACAGCCAGTCAGGTAGCATCTTGATGAGCAGGAGAGTCGACATTTCGAGCATAAGCTCTTCATCAGGAATGAGCTCATTCACGATGAAGACCTTATGCTCAAAACGTTGACTCTACTGCTCCTCGGATGCTGCCTGACCTGCTGTGCTTTTCCAGCACCACACTTTTCAACTCTAGATCATTATTAACCTCACCTGAGGCATGGTGGCTCTTAGGTCTGACCACCACCAGCTATCTCTCTCTCCTATGAGAGAATCCTGTAATCCAGCAGGGCTATGGCGACTTTATCTTTTTACCATTAACCAATATGTCTACATTGCAGATTGGCTGAAGATCTGATGCTTAATGAATTACAACTAATATCTAGCCCCTTTAGTTCACCTTTCTTTTGTCAATTCTTGTTGGAGAGCAGCGATTTACCAAATTTCTTCACAAAAGGGTCCTATAATATATAAATAATCCAACTGGCCTATGTTGTACATCCACAACCCTTGACGGTCTAGTGTATTCTTATGACTGCAAGAAACCTCCCTTTCCTTTGGCCTGATATTAATCCCAGCTGCTCCAGTATATGTAGTAAAGTCCTATGTATTCCTTAATGGCTTCTGGAATAATCAAAAGATTGTCTATACATTAGATCACTGCGATGCTTCTTAAACTTCATATCATTTTCCAATTGAAGTGCTTGAAATAGCAACCCTTATATAATTATTCATCAATTCCAATTTCAGAAACAATTATCCACACTTGGCTGTTTTATATCGTTCATTTAGATCAGAGACCAGAAGCGGAAAGAGTCAATTTTGCAATTATGTCACAGAAGACCTGGACATGGCCTGACTGATCAAGGCCAGTCTATAGAAGGCAAAGCTTTGAACCCAATTGGAGATTGGCATATTTCCGAAACTACACATCTAGCAAATGGAAAGTGTATGGTGAAATTAGATGATAGATGCCAGCAGAAAGATTAATTGTTATATTTGTAGGTCTGAGAAGGAGGGGTGGGGTCCAATTCACTGAGTGATTTACATATTGCAATTTTACTTTGTTTAGAAAACTGTTGAAATCTGCTGATCATTTCAAACTGTCCTTTGAAATTTCGATAGTCCTTTCTTGGATTTTCCAACATGTTCAATTGCCCTTTCAGTATTTCAGAGCTCACTTTCATAATAGAAGCATATATCTCATAGCTTTTTGTTTTTCATACTTTCCCTTAAACATTTTTAAAACACAGTTCATTTAGATATTTTCCAAACTAGTTAATCTCACAATTATTAAGGAATAAAGAATAAAAGTAGACAGACATCAGGATCCATGCTGAGATTTTTTTCAAAAATAAAAGCACATATTGCAAGTATTATTATATTTTTGTTCACCACAATTGATATCACTTTAACCTCTTTAAGTTTTTTTCATTCATTCACAGGATGCAGGTCTCAATCAGCGGGGCCAATATTTATTGCCCATCCTCAAGAGTCAATCAAATTGCTGTGGGTCTGGAGTTTCATGTAGGGGGGCAGCATCCTTCCCTAAAGGGCATTAGTGAACCAGATGGGTTTTAACTGACAATTAGCAATAGGTTCATGGTCATCAATCAAAGCTTAATTTTAGATTTTTTTATTGAACCCAAATTCTACCATCTGCTGTAGTGGGCTTTGAATCCAGATCACCAGAACATTACCTGATTCTCTGGATTACCAGTCCAGTGATAACACTACTAGACCACCATCTCCCAAACTATTAATCTATTAATAGTTTTAACTTTAAATTATGTTAAAGCATTTATATACTTTCAAAGATAATTCCTTCATGAAAAAAAATATTAAGTGTCCATTCCTAATTGCTCTCAAATACAGTGGCATGCTCAGTCATTTCAGAGAGAAGGTAACAGTCAACCACAATGCTGTGGGTCTAGAGTCCCCTATAGACCAGGCCATCTAAGGATGTCAGTTTTCCTTCCTTAAGGACATTAGTGAACCAGGTGGCTTTTTATAACAATTGATGATCATTTCATGGTCACCGTCACTGATGCGAGCTTTATAATCCAGATTTACAAACTGAAATTAAAATTTCATCAGCTGCCATGGTAAGAATGCCAACCCATACCACTCGCCTAGATCTTTGGAATACTAGCCCAGTGGTATTGCAACTATGTAACCAACTTTCCATGGCGATGAATGTTGGGTGATCTTGTGTGGTGGATGTAAAGGTAATGAATCATGGGTGGGGTTGTGGTTGGTACCACAAAGGCATAGGAGTTATAATCAGATATGAGGAGGAGAGTGGTATGGGTTGGCATGAAGGGTGTGAATGGTGGGTAGAGGGCATTATTTTGATATTGGGTAGTTCAGTTGGTTAGTGCGGCCTAGGAAACCATGAAGGATCAAAGGGCTGACTGGAAACATGAGATGCCATCAATTGGCATGAACAAGTCATGTGTGGGTGATGGGGCGTGAGAGCTGGAGGACTATTTAATGTTTTATTACAAGTGGAACCAAATCCTGGAGCACAGAGATGGGTCCATTATCCAGTCCTTCATGACACCCAGCAGCCCTTGTGCCTGGCAAAGCGCCCATTCCAGAGTCAGCAGGCCTGCATCCTGTTAGTACCTGTCCCACGGAAAGAACATCCAAATATCCGAGCTTCTTTCTCTAGAGTCATGAGTCCAAATAATCCTGCAATATTACAATTCTGCCTGAAACCAGTGACCAGCACTGAGGATTTCCAATGCTGTAAGAGGAGCTATTGGCCAGATTAAACACCTAAACTGATTGTCTATCCACTGCGCTCCCCAGTCAGGTAGATCTGTCAGATTCCATGGTGCTGTTCAAAGAAGATTGTGGTTTTAGAGTAAGTCTTCATCCCTCAATCCACAGCAAAAGAAAACTGACTGGTAATTTATCTCATTGAGTTTTGTGAGATATTACTGTGTGCAAATTGACTTCTGACAATTCCCGTAAACCAATCACAGTGACACTTCACTTGTGAAGCAGTTTGCTTTTTCCTGGGATTGGAAAAGGCACTGTATAAATGCAAATCAGGCTGTCATTTTTGAAATAAATGATTCACTCAAAACTCCCCTGAGACAACTATCTGAATGGTGACTGTTCTGTAACATGGATTATAATTACTACTAGGACTTCATTGTGCCCATTGCCAGTGGGTAATGTTTCCTGTTACTATTGTAAGGCCAGAAAACTGATTCAATAAGTGAGAACTGAGCACTTTACTAAGTATTTTCTAATCAACCTGTCATTATACCCCAAAATGTGACTTGAATCACTACTACTTGGATACTATGACTGCATATAATGGCCCTTGAGAATTGTTACTATTAACTGCTGGTTCTTTAATGTGTTCATGTGACTACTATTTTAATAGCACTATTCATTTAACAGAGAATAGCCAGACAAATATGTATTAAATGCTTGATCACTAACATTGACAGCAATTATTCCTGGTCTACCATTTCCCTGTCTGTTCAATGTGCAGCTATCCTTCCATGACAGGACTGTGAATACTTGTCTCCACAACTGTATATTTCCTGGTGGTAGCAAAGCCCAGTTCTTTGACTGAAACTTTCATTTCATTTATACAGGGCAATGAAAGGGGACACTCTAGATCATAGCCACCAATCTGAACCCTTTGACTGGCCCAATAGTAACTCTCCACTCTCAGAGACAGGAAGTTATTAGAAATGTTTGAGAAAAATGAGTCAATGCCAGGTATTTGCATCTCCTCATGCAACCACACGGGAAAATTTCACAGGAATTAAATCATCCAAATCCATTGTATCGGCCGTGCGTATAGCAGAGATTTCTTGTTTGAAACGTGAACTCTTAAAGGGGTCTCGACAGGGCAGATGTGGAGGAATGTGTCTTCATGTGAAATAATCTAGAACTTGGTGTCATTGTTTAAAAATGAGGTGAACCACAGATGAGGTGAATTTGTTTTCTCTCTGTGGAACATGAGATGTTAAAACTCTCTTCCTAGGAAAATAATGGAAGGAGAGTCCTTTAACATTTTTGAGACAGGATAGATTGATTCTTGCTAAGCAAAGGAACAAAAGGTTACGATGGGAAAGTGAAAATGTAGATTTGAAGTTGTAATGAGAGCAACCATGATCTTATTCAATTGGAGAGCAGGCTTAAGGAACTGAATGTTTAGATTAGAGTGATGCTGGAAAAGCACAGCAGTTCAGGCAGCATCCGAGGAGCAGTAAAATCGATATTTCGGGCAAAAGCCCTTCATCAGGAATACAGGCAGAGTGCCTGAAGGGTGGAAAGATAAATGAGAGGAAGGTGGGGATGGGGAGAAAGTAGCATAGAGTACAATAGGTGAGTGGGGAGGGGATGAAGGTGATAGGTCAGGAAGGAGGATGGAGTGGATAGGTGGAAAAGAATTTAGACAGGTAAGACAAGTCATGGGGAGAGTGCTGAGCAGGAAGTTTGAAGCTGGGGTGAGGTGGGGGAAGGGGAAATGAGGAAACTGATGAAGTCCACATTGATGCCCTGGGGTTGAAGTGTTCCGAGGCGGAAGATGAGGCGTTCTTCATCCAGGCGTTGGGTGGTGAGGGAGCGGCGGTGAAAGAGGCCCAGGACCTCCATGTCCTCGGCTGAGCGGGAGGGGGAGTTGAAATGTTGGGCCACAGGGCGGTGTGGTTGATTGGTGCAGGTGTCCTAGAGATGTTCCCTAAAGCTCTCTGCTAGGAGGCATCCAGTCTCTCCAATGTAGAGGAGACCGCATCGGGAGCAACGGATACAATAAATGATATTAGTGGATGTGCTGGTAAAACTTTGATGGATGTGGAAGACTCCTTTGGGGCCTTGGATAGAGGTGAGTGAGGAAGTATGGGCACAGGTCATCTCTCCATCTCCATTAATGACGACACCTTAACTTTACCTGGACCATCTCTGACACCTCCCTCCCCTTCCTGGACCTCTCCATCTCCATTAATGACGACTGACTTGACACCAACATTTTTTATAAACCGACTCCCACAGCTACTTGGATTACACCTCTTCCCACCCTACCTCCTGCAAAAATGCCATCTCCTATTCCCAATTCCTCCGCCTCCGCCGTATCTACTCCCAGGAGGACCAGTTCCACCACAGAACACACCAGATGGCTTCCTTCTTTAGAGACCACAATTTCCCTTCCCATGTGGTTAAAGATGCCCTCCAATGCATCTCGTCCACATCCCGCACCTCCGCCCTCAGACCCCACCCCTCCAACCGTAACAAGGACTGAACCCCCCAGGTGCTCACCTTCCATCCTACCAACCTTTGCATAAACCAAATCATCCATCGACCTTTCCGCCACCTTCAAACGGACCCCACCACCCGGGATATATTTCCCTCCGCACCCCTTTCCGCCTTCCGCAAAGACTGTTCCCTTCGTGACTACCTGGTCAAGCCCACGCCCCAACAACCCACCCTCCTGTCCTGGCACCTTCCCCTGCCACTGCAGGAATTGCAAAACCTGCGCCCACACCTCCTCCCTCACCTCCATCCAAGGCCCTAAAGGAGCCTTCCACATCCATCAAAGTTTTACCTGCACATCTACCAATATCATTTATTGTATCCGTTGCTCCCGATGTGGTCTCCTCTACATTGGGGAGACTGGACGCCTCCTAGCAGAGAGCTTTAGGGAACATCTCTGGGACGCCCACGTTAATCAACCACACCGCCCCGTGGCCCAACATTTCAACTCCCCCTCCCGCTCTGCCGAGGACATGCAGCTCCTGGCCTCTTTCACCGCCGTTCCCTCACCACCCAACGCCTGGAGGAAGAACGCCTCATCTTCCGCCTTGGAACACTTCAACCCCAGGGCATCAATGTGGACTTCACCAGTTTCCTCATTTCCCGTTCCCCCACCTCACCCCAGCTCCAAACTTCCAGCTCAGCACTGTCCCCATGACTTGTCTTACCTGCCTATCTTCTTTTCCACCTATCCACTCCATCCTCCTCCCTGACCTATCACCTTCATTCCCTCCCCCACTCACCTATTGTACTCTTTGCTACTTTCTCCCCACCCCCACCTTCCTCTCATTTATCTTTCCACCCTTCAGGCACTCTGCCTATATTCCTGATGAAGGGCTTTTGCCCGAAATATCGATTTTACTGCTCCTCGGATGCTGCCTGAACTGCTGTGCTTTTCCAGCACCACTCTAATCTAAACTTTAATTTCTAGCATCTGCAGTCATTGTTTTGACCTTAAGGAACTGAATGGCCTATTCCTGTTTCTTGTTCATATGTTCCTCAAGTAATCTGGTTCTGTTGAATAATAATGCCGTGTCAGTTGACTACAGATTAACATGAAGTGAATCTGAATGATATTCCATTGTTTCAACAGGACAGAACTATTCTTGTGAAGTTTCTTCAACAACTGCACCATCTACAAGTGCAAATAATGAGATCCGATCTCCAAAATCCAAACGGTACTACCTTCTCATTACTGATTTGTTTTGATTAGCACCTCTTCTTCTACCTGATAAGTTAACACTGTTCTTTTTTTGGCTAAATAAGTGAAAATTATCTTTTATTAGAGAATGTATCTCATCAAATGGAAATACTGACTGGATTTATAACATATTGTTGTGTCCTCAGGAAAGCAGTTTGCCATTAGTCGGATTTAAGAATAAGAAGTAACAATCTTCATTTTGATAACTCTCAGATAGTGCTCTTTGCATTATGCATTGAGATTGCTTCACCTCCAACCTACTCTAGTGGTGAGATTTGCTTGCCAAGTTGACCTTCGTTATCTGATCTGGAATGACATGGACATGGTAGTTGTATTTCTGCTGGTCGAAAGGAGGAATTGGGCAATGTTCTTACACAGCTTTGTTGTATTACCGATGACAGACAGCTTGCAGCATTGATCTAATTTCCACATTATTAGCCTGAGCTGTTGGCAATAAGCAGAAGGAATTGTAAATGTGATGTAAACAACAAATAACTGAGTCTTTCACATTACAATGGAGATAAGGTTAGAACGCTAAATAAATGTAAAAAAGGGTATTGGAAGCACAAGAGTTAAGTACACACCTACAGAGAAATAGATGCATTTATAGTTTGGTGTGAAATTCTTTACAATTCAATTCCACAGCTGAATATAAACAGACCTGCTCAGCCACAGTGGCCAACTGACCTTAGAGAAACAAAGATTACTGGAAGAATTCATTCAGATTTCTAGCACACACACACACTATTTATTTTTAGCAGGAAATTATTAAGGAAGCTTTCAAAAATGTTGGGCTGGATCCCGTTACTGCAGGTTGGCTGAAAGGAGTTATCCTGATTCATTTAAGATGGAGGCTTTTTGCTGACTTGTTACTTGCTCCCAACAATTGGCAACAGAATGACTTTCACTTCTACTTTCAAATGTAGGGGTGCCAAATGAATGTTCTTCAGATATGACTTTCACAGCATGTATCAGCCCCACACAACTCAACAAAAAATTACCACATGAAGTCCCATGTTGCAGTTGAGTTTTCTAACTCCTTTTCTTATGTATTGCTGGAAGGGGAAACCACAAATATGTGTTCCATCCAGTACTGCTTCATGTCCAAAATGTGGGATAGAACTCATCGGAGCTGCTTTTTGCTGAAGTGGTAATTAATCTCCATTATCTTTGCAACCACATGTGATCATTGTTCAGGTTTTGCACTGCCTCTCTTCATTTGTAGTGTCTCTGTCTGAAGTTTCTTGATACCCACTAGCTGTTACATTTAGGACTGAACTTAATCTACACAGGAATTTTCCAGAGAGAAAGTAAATTTTGTTCTTAGAATTTACATTCCCACATGTCTTTGGCTTATATGTCCACTCTTTTTATTTTTTGAACAAAGAAACTTGTCTTAACTAAAATTTCAATATGTCCATATAAGTAATTTGGGGCAATGATCAGTTGCCATGAGACAGTACATGTGTTTTTTTAAAACAAAGCACCAATTCTTTAAATACTAACTGTTGCATATCTTCTAATCAAACCTTTGAATGCAAATTTCCAATCCACCAATGCCAACATCCTCCTCATATCTTCATAATTACTCTGATATAAGTACAGTACCCTAGTTTCAAATGAACTATATCTTATTTAAACTTAATGTAAAATTGGATCATAGTATGGTCACTATTCCCTAATTAGTTTTACAACGAGATTATTAACTAACATACTCGAAAAACACACTTGACCTCATCCTCACCAATCTGCATGCTGCATCACAGTATCAGTAAGAGTAACCACTGCACAGACCTGTGGAAATAAAGGACCACCTTCACACTGAAAATACCCCCATCATGTTGTGTAGCACAAGCACTGTGCTAAATAGGACAGACTTCAAGCAGATCTGGCAATTCAAAATCAAGTATCCATTTAGCACTGTTGACCATCAATAGCAGCAGAATTGTACTCGAGCGCAATCTGTAACCTCATAGCCCAGTATATCCCCTACTCAACCATTACCCTTAAGCTAGGAAATCAATCCTCATTCAATGAAGAGTGCAGAAGGACATATCAACAGCAGCACCAGGCATACCTACAAATGAAGTGTCAACCTGTGAAGCTACCAAAAAGTACGACTTGCATGCCAAACGGCATAAACAGTAAGTGATAGGCAAAGCCAATTGATCCCACAATCAATGGGTCATACATAAGCTCTGCTGTCCTTCCATACTCAGTAACGAATGCTGTTGGACAATTAAAAACTTACTGGACCAGGAGGTTCCACAAATATCCCCATTCTCAATGGTGGAAGAGCCTAACATATCAATGCAAAAGATAAGGCTGAAGCATTCACAGCAATTTTTAGCTAGCACAAAGTGGATGATTTATTTGAGCCTCCTCTAATAGACCCAGCATCACAGATACCATTCTTCAGCCAATTCAATTCATTCCATGTGAAAATGGTTGGAGGCACTGAATATGGCAAAAGCTATAGGCCGTGATAATACTCTGGCAATAGTACTGAAGACTTGTGCTCCAAAACCTGCCAATTCCCCCAAGCCAAGCTGTTCCAGTACAGTTACAACACTGGCATCTACCAGCAACATGGAAAATTGCCCATGTATGTCCTGTACATAAAAAGCAGGATAAATCCAACCCAGCCACTTAGCGCCCCATGAGCTTACTCTTGATCATAAGTAAAGTGGTTGAAAGTTCCATCAATAGCCCTGCTCAGCAATAACCTGCTCAATGATACCCAGCTGTTCTGTCAGAGCCACTCAGCTCCTGACCACATTGCTGCCTTGGTTCAAATACAGAGAAAAGAGCTAAATTCCAGAGGTTAGGTGACAATGACAGCCCTTGACACCAAGGCCGCTTTGATCAAGTGTGGCTTCAAGGAGCCCTTGCAAAACTGGAATCAATGAGTATCAGGGGCAAACTCTCCACTGATTGGAGTTATACTTGGCACAGAGGAAGATGGTTGTGGTTGGTGGGGATCAATAATCTCAGCCTCAAGATATCTCTGCAGGAGTTCCACAGGGTAGTGTCCTGGCCCAACCATCTTTAGCTGCTTCAACAATGATTCTCACTCCACATTAAGGTCAGAAGTGGGGATGTTCGCTGATGACTGCACATTGTTAAGCACCATTTGCTATTCCTCAGATACTGAAACAGTTCATGTTCAAATGTAACAATACCTGGACTAAATAGAGTCCTGGGCCAACAAGTGGCAAGTAACATTCATGTCATACAAATGCCAGACAATGACAATCTCCAATAAGAGACAATCTAACCATCATCACTTGACATTAGATAGGGTTAATATCACTGAATTCCTTAGTATTAACATCCTGGAGGTTAACATTGACCAGAAACTAAACTGGATTTACCATATAAATGTAAATATATGTACCATTCATTGGCTACAAGAGCAGATGAGAAGTTAGGAATACTGCAGCAAGTAACTCACGTCCTGATTCCCCAAAGCCTGTCCACCATCTAAAATGTATAATGCACAAGTCAGGAGTGTAAAGGAATACTCTCCACTTGACTGACTAAGTGCAGCTCCAAAACATTCAAGAATCTTGATACCGTCCAGGACAAAGCAGCCCACTTGATTGATATCACATCACCAGGCATCTGAGCAATTTGGGGTGCTACAAGCTTGGCCCTTTCGACATTCCTTTGATAAACCATGACCTCACCAGTATCCAATGTGGAAAAGTGGTTAGTTGAGTGGGAGGCTGAAGGAACTCATCTTTCACGTGCCTGATCTTTCTGGATTATCTAGCAGTCACCCATTCCTCTTCAGCCTTTCTGGTCTTAATCTGCAGTGTATCTGCTTTATTAAACATCCTATGCACAGAGTTAATGGCTTCACTGATTCACTACAGCAACGTTAAGTGTTGCTTAAATTTCAAAACTCAGAGCTAAGTTTCTGCCACTGAAAACACTCTCCATACATGAAGCAAGCACAGCTCCGTGCATGACACCAGATGGGAATTTCACACAGCTGAACTGTCCTGCCATGTCTTCAAGCTCCTCAGGATAGTTACTTTGAAATGGAGGTGAAGAAAGCAAAAAATAAAGCAACTCACCAATCAGCTCCAATTGATCTACGTCTTTGCAAACAGACACTCAAACGGAATACTCAAGCAATCAATCAGCTTTCCCATGATACCACTGTTTGGTTTTTGTTTTAAACTCAGTGTTCTGGAAGCTGTAGTGGCAACAGTCTCTCTCCTAGGCAAGTCCAATGATAGTATGTTTACTTTCTGTGATTGATTCCAGGGGCATGTTATTTAAGTTGACAGTTGAGAACAGCACTGGGAGTACTGTTGAGGTTACCAGAAGGGCCAACTCGGGGCTGTGATGTTGAGCCCAGGTCTCTAGGTATCCTTTCAATGGATTTAACATATCCCACAGCAATATCTGATGAAATGTAAAGGAAACATTCCTAGAAACATGGCCAAGATGTATTCTTTAACCAACACCAGTGATAAATTCAAAATCTGGTTATTAACACATATCTATCTTTGGGACAATACTGTGTGCAAATTGGGTGGCATGTCTTGTATATTCTAACAGTACCGACATTCCAAAATTACTTCATTGCTTGCAAAGTAATGTTCTAAAGTTAAACTTAAATGACCTCTATAACTATAAATATTATTTCTTTAAAATGTCCAAAATCAATTGAGAACCAACATTGACCCTTGACTATTCTTTATATCACAGACTAGTTTTCATTATAGTCGGTGTGCTGGGGGCGTTTCTTATTGTTTTAGCAGTTTCTCTGCTTTGGTACATGAAGAAAATGAACAAGGGTGAGTTTCTCTTTCTCTTTGATCATTTCATTATATGTCAATAGTACAAATCAACAAATACATTGCTTATTATAAAACACCCACAATTGCAATATACTGCACATTCTAGTCAATATTTTAGATGTGATAGACTAAGACATTCATGTTGCCAGTTAAAAGCTAATATTGCCCTGAGCTGTGCAGAAATCTATATTTAACATGGGTTTTGAATAATAGAGAAATGACATGAAGTGATTTTGGTAAAAGTGAGATTTTGCCAGAAGAGTCATATCAAACTCAAAACATTAACCTTGTTTCTCTCTCCAGTGATGCTGCCAGACCTGCAGAGTTTCTCCAGCATTTTCTTTTTTGATCCTCCAGCTTGATGTGAAAGGCAGAGTGGTGACTATACAAGGTCTATGAGGTTACAGGTTGCGATAGAACGCAATGCCACTCCAGGTGAAAGCACAGATCATTCATCAAATCCTAGTTTTAAGTTCTGTTTGAAATCTATCCCATTTAGCAGGGTTAGTGCCACAGAAGGTGGCACGGTGACTCAGTAGTTAGCACTGCACCAGGGTCCTAGGTTCGATTCCAGCCTCGGGTGACTGTCTGTGTGGAGTTTGCACATTCTCCCCATGTCTGCGTGGGTTTCCTCTGGGTGCTCCAGTTTCCTCCCATTGGCCATGCTAAATTGCCCTTGGTTCTAGGTGCATTAGTTACAGGGAAATGCGTCTGGGTGGGTTACTCTTCAGAGGGTAGGTGTGGACGGTTGGGCCGAAGGACCTGTTTCCACACTGTAGGGAATCCAATCTAAACACAAAGGGGATTATCTGTAAAGTGAAGTCACATGGAGAGCAGACCAAGTAATGACAGAGGTAAAAAGAGGACTGCAGATGCTGGAAACCAGAGTCTAGATTAGAGTGGTGTTGGAAAAGCACAGCAGGTCAGGCAACATCCAAGAACAGAATACAATTCCCCAAAGGGGAATTAGTGAACCAGATGCTTGGTTATAAGCGACAATCAATGACAGTTGCTTCAATTTTGGATTAATTGAGATTTAATTCCAATGTTTGCTTGGTAGGATTTGAACCTATATATCCAAAACATTAGGCTGATCACATGAATTACTACTTTAGTGACATTACCACGACACCACTGCAGACATGTGATGGTGCAATTGAAAGTAATGAACCAAATTTCTTTAATTTGACCCAATCATATTATGCATCAGTAAAATACAGGATTAACATTTTCTCTTTAAGAAAATTTGCATACAAGCCATATATTGAGATTGTGGTGCTGGTGAGGAGCAGGAGAATCAACATTTCAGGCATAAGCCCTTCATCAGGAATTCCTCGGCTTACACCTGAAACAGCGATTCACCTGCTCCTCAGATGCTGCCTGACTTGCTGTGCTTTTCCAGCACTACACTCTCGACTCTGATCTCTAGTATCTGCAATCCCCACATTCTCCATGGAATAATCCATAATGGAATGTGTATTCAAGCAGTTATTAGATTATCTGTAATTTATAAAAAATGCAGTCTAACTTATTTTAGCTTTTCAGTCATTTGTGATTGAGAAGTTGCTCTGCTTAAGTACAAACCCATCCTTCCCCAAGACATGTGAGGTGAAATCTTTAGGTGAGTAATCTTTCAGGATAAATGCATGCGGTATGTTAGTCAAATTCCTCTCAGTAATATCTTAAGGGAAACATGAATGGAATGAGTCATTGGTGGCCTTATATTCATACAAGCATGAAGTTGCTGACAGCACCATAACTCCACATGCAAAAAAAAAGTCTGCATCAAAGGATTCTCCTTGTGACAACTCTGACAAAGTTAGATTTTAAGTAAAATATTAAGTCACATTTGTAGACAAAATTTTGTACAACAGGAATCCAGACGTGTTTAGGATTGACATCTGAAGTTAAATCTAGATATGAAGCACAAAAGACTGTCCTAAAGAATACATCATGCTGGCTGGATGTGTGAGGGAGAGCAATGGCAGCAACACAAGTTTATAAAACTGTTAAAAGTCATTATTTATCATTTATCACCTATTTTTCCCTTTCATTTTTAAAAAGAAATAATTAATCCTGATGCAGCTATAGTTCATGGTGAAGAGGTAGCGTAAACAGTTTCTCAGCTCAGATGCAGAAATAACAGTAGCATTTGTCAACTGGAACCTGTTTCACAACTCTTCACTTCCAATAAGAAAATAATATCAGTAAAATTCCTGTGGAATCCACCTCCTAACTTTGTCATTAGGAGACAGGTTTTTAATACTATTGATTCATTAAAACTGCTCCTGGTATTTTCATGAAAATTGTACACACTTATGGTCATTCTTGCGCAAATTGAACATCATCAAACAAAATTGTTGGATGTTTTTTCTTCTATGTTGCATCACATTTGCTTCCTTTTCCTTTCTCATTTAAAAGATTTTTTAAAATGTGAATCATACGGATTAAAATTCTGGGGAATGAATGATTTCTTCTGGTTCAGGTTGATGGGCCATCAACTTAAATAATGAGGAGAAGAATGATGAGAAATGTTAGGAGAAGGTATTATCACAAAGAATGGCGAAGAACATTACATTTTTTTAGGGAAAATTCAAATAATAACTTGAAGTGGAGGAAGATAAAGATCATTGAAGAGGAATAAAAGGTATTCATATTCATGTGACCCATAAAGTGCTGTCATCAGCAGCTGTGGTTCTGCAAGCCAAATATGGCTCATAAACCAACAAAAGAGATGCATTTTCCGCTGAAGAAGTAGTTCCAGAGGTGGCTCTGCTGATCTCTCTTACTGATCTCTCTCAGATTCTCATTGTAAATCACTCTTTCTGGTCAAGATGATGGTTGAGCAATTACCATGTCCGTCATACCTTTAAAAGTGAACAGTCATAATTGATTGGGATTGATTGTGCACACATAATTTGTATATAAATATCTTCCACACTTTTATACAGTAAGTCTACTTGTTTAAAATAGACTGTGCAGACAAAGGGTCATCATGCACCCTTTTGTTGAGTAAACAGACTTTGTTTGCTTAATTGTTGTATAAATAGATCTGGTTTACTGTCGTAAAAATTAATTCTGCCTGTTGCCAACACACCCAGTCATTGGCAACAGGTAGGGCCCACCTTTACTCTGTAGAAGTGAATGACATTTGAATTAAAATTAGGTGCTGATTTCTCCCTGTAGTAAATTATTTGGTTTCTCTTTTACTGGCATGATAGAACAAGTGGTCCTTGTCAATACAGACAAAGGAGTGATATGATGGCTCAGTGGTTAGCACTGCTACTTCACAGTGTTAGAGACCCAGGTTTGATTCTGGCCTTAGGTGACTGTCTGTATGGAGTTTGCACATTCTCCCTGTGCTCGATTGGATTTCCTCCCACAGTCCAAAATATCTGCATACTAGGTGGATTGGCCGTAGGAAATGTTGGGATGAGACTGGGTTGGTTACTGTGGACTCAAGGGGTTGCTTTCACACTGTAGAGATTCGATGTAGAATTGAGGGATCTTTGAGTTGCAAAACCCCAAATAAATATTGGGTAGAGGAACAGGGTTTAATTTTCACTTTCACATCTTGAACAATGTGCTGATAGAGCCCTTGGTAGGAATCAAAGGGATAGAAACTGAATGGATTCTACAACAGATGGTAACCTACTCTATGAGATAGTGAATGAAGATTGCCTCCAGACTTTCTGAGTGCTACGTAAAATGACCAAGAGCAGTATTTTTCTCCATATAGTGTGATGAAGGTTCAAAATATATCATTGTTATTTTGAAACATGGGTTCTAAAGTAGAGGAAAGAAATGGATCTTAGTTTTCAGACCATGAAAGATTGTTTCTCAGAAGTCAGAAAGTAATTTTGCACGAGTTAAAATAAATTTCTAAGAAATCATGTGATTTAGATAAATGAAAAGCAAACCACCCGAGGAGTTTTACAACCAGGAGAGATAAGTAAGTCTGAGGCAGGTTCATTTAGAAATCATTCAGAGAGAAGAGGTCCTTTACAGCAGATACGCTGTCATCAGCAGTCCAACCTGTCAGGCCTGAAGAAAGCTGAAAGAATGTCAGAAATAGAAGGCTGTTGAGGTGTCAGAGGGGCATCGTGCAAGGCTGTTGAAGACTTGAGTTTAAGAAATGTATGTTCTGCAGTAAATAAGCTGAGTTGTCAAAATGTTTAAAGGTCTCAGGAAGAGACATTAACTAAACAAAATGGCATATGGTGAATGCAAAAACCTTTCCATGAGTAAACTAATGACAGCTCCACCACCTGAACAATAAGCTTTACAATGGAAAGAGGGGTCACCCTTCACTGAGGTTCAGATTCTATAAGGTTGTTGTTGTTGTGATAAAAGGGTTGAATTGATTTCCTGATATTTGTAAAGAAACCATTTCAAATAGACCTTGAATAGTTTATACGATGTGTGCTTTGGTTTTGTGTACTAAATAGTGATTTTTGTTTGTGGTCTCCCAGCTATAGGAAAGTTGTTGTGAAACTTGAAAGGGTTCAAAAAAGATTTAGAAGGATGTTGCCAGGATTGGAGGGTATGAGCAAAAGGGAGAGGCTGAATATTCTGAGGCTATTTTCTCAGGAGGATCAGGGGCTGAGGGGCGACCTTACAGAGGTTTATAAGTTCATGAATGACACAAATAGAGTGACCAGCCAAGGTCTTTTCCCCAGAGTTGGGGAATACAAAACCAGAGGGCATACGCTTAAGGTTACAAAATGTAAAAGGCACCCGGATGGGTAAATGAATAGGAAGTGTTTAGAAAGATCTGGGCCAAATGCTGGCAAATGGGGCTAGAATAACTTAGGATAAGGGTCAGCATGAACAAGTTAGACCGAAGGGTGTGTTTACATGCTGTATATGTCTATGACTCTATGAGTCCACATTGGCGACCTCCTGTAAATATATTCAGTGACTGACCTTCATGGTAAACAAAAAGTAAAATAAAACCTATGGCTCATCAAAGCTGGCTCTCACTCTGGGATCTTACTTGTCCAATATTACCATCAACTATGATTGCAATAATAGGAAAATCATGTATACAATACAGATGAAGTTCACCTGAATATAAATCAATGTAAGGTTATGCACACCACAAGACATGCTCACTTTAGAAATGTTACGCTGATTAACTATTCCTGCCACAGCTCTTTCAACAATAACTTTGTAATCTTTCAGGGAATTGCTGCATTATATGTAGTCGAAGAGATCAGAATGCAGATGATAATCAGGTAAGAATATTAATTCTGAGTTCTCTGAATAGTATTTTGAAATTTGCAGAACTAGCTAATCGACATTTTGTAGAATCCAGAAACCAGCCAGTCAGCTGATGCAATCAATCTTTTCTCTCTTATATGCATATCTAGCTTTACCCAAAGGTAACCATGCTAATTGCTTCAACCAATCCTTTGAAGAGAAGGATTTCAGGAGAAGCTTCTTTACCCAGAGAGTGATCGGAACGTAGAAATCTGTACTATAGGGACAGTCTGTAAAAATCCCATAAATCCATTTGAGGGGAAGATAGATAGGCTCATAAGGACAAATTAATAAAAAGATATGTTGCTGAGGTTAAGAGGATTGGGAGAAGGTTCTCAAGAACAGTGATACAAGCATAAACTAGTTGGAATGTTTCTGTGCAGTAAAAATTTTCAAAACTTTACAAACTTATAATATTAAAACAAATCTATTTGCCCTCATAATGCTACAAATCTATGGTGAAGTTACTCAGAAATAAATTGGATTGTGTGTATTTTTATAATGCAGCAATTGGCAGCAGCGGAAGACAGCATCATATATGCCAATGTAAGAGTCGCAGAAAGTAGCTCATCTGAAACACGCAGTGATGGAAATGTCCAGTTCAATAAGAATGAAAATGGAATCAATTACGCAACAATACAGTTTCAAAAGAAATCATCAGCACGGACAGGTGAGATGGAAAAGGACATGATTAACAACACAAACAGTGTCATCTACAGTGAAATCAAAACTTCAAGGAAGTCCCCAGAGAACATTGGATAAACTTCATCTTTCATAATCTGCAAGATTCTCAAAAGGAAATTGATGCAATATTAATCATAAGGGAAACCATTTATTACAAGTGATTCTCATCACTCCTTAGACTGTAAAAATGAAAGAGCAGAAGTAGGGCATTCAGCCTATTGAGTCTGGTCCACCAATCAATGAGCTCATGGCTGATCTGAAAATCCTCAACTCCATCTTGCTGCCTTATCCCCATGATCATTGAGACCCTCACTGACTACAAATCTGTCTATCTCAGCTTAAAGTATACTTAATGACCCAGCCTCAGCAGGCCTATGCAGTCAAGAATTCCACTGATTCACTTTCTTCCGAAAGAAAAGAATCCTCCTCATCTCTGTCTTAAATGGACAACTCCTTACTCTGAGGTTATCCCTCTGATCCTAGATTATATAACAGGGAAAATAAACTCTTTGTATCTAATCTACCAAGCTCTCTCGAACTCATATTTTCAACAAAATTTTCTCTCCTCCTTCTGTACTCCAATGAGTACAAATCCAATCTACTCCACCTCTCTTCATAATAACATCACTTCATATCCAAAATCAACCTAAAAAACTGCCTCCAATGCCAATATATTTTCTCTTAGACAAGGGGACCAAACTGTTCATAGCATTCTGGCTATTGTCTGACTAGTGTGTTGTACAGTTTTCGCAAGACTTCCCCATTTTTCTTTGCATTTTGATGACACTAAATTTCTTCTGGATATAAGCCACCTATATATATATATTATATATACACACACATTGTCCAACTCCACCCGCAGCTTGGGAATTATTCCCAACAGTTTCTCCCAGTTTAACTGATAACCTGATACTATCCTTTGAAGATATAAGAGTAGACTTGGTTAATATAGTAGATGTCACATAATTAGGTTTCAAAGAAATCTATACAAGAAAAATGGATTGCACCTGAATTAGAAGGGGACAAATATACTGGCAGGGAAATTTGCTCGAGCCGCTCAGGAGATTTTATACTAGTAAAGTTGGGGGTGTGGGAATCGCAGTGAAATAGAGAGGAAAGAAATCAATCTGAGACTGGTACAGGTGGAAAAGGGAGTAAGTTAAACAGTCAGGGCGGGAAGGAATAAATCAGCAAACAAGATAGGACTGATCAATTAAACTATATTTACTTCAATGCAAGAGACCTAATGGGGAAGGCAGATGAACTCAGGGCATCGGTAGGAACACGGGAATAGGATATCAAAACAATTACAGAAACATGGCTCAGGGATGGACAGGACCGGCAGCTTAATGTACCTGGATATAAAATGCTACAGGAAGGATAAAAGACAGGGGGAGGGATGGCAAGATTGGAGGAGAAGGGGGAGTGGCATTTTGATAAGGGATAGCATAACTGCTGTTCTTAGGGACGATATTCCTGTGAATACATCCAGGGATGTTATTTGCGTGGAACTGAGAAATAAGAAAGGGATGATCACATTATTGGGATTGTATTATAGACCTCTAATACTTAGTAGGAAATTGAGAAACAAATTTGTAAGGAAATTTCAGTTATCAGTTAGAATAATAGGGTGGTTATGGATGGAGATTTTTTAACTTGCCAAACATAGACTGGACTACCATAGTGTTAAGAGTTCAGATGGAGAAGAATTTGTTAAGTGTGTACCAGAAAATTTTCTGATTCAGTATGTGGATGTCCCTACAAGAGAAGAAGCAAAACTTGACCTAATCTGGGAAATAAGGCAGGGCAAGTGACTAGGGTGTCAGTGGGGTGTACTTTGGGGCCAGCGACCATAATTCTATTAGTTTTAAAATAGTGATGGAAAAGGATAGACCAGATCTAAAGGTTGAAGTTCTGATTAGGAGAAAGGTTAATTTTGACGGTATTTGACAAGAACTTTCAAAAGCTGACTGAAGGCAGATATTCGCAGGCAAAGGGATGGCTGGAAAATGGGAAGCCTTCAAAAATGAGATAACAAGAGCCCAGAGTCAGTATATCCCTGTTAGGGTGAAAGGAAAGGCTAGGAGGTGTAGGGAACGCTAGATGACTAGAGAAATTGCTGATTTGGTTAAGAAAAAGAAGGAAGCATATGTCAGGCATAGACAGGAGAGATCGAGTGAACCCTTAGAAGAGTGAAAAGGCAGTATGAGTATACTTAAGAGGAAAATGAGGAGGGCAAAAAGCGGACATGAGATAGCTTTGGAAAATAGGGTTAAGGAGAATCCAAAGGCTTTTTATAAATACATTAGGGACAAAAGGGAAAGAATAGGACCCCTCAAAGATCAGCAAGGCAGCCTAAGTGTGGAGCTGCAGGAGCTGGGATAAATACTAAATCAGTGTTTTGTGTCAGTGTTTACTGTGGAGAAGAACATGGAAGATATAGAATGTAGGGAAATAGATGGTGACATCTTGGAAAATGTCTATATTATAGAGGAGGAGGTGCTGGATGTTGTGAAGCAGATAAAAGTGTATAAGTACCCAGGACCTGATCAGGTGTACACTAGAAAATTGTGGGAAGCTATGTAGGTGATTATTGGGCCCCTTGCTGAGATATTTGTGTCATCGATAGTTACAGGTGAGGTGCCGGAAGACTAAAGGTTGGCTAACGCGATGCCACTATTTAAGAAAAGTGGTAAGGAAATGCCAAGGAATTATAGATCAGTGAGCCTGACATCGGTGGTGGGCAAGTTGTTGGGGGAAATCCTGAGGGACAGGATTTAAATGCATTTGGAAAGGTAAGGACTGCTAAGGGATAGTCAGCATGGCTTTGTGTATGGGAAATCATGTCTCACCAACTTGATGAGTTTTTTGAAGAAGTAACAAAGAGGACTGGTGAGGGCAGAGTGGTGAATGTGATCTATATTAACTTCAGTAAGGCGTTCAACAAGGTTCCTCATGGGAGACTGGTTAGCAAGGTTAGATTTCAGGGAACACAAGATGAACTAGCCATTTGAATACAGAACTGGCTCAAAGGTAGAAGGTGGTGGTGGAGGGTTGCTTTTCATGTGACTAGTGGAGTGCCACAAGGATTGGTGCTGGGTCCACAACTTTATATAAATTATTTGGATGTGAACATATGAAATACAGTTAGTAAGTTTGCAGATGACACCATTATTGGAGGTGTAGTGGATAGCGAAGAAGGTTACCTCAGAGCACAATGGGATCTTGATCAGATGGGCCAATGGGCTGAGGAGTGAGTGATGGAGTTTAATTTAGATAAATGCGTGGTACTGCATTTTGGAAAGAACAAATCAGAGCAGGACTTATACACTTAATGGTAAGGTCCTAGGCAGTGTTACTGAATAAAGAGACTTGGAGTGCAGGTTCATAGCTCCTTGAAAGTGGAGTCACAGGTTGATAGGATAGTGAAGGCGGCATTTGGTATGCTTCCCTTTATTGAGTATCAGAGTTGGGAGGTCATGTTACAGCTGTACATGACATTGGTTAGGCCACTTTTGGAATATTGCTTGTAATTCAGGTCTCCTTCCTATCAGAAGGATGTTGTGAAACTTGAAAGGGTTCAGAACATACTTACAAGGACATTGTCAGGTTTGGAGGATTTGAACTATAGGGAGAGGCTGAATAAGATAGGGCTCGCAAAGTTTGTGAAGGTTTGTAACTCAAGTTGAGGTTTAGGGTGCAGGTTTGCTCACTGAGCTGTAGGTTTGACATCCAGGCATTTCATTACCTGGCTAGGTAACATCATCAGTGGCGACCTCCAAGTAAAGCGAGGCTGTTGTCTCCTGCTTTCTATTTATATCTTTCTCCTGGATGGGGTTCCTGGGGTTTGTGGTGAGATAGGGCTGTTTTCCCTCAAGCATCACAGGCTGAGGGATGACCTTATCGAGACTTATAAAATCACAAGGAACATGGATAGGATAAATAGACAAAGTCTTTTTCCTGAAGTGGGGTAGTCCAGCACGAGATGGCATAGGTTTAGGGTGACAGGGGAAAGATATAAAAGGGACCAAAGAGGCAACTTTTTCACACAGAGGATGGTGTTTGTACGGAATGAGCTGCCAGAGGGAGTGGTGGAGGCTAGTACAATTACAACACTCAAAAGGCACCTGGGTGGGAATATGAATAGGAAGGGTTTATGGGGATAAGGGCCAATGGGACTAGGTTAGGTTAGGATATCTGGTCAGCACAGACAAGTTGGACCAAAGGATCTGTTTCCGTGCTGTACATCTCTATGACTCTAAATGTTTGACAATGTGTCATGCAGTAAACTCATGACAAAGTGGAGTCTGTGGGAAAGTAGCTAAATGGATACAGAGGAATATTTCCACCTGTGGAAGAATGCAAATCTAAGGATGATCAATATCGTGCATTCATTAATAAATCTCACAGAAAAATAAGAAGAAGAATTTCTTAATCAGAATATAAACCACAGCAAATGATTAAGGCAAAAATTCTTATCTGAAAATTAGATGAGCAAATAAAAGGAAATAGAAAGATATGCAGAAAGGCTGAGATCAAGTTGATAGCATAGAAGGAACATTCATGTTATATAATCAGTACAGACTAGTTGTTTATTCCATGTAATTCTATGCATATTCCAGCCAGTGCTCTCAATAAGAGCTGTTCAAATCATTGTTGTTGTAAAATTCTTGTCTCAATTAAGACAGCCTCCATCAGTCCTAAATTTCCACAGAGCCTTTTTCAATGTATGCACCGTTAGTGTATTTACATGACAGAAGTTAAAACTGATATATATTTTACTGTAACATCTATATATGTTCATCAGTATTGGTTGCATGTTATAAGACAAACGTTCAAATATTAATAAAATGATGTAACAAAAATATGCACAACTATATCAATTTCAAAGTGAATATCATTTAAAAGAAATGCAATGTGACAATTATAAATATACCCTGCATTTCCTTCATGCTTATGTGATTTATAAAATCCCATGCAGTTTCGGCCCAACAAGCTTTTCAACAGAGATTTAGCAGAACATCCTTACTTTTCATAGAATTCTTACATAGTGGAAACAGACCATTTGGTCCATACCAGCCCTCCACACAATACTTCCCATGGCTAATCCACCTACCCTCCACACTCTGGATAATTTAGCATGGCCAATCCATCAACCTGCATATTTTTGAACTGTGGGAGGAGACACAGGGAGAATATGCAAACTCCACATAGACAGTTACCTAGGGCTGGAATTGAACCCTGGGCCCTGCTACAGTGAGGCAGCAGTGCTAACCACTGAGCTACCATGCTGTCTTCTTTTCATAGAGCCAAGGATATTTCATTTTAAAAACAACTCTTCCAGCTTCAGCTCCCAAATTCAAATGTTTCGGCATATTATGGAGATGATACAAGAGGAGGATGAAAACCATCTCCCAACTTACATCAGACAGCTGTGGTGCTGAAAATATTTATAATTATAACTGTTACAGTCTCACATGATAATTGTACCACACTGCAGAAAGATACAGTGACATACTTTATAATTAAAAAACACAATTATTTCCTTTATCTTCAGCCCAATTTTATTTTTACTCCTTTCAGATACATCCGTGAAACAATCCAATCATGAAGTCCACAGTATGTTCACAAGGGTAGCTCTCTGATAATGTAATGATTTGGATGAGGGAACCGGGGGCATTCTAGCGAAGTTTGCCGATGATACGAAGTTAGGTGGACAGGCAGGTAGTACTGAGGAAGTGGGGAGGCTACAGAAGGATCTAGACAGGTTGGGAGAGTGGTCCAGGAAATGGCTGATGGAATTTAACGTGAGCAAGTGCGAGGTCTTGCACTTTGGCAAAAAGAATAAAAGCATGGACTACTTTCTAAATGGTGAGAAAATTAATAAAGCCAAAGCACAAAGGGATCTGGGAATGCTAGTTGAGGATTCTCTAAAGGTAAGCATGCAGGTTGAGTCTGTGATTAAGAAAGCGAATGCAATGTTATCTCTTATCTCAAGAGAGTTGGAATATAAAAGCAGAGATGTACTACTAAGACTTTATAAAGCTCTGGTTAGGCCCCATTTGGAGTACTGTGTCCAGTTTTGGTCCCCATACCTCAGGAAGGACATACTGGCACTGGAACGTGTCCAGCGGAGATTCACACGGATGATCCCTGGAATGACAGGGCTAGCATATGAGGAACGGCTGAGGATACTGGGATTGTATTTGTTGGAGTTTAGAAGATTAAGGGGAGATCTAATAGAGACGTACAAAATAATACATGGCTTGGAAAAGGTGGATGCTAGAAAATTGTTTCTGTTAGGCGAGGAGACTAGGACCCGTGGACACAGCCTTAGAATTAGAGGGGGTCATGTCAGAACAGAAATGCGGAGACATTTCTTCAGCCAGAGAGTGGTAGGCCTGTGGAATTCATTGCCACGGAATGCAGTGGAAGCCGGGACGCTAAATGTCTTCAAGGGAGATTGATAGGTTCTTGTTGTCTAGAGGAATTAAGGGCTACGGGGAGAATGCTGGTAAGTGGAGCTGAAATGCGCATCAGCCATGATTGAATGGCGGAGTGGACTCGATGGGCCGAATGGCCTTACTTCCACTCCTATGTCTTATGGTCTTATGGTAATTGCTCAGTTACAATGCTGAGAGAGAAACAAGTTGCCCTGACATCTATTATCCCTCGAAAGGCTTTCAGAATTCTTACTATGCTGTCCACTTTACGAAATCGTACATTCAGAACATTCTATCAAGAAACACATGAATCTTGAGAGATTAGGGCTTAGGAGTATTAATTATTCTGATTTCACATTATATATCCAAAAATGCTAATTATAACATTTTCACTCATATTAACACTTGAATAGCAAAAATAGAAATTGCTGGAAAAGCTCAGCAGGTCTGGCAGCATCCATGGAGAGAAATCAGAGTTAATGTTTCGGGTGGAGTGACCCTTCCTCAGATCAGTCATTGAGTTCTGAAGAAGGGCAAGTTAACCTGAAATGTTAACTCTGATTTCGCTCCACAGATGCTGCCAGACCTGCTGAGCTTTTCCAGCAATTTCTATTTTTGTCTTTGAATTACAGCATTCGCAGTTCTTATGGTTCTTAACACTTGAAGTGTGTTAACTAAAACAAATGACTTGCATGTTCCAATGTGCTTAAAATTTAGTAATAAATTTGGAAAGAATGGCAGCCAATTTGGGTGCAAATGTTGTCTCAGGCAGCAATGTGGTAATGATTGGATAACTTGCTTTTTAATGAATTGAATTGAAGTAGTTTTATTGTCACATGTACTCAAAAAATTTACAAATCTCCACTTTAGACGCCATCTTAGGCACAAGGTACTTAGGTACAGATTCTTCGGTGATAATGATTGAAAGACAAATATTGGCCAAGACACCTAAATGACCAGGATAAATGCTCCTTACATGTAGACAACAGCAAAGAATGCTAAAGCATGTTACACTAACAGTGTGGCTGAGGAACTGAATAAGTACTTTGCATCAGTCTTTACAATGGAAGACATGAGTATTATCCCAGTAATTCAAGAGAGTCAGGGGCGCAGAGATGAATATGGTGGCCATCACCAAGAAGGAGATGCTAGAAAAACCAAAAGATCTGATGGTGAATAAATCACCTGGACCAGATGGACAACACCCCAGAGTTCCGAAGCAGATAGCTGAAGAGATAGTGGAGACTTTAGTAGTGACCTTTCAGGTATCACTGGAGTCAAGAGTGGTCCCAGAGAGCTGGTAAATTGTGAATGAAATCCCTCCCCCTACCTTGTTTAAGAAGAGAGTAAGGCAATAGACAGGGAATTATAGGCCGATTAGCCTGACCTCAGTTGTTGGTAAGATTTCGGAGTCCACTGTGAAGGATGAGGTTTCTGAATACTTGTAAGTGCATGGTAAATTAGGACAAAGTCAGCACGGTTTCATCAAGGGGAGATCATGCATGACAAATTTGTTACAATTCCTTGAGAAGGTACCGAACAGGTCAGACCAAGAGTCAATAGATGTTATCTACCTTGCCTTCTAGAAAGCCTTTGTTAAAGTGCCGCACAGGGGGCTGCTTTGTAAGATAAGGGCCTATGGCATTAATGGCAAGGTACTAGCATAGATTGAAGATTGGCTTCCTGGCAGAAGGCAGAGGGTGGGGATAAAAGGGTCCTTTTCAGGATGGAAGCCAGTGACTAGTGGTGTTCCACAAGGGGCAGCGTTGGGACCATAACGTTTCACTTCATACATTAATGATCTGGATGAAGGAATGGGGGCATTCTGGCTCAGTTTGTATCATTTGCAAAGATAGGTGGAGGGGAAGGTAGTATTGAGGAGGCAGGGAGGCTGTAGAAAGATTTAGACAGGTTAGGAGAGTGTGCTAAGAAGTGGCAGATGACACACAACATGGGAAAGTGAGGTCATGCACTTTGGTAGAAAGAATAGAGACATGGACTAGTTTCTAAATGGGGAGAAAGTTCAGAAATCTGAAGTGCAAATGGACTTGGGAACCCTAGTCTAGGTTTCTCTTAAGGAGACTTGCAGGTTGAGTTAGTGGTTTGGAAGGCAAGTACAATCTTGTCATTTATCTCCAGAGGATTTGATTATAAAAGCAGGGATGTAATTCTGAGGCTTTATAAGGCTCTGGTCAGAGCACATTTAGAATATCATGAGCAATTTTGGGCCCCACACCTCAGAAAGGATGTATTGGCCCTGGAGCGTGTCCAGAGAAGGTTCACGCAAATGATCCCTGGAATGAAAGGATTAACATATGAGGTATATTTGAGGATTCTGGGACTATATTTGATGGAGTTTAGAAGGATGGGGGGGGGGGGGAGGATCTGATTGAAACTTACAGAATACTGAATGGCCTGGACAGAGTGGATATTGGGAAAATGTTTCTATTGGCAAAAGAGACGAGGACCTGAGTGCACAGCTTTAGACTAAAGGGAAGACCCTTTAGAAAGGAGATAAGGAGATGCCTCTTTAGCCAGAGAGTGTGGAGTCTGTGGAGCTCATTGTCACAGAAGGCTGTGAAGGCCAGGTCATTGAGTACATTTAAAACTGAAATAGTTAAGTTCTTGATTGCCAAGAGATTCAAAGGTTACGGGGAGAACGCAGGAGAATAGGTTTGAGAAACTTATCAGGCATGATCAAATGTTGGAACAGATTCGATGGGCCAAAAGGCCTAATTTCTACTCTTATGTCTTATGGTTTTTTGGTGTAATTCCCAAACTGAACACTCTGTAAAGCAAACAAATAAGAATGTAGACTATGGTTGTTATGATCTTCAGATCGACCAAAAAACAGAATGATCCCACTTCGAAGGAATCACTGGACAAGATGTCATTCATTATAATTATTTCTTTAATACTCAGAAAACCAGTATAAATTAAGTATGAATTAACAGACAGTTAACATAAACCGTAAATTACAGCAATGACAACAAAGATAGAACTCACAGATTTACCACACAGTTCACATAGCATACATGACATTCATTTTACTTACCAACTAAAGCAAGCACAATTTTGTCTTCAAGGATTTAGCCTCCTTTCCTCAGCCAATAGCAGCAACCTCAACCAACCAATCGGAAATCCACAGGTACGGTCTTCACCAAAATGGCAGAATTCTTTAGAATCTGCCAAACTCTGTCACAAACCTCTTGATAGTATGGATCCACCAAGTAACGGAAACAACTGCAGCAACTGTATTTTTGCTGGATCCAATTGCTGTGTTCTTTGGACTGCGTACTGTGACAGTAGAATCTGGATTTGAACAACTGTATGTCATTTTACTTGGTTTCAGTCAATGTCAGTTTCCCCAGAAATCTGAAGTTTTTGTTTTCGTGTTTCTAGAAACCTAAAGGATCACTAACTCTTTTGAGTTGGCTAAAGTTTCCATTTCACTTCCAATTCAGTATTTCTCAAAGTACATCAGCTTTGAAACTATGGAGTTGATCATCACAAAACATGATGAGGGGATAGGGTAGGGGGGATGGATCTGTTTGAAGTCGCAGAGGGCTGGTGCAGACTTGATGGGGGAAATAATGAACCTCACCTCCTGTGGTACCAGCCTCTCTCTGAGGATAATAGACAGATTTTTTTTGTCACCATCAAATCACCTGTGTTTTTAGTTAAGAGAACAATTTACAAGCATAGCCTGTCAGGAACAGTGCAACAAAAAAATATGAGAGTGAATAATATTGTAGCAGATATTATTGTAGAAATATCTGCTAAAATAAGATATTTCTGTACAATTCTCTGACTCTTTAAGTGAAACTCAGTTTGGGTAGAAGTAAAGAATCACCATAGGAGCCAGAGTAAGCCATTCAGCCCCTTGAGCCTTTGGCACCATTTATTGAGATCATGGCTGATCTATAGCTTAACTCCATATAGGTGCTTTTAGCCCATATCCCTTTATACCCTGGCTTAATAAAATGTATCTATCTCAAATTTAAAACTAAAGGAACTTAACAGCTCCTTTTACACGAGCTCCATTTTCATTGCCTTTGAAGTCAATGGATACCGCCTTCTGAGGGCAATTACTTTCAAAGTAAAATATGTATTTTACAAATGAAGTATTCTATTTATTTCCTCAGAGACAAAAAAACTGCAGATGCTGGAATCCAAAGTGGACAAGCAGGAAGCTTCAAGAACACAGCAAGCCAGGCAGCATCAGGAGGTGGAGAAGTCAACGTTTCAGACATAACCCTTCTTCAGGACCTGCTGGCTTGCCATGTTCTTCCAGCCTCCTGCTTGCCAACTATTTATTTTCTTACCTGTAAGCAGAAATCACTGATCCTCCTCAAAACTGATTGATGCAGGCCTTTGTAATTATTATGAAAATCTGGATTTGGCATTTGGAAAAACTTGAACCAAAATCTAACTTATGGACAGGGTAATTTGATAATTGTACAGAGCTATTGATTGATTCTTCTCCCACTCAGAGACCTAATTTGAAGGTTCTCTAACAGTTTGCTATTGTCTGACAAAAACATGTGGCTCATTCTCCCAAGTAGAGGAAGTAATTTATATTGGAATTTCTTTGTGTTTCTTTTTCACCACAGTCAAAGTAATTTAGTTACACTAAAGAAGCAGGAGGTTCAACAAAACATGAGGTAGACCAAAACTATTGTCATTAGCAGACAGTGTAGTGGCTCAGTGGTTAGCACCATTGCCTCACAGCACTAGAGACTTGGATTTGATTCCAGCCTTGGGTGACAGTGTGGAGTTTGCATTTTCTCTGCATGGGTTTCCTCCAGGTGCTCCAGTTTCCTCCCATAGTCTAAAGATGTGCAGACTAGGAAAATTAGGCATGAAAAATGCAGGGCCAAGGGGATAGGGTAGGGGGGATGGATCTGTTTGAAGTCACAGAGGGCTGGTGCAGACTTGATGGGGGAAATGATGAACCTCACCTCCTGTGGTACCAGCCTCTCTCTGAAGATAATAGACAGATTTTTTTTGTCACCATCAAATCACCTGTGTTTTTAGTTAAGAGAACAATTTACAAGCATAGCCTGTCAGGAACAGTGCAACAAAAAAAATGAGAGTGAGAGAGAGGGAAAGGCCCACATTAAAATGGAGTTGGACGAGGAATGAATAGCTGTTGGGTCCTGGATATTTTTAATCAATCTGTTTAGACATTCTATAATACAGTTCTGGAGCAGTGATGCTTGACTCCAGATGGACACTGCCACTGAACATAAGTTTCAAAACATTTCCTCTAATCAAGCTATTTATGATGCTTTGACACACCTCTGGAACAGGTGGGCCTTATTGCTCAGAGGTAATGACACTACCACTGTACCAAAGGAAGCCAGCTCTTGACCTTTTTAAAACATAGAATCTCTACGGTGTGGAGAGAGGCCCTTCGGCTCAACAAGTCCACACTGACCCTCCGAGATTAACCAACACATACCCATTCCCTTACCCTATATTTACCCCTGACTAATGCATGTAACCTGCACATCTCTGAATACTATAGGCAATTTAGCTTGGCCAATTCACTTAACCTGCGCATCTTTGGATTGTGGGAGGAAACCAGAGCACTCAGAGGAAACCTACACAGACTTGGGGAGAATATGCAAACTCCACACAGTCACCTGAGGTTGGAATCGAGTCTTTGTGAGGCAGCAGTGCTAACCACTGAGTCACCTGCTGCCCCAAATCAGCCAATACATTATGAGAGTCCAATCAGCATCACTTGCATTCAATCAAAGGTTCCGGGGAGAAGGCAGAAGAATGAGGTTGTGGAACATGTGGACATGATCAAATGGTGCGCAGATTCAATGGGTCAAATGGCCTAATTTTGATCCTATATCTTATGGTATTACGGTCAAAGTCTAGAGCTGTTCTCTGACATAGTGGTATGACTAACCTTTAATTGACTAAGATGACAGTAGCAAAATTTCTAAGGAGTTCCTTCCTTCAACAAAAAACTACAAGTTACCACTGGATTCGCTACATTATGAATTGTAGGAGACAGTAGTCCTCGGGATAATGTCATTCCAGTGATTCAGGCTAATGTTAGGGATATGTGGGTTCAAGTCTAAGCACAACTGCTGGTAAAATTTGAAGCTAGTCTCAAAAGTAATACTGCGAAATTATTGTCGATTGTAATAAAAACCTACATGGATCACTCAAGTCCTTTATAAAAGAAAATCTGCCATCATTATTTGGTTTGGCCTCCACGTGATTACAGAGATATAACAATGTGGTTGATTTTTAACTGTTCTCTCAAATGGCATAGCAAGCCAAGAGGTTGAACAGTTCATCAACTTTACCAACACATTCCGCCCTGACCTTAACTGCACCTGGACCATCTCTGACACCTCCCTCCTCTTCCTGGACCTCTCCAACTCCATCTCCATCAATGACAACCAACTTGAGCCTTCCACATTCATCAAAGTTTCACCTGCATATCCGCCAATATTATTTATTGTATCGGTTGCTCCCGATGTGGTCTCCTTTACATTGGGGAGACTGGATGCCTCCTGGGAGAGCGCTTTAAGGAACATCTCCAGGACACCCGCACCAATCAACCACACCGCTCCGTGGCCCAACATTTCAACTTCCCCCTCCCACTCTGCCGAGGACATGCAGGTCCTGGACCTCCTCCACCACCACTCATTCACTACCCGACACCTTGAGGAAGAATGCCTCATCTTCCACATTGGAACACTTCAACCCCAGGGCATCAATGTGGACTTCATCAGTTTCCTCATTTCCCCTCCCCCCACCTTACCCCAGCTCCAACCTTCCAGCTCAGCACCATCCTCATTACCTGTCCTACCTGCCAATCTCCCTTCCCACCTATCCGCTCCAACCTGCTCTCTGACCTATCATCTTCATCCCCACCCCCATTCACCTATTGTACTCTTGGCTACCTTCTCCCCAGCCCCAACCCTCTCCCATTTACCTCTCCACCCCGGAGGCTCCCTGCCTTCAGTCCTGATGAAGGACTTTTGCCCGAAACGTCGATTTTCCTTCTCCTTGGATGCTGCCTGACCTGCTGTGCTTTTCCAGCCCCACTCTAATCTAGACTCTGATCTCAAGCATCTGCAGTCCTCACTTATGCCTAGTACTTAAGGATGGGCAACAGATGTTTGCGTTGCCAAGTGACACACACATCACATGAAAGAATAGAGAAACTAAATTTAACTTTGTTTCTATTCTGCTGTCTTAAATTAATAATGATTTTCATTTTTTTTAAATGCTCAGAAATAATCACAAATCTATTGTTCTTACGTTAATTTTTCTCTGTCCAATGTGTGACTTAAATGGCACAAATCAGGAGAATTGCAAAATGTATCCACCCAAGTCAAATCCAGATAATGAAACTGGATAAAATCCATAAATATTAAGTCAATCCATGGGAGGGAAGTAATACAAAATAGTGTTGGGATTTCTGGTGGCAAATAAATTATTGCTCCAGAAACTGCTATTTCTACTAGCTCCAGGACTTTTCACTGGAAACTGCAGTACTCACATTCCACATGCTTTCAAAGTATCTGTGAAAATTTATATAATTTCTAATGTCACACAGTGCCTAAACAATCTTTCTGGTAAGAGATAAGGGGTGCTGTTCCATTAAGGATAGTATTTGTAAGTACGTATGTGGAATATATTGATAAAAGAGCACTGGGAAAAGAAATTATAATCCTGAGAGTGAAAAGCGATTAATTTTATACACATATATGATGTTTGTAAGATTGAGAAATAGCATTGAAAGGTAAATAAGGAGAGATCCAAGTTAAACCAAGATTAGTACAGCCAATTCTGCTATTATGTGTCTTTCGTTAACATGAATTGGCTGTAACGCAATTGATGAATAAGGAACATTGTTTCTAAAACGTGAACTTGCAAAACGTGTTGGCTATAAAGCAAATACAAAAGTTTAAGTGTTATTTTTAATGCGTGATTTTTATATAGCACCAGGTTGCACAAGAACGCAACTATCATGTTATAGAAGAAATGGATATTAAAGTGAGTGGGGGAGAAGCCAATCAGTGTCCACCAAGTAGATATAAAGGAATATTAGGAATAAAGCCAGGCCAGTCAGCCAGACAGATCATGGTAATTCTGTACCTCAACTCTAACAAGAAACAGTTGGCCTTACAACTACTTTCTCAGCTATCATGACAGAATCATAAAACCAGCAAAACGTTCCTGCTCAGCACATGAAAAAGGGGATGAGTTGAAGGTGGATGTGGATGCAAATACCTTCCAATCCAATTTTGCGTTCATACATTTATGTAAATCAGTAATTATTCAGGTGTAGGATATATTGCTCTGAAATTGGAAAGGTGAGATCTATTTGTAGCTGTTGTGTTGGCTTCAAGAATTGTCACATGTTGAAGTTCCCCATTGGCCATGTGCTCTTATGCTTCAGGAGATGGTTGCAGATGTGGCATGTTAGCAACTAGGGTCATAAATTAAAAAATTGTCAGCCTCAGGTTGAGGAGAAATACCTTTCCTCAAAGAATTGTTAGGATTTGGAATGCCCTGCCTGGGAGAGTGGTGGAGGCAGATTCCATAGGAGGTTTCAAAGGAGAGCTGGATATATATTTGAAAGTGATTAACTCAGTGGGCTAAGGAAAGACAACAATCTCCCCATCAATGTCAGCAAAATGAAGGAGCTGGTCATGGACCTGAGGAAGCAGAGTAGAGAGTCTGCATCAATGGTGCTGAGGTAGAGATGGTCGAGAGTTTCAAGTTCCTGGGAGTGATGATCACCAATAATCTGTGCTGGTCCACCCATATTGTCACTTTCAAGAAAGCACAACAACGCCTCTACTTCCTCAGGTGGCTAAGGAAATTTGACATGTGCTCAAAGACATTAATCAAATTTTATAGATGCACCATAGAAAGCATTCTATCTGGATACATCACAGCATGGTATGGCAACTGCTCTTCCCAAGATGGAAGAAACTACAGAGACTTGTGAACACAGCCCAGTCCATCATGCAAACCAGCCTCCCATCCATCTACACTTCCCGCTGCTTTGGGAAACCTGTCAACATAATCAAAGACCCCTCCCACAATGGTTATACACTCTTCCATCGGGCAGAATATGTAAAAGTTTGAATGCACATACAAATAGATTCTTCCCTGCTGTTATCAAACTTTTGAACAGACCTCTCAAATGCTAATTCAGATGTCTCTTTCTCTCTTTCTGGCACATTCTCTGTGGTTGTAACATTGTATTCTGCACTCTGTTCTGCTCCCCTGATGCACTTTGTTTGGTACAATCTGCCTGTATAGCATGTAAGACAATATTTTTCACTGTATCTCAGTACACGTGATAATAAATCAAACACAAACTCAAATACGTTTGGTGAATGGAACCAGCTAGGGAGCTCTTTCAGAAGCTGGCACAGACACAATGTGTCAAATAGCCTCCTTCTGTACAGTAAAGTTCTGTGATCCTATTCCCTGGATTTTCCTCAATTCTCTCTACGCGGGAATGAGAAATAAGATCAGAGATCTTTGGTTATTCTGCTATTAGATTAGATTAGATTCCCTACAGTGTGAAAACAGGCCCTTTGGCCCAACAAGTCCACACCGACCCTCCGAAGAGTAACCCACCTAGACCCATTCACCTGCTCCCTACTAATGCACCTATCACTATGGGCAATTTAGCATGGCCAATTCACCTGACCTGCACATCTTTGGACTATGGGAGGAAACTGGAGCACCCGGAGGAAACCCACGCAGACAGTCATCTGAGGCTGGAATCGAACCCGGGTTCCTAGCACTGCAAGGCAGCAGTGCTAACCACTGAGCCATTGTGCCACCACTGTGATAATTTTGCCTTGTCAGATCCCTCGAGAATATCTCATTGCACTTTGGAAAATTTTGGACAGAAGGAGGAATACATGTGTTAATATTTTACAAATATTCCCCATGAGTTCAGCCACATGCATGGATTTAAAACAATTATAAAACAATATTTTTAAACTTTTATGGATCGATTATAATATCATTGGAACCAATCTGAGATTATTAATTATTCAGTGAATCATAATTTTAAAAAACCAGCCTTCAGCTCACCAACCTTGTCACAGTAGACGCTGCAAGATATGTCACAGTGTTGACACGGACACCAACATTATGCATGGGGACACTTCCCACCATGTACGTGGCAGGTACTCATGTGACTCAGCCAGCATTGTCTATCTCATAGGTTGCAGGCAAGGATGCCCTGAGGCATGGTACATTGGCAAGACCGAGCAGAGGCTATGGCAGTGGATGAATGGACACCGCACAACAATCAACAGACGGAGTGTTCCCTCCCAGTTGGAGAACATGTCAGCAGTCCGGGACATTCGACCTCGGACCTTTGGGTGACCGTCCTCCAAGGCGGACTTTGGGACAGGTGACAACAAAAGGTGGCTGACCAGAGGCTGATAGCCAAGTTCAGTACCCATGTGGATGGCCTCAACCAGGACCTTGGGTTCATGTCATACTACAGGAGACCCCATTGCACTATACACACACACAGACAGACGGACACACACAGACAGATACACAGACACTCCTACACACACACACACACACACACACACACAAACCTACACAAACACACACACACACTCCTACAGACACTTACACATTCCTAAAGACCTGCACACTGATGCAGACCCTCTCTCATATGCTCACACACACTCCCACAATCACACACGCACCGCTCACAGACTTGTACCCTTTTAAACTCAGACTCACACACATACTAACACTATCTCACAGACAATCATAACCACCAACCCCCCCCACCCCACCCCCCCCCCCACCCACCCACCACACACACATAAGTTTATGGGGTGAATTTTACCAAAACTGCATGAATCCATGTAAGATTCTGTAAATCTGTTTTTTAGATTAGAATCAGTCTGAACATTGTGGCACAGTGTACCTCACACCTTAAATGCATTATCTGGGCTGACATGACACCAATTGTTAAAGTTCACTTGAGAATGTAACTTTAAAAAAGTTCTGTGATTTACGTATGAAAGAACTTAAACCAACATATTCATTCCAAAAGATGAGAGACTTAACAAACAATCCAGGTCTTTTTCAATATTGAATTTCAGTTACATCACACTGTAAACATTTGCTATAAATTTTGTCTTACGATTTTATACTCCACAACCACCTGATGAAGGAGCAGCGCTCTGAAGCTAGTGCTTCCAAATAAACCTGTTGGACTATAACCTGGTGTTGTGTGATTTTTAACTTTGTACACCCCAGTCCAACACCAGTATCTCCAAACCAGTTTCTGTTCTGGAATCTAGAAAATTTTCTGACTGCAATACTTACATCATTTAATAGGGGGAGCCATTGGATTAAAGTACAGCAAACTTGATTAACTGGCAAAAACTATATCCCTCAAATACCAGAAAGTTTACTGTATTATTCTGTCCAATTTATTTATAATTTTAATTCATTTATTTATGTAAATTTACTTGTTGTTCATTTGAATGGGCACACAAAACATTCACAGATAATTCAATTTTGATTCAATTTCTACCACTATGTTTGAGTAGTCAGCTGAGGGTGCAAATGAGAAGGATGTCTGCCAGTAAGTTTTATCTAAGGCAAGATTTGGAGATGCCAGTGTTGGACTGGGGTGTACAAAGTTAAAACTCACACAACACCAGGTTATAGTCCAACAGGTTTAATTGGAAGCACTAGTTTTCAGAGCGACGCTTCTTCGTCAGGTGGTTGTGACAGGCGTCGCTCCGAAAGCTAGTGTGCTTCCAATTAAACCTGTTGGACTATAACCTGGTGTTGTGTGAGTTTTAACTTTATCTAAGGCAAGGTTGTATTATTATTTAAATGATTACTGCTGTAAATAAAGTATGACAGTGATGTGTATACCTCTTGCATTACGTTTCTATTATTCACTGTGTGTTTTTACATTGATTATGTGGACCTCTTGATCAACCAGCACACTCCTGGTCCCATAGGTGCCAGTTAATAAAACGTTTGCGGTACAGGGCGACCCCGGTATCCACGGAATCATTTGCCATGGTTTCAGTTATCCGCGGTTTACTGCGACCCGAATATATTATAGGGAACCTTCCAGAACCAAGTACAAGGAGGGTGGGGGGTGCCAGGAAGGTAAATTTCCCATTTAAATGAATGGGTTTGATCCTATGCGTGGATTCAGGTTCCGCGGTAGGTCTCGGAATGTATCCCCCCCCAGGTACAGGGGGAACTACTGTATAATCATTTTAAGTTTGTGCTGTCACTACTCTCTCAAATCTTCTTCACTCAAATGCTGAATCTCAAGTTACTCCACAGTGCTCACAAATTTAGGACTTTCTTGTGAAGCATCATTTCTTTTTGTCACAATGCATATCAGGTAAGAATTCCTCCAAGTTCTCAACACTCTCTGCATATGCAACTCCTGAAGTTCTGCAAGCTGACACAAATCATGAATTCCTCCAGCTGGGGTCTTTCTTCTTGTTCATTGGTGACCACATATTCAGTTCTCAAAGCCCCGAAGTTTTGGAATTCTCTCACTGAATTGTTCTACCTCCCTCTCTTCCTAAAGGATCAGCCTCTTTGACAAAGATATTTGTCATGTAATCTAATAAATCCTTCTTCAACTTAGTGTCAACTTAATTTGATTACACTCTTAGAAGAGCCTTGCAACTATATTAAAAGAATTGTACAAATGCAAGCTGCTGATGTGTAAATTCTCAATCTTACAATTTAAATTCAAATCCCAACCCCAATATTAATTTGTTCATTTTAGACGTTAACCAAGAAGGCACCAGGTAACAATCTCGTACAGGAGATCTGAAAGATATTAACTAGTGCATTCTTGATTGTGTCACCTCTGTTGATCAAAGTTCACTTGCAAACACTCCGTGTTCTTCCCCAACATATAGATTAATTTTGCTTTTCTGTTACATTGACAATTCTTGCTAATTGTCCTGATGAGTGCAAATGCAAAAGCTGCACATCAATGTCTTTTTAACAATACTCAAATTCTGTACTACAAAATGACTATTTATAAACTTTGTTTCAGTTGATGGTCAATAAAGCTGTTGAGGAATCCTCAGTAGGTAGGTTTGAAACCTATTTGGCTCACTTTGTTAAAGGGGCACTTTAATATGCATTCATCCCTTAATGATAGGCACCTGCCTGGGAACCTTTAGCGAACCTATCAGCTCAGGCCATATTACTCCCACATTGGTCCTTTAGATGTGTAAAGCATGATGCATGATGGTTAAACCAAATTTTGTCAGTCTCATGAAGAGAGCTGTTGATGACAAAGTGTTGCAGATTGGTAGACTCTAAGATCATAAACTATTGTCAAGGGTCATACTGAAACTGGAAGATAACCATCTAGCATCCCAAGTGGAAAAAGCCACGATCCCTGGAATATTTTTCAAACCCCTCAGCCTTCTGCATGACAGAATGTTTGACATAAAATGTAAATATGTATTGAAACTTACAATCTGTTCTGACAAGTGAAGTGAGGCACCTCGTGCTGTAGTGAAAGAAACTAATATGTGTTACACATTATATAACACGTCAGATTTGACATTATGTAGTATAAATTCACAACTTTTCTGAAGAAGGTTTGCTTTATGGGAAAAATGTGCTTAATTAATGTCCTTTACTTATTTCAAGAGAATTTGGACGCAATGATCTTTTTGGTTTCTCTTAATGACCTGGCATTAAGAGAAACCAATTGGAAAATTCAGAATTCAGTCTAAACTGTAAAGTTAATCTCATTTACACGGTTAATCAATCAGGTGTGTAGCTGTTTCTTCAAGCTGAGATACTGTTGAGATGCAATCAGGACTGACTTTCTTTCAATGACAGCCACAGAGGGAAGCTCTCTGTTGCTCTGACTGCTGGGGAGAGAAAAATGTGTTGACAGCAGATGCCACCACTGCTGGCTGTCTTTTTCCACTGACACTGATAATAGTGCCTCAGCACTCATATCAGCAAGGCACTAATACTAAACAACAGAAAACCCAAGGACAAACATGAGCTACAACATAGATTTTACTGCTGCATGCTGGTTGTGTCTGTCTTTAGATGGGCAATCATATGAAAAATCACTGAAAATAATACATTTTTTCAGTTTGAACATTAAATGGAAATTGCAAACTCCACATTATTTTGTTTAAAATTTCCATTCATGGGATGTTGTCATTGTTGAATGGGTCAGCATTTAGTGCCCTTCCCAAGTTGTTCTTGAGAGGATGGTGGTTAGCTGCTTTCTTAAACAGCTGCAGCTAATTGCTGCAGATAGACCCACAATGCCATTACGATGGGAGTTGCAGGAGTTTGACCTACCGACACTGAAGGAACAGCATTGTATTTCCAAATCAGAAAGGTGAGTGGCATGGAGGGAAGTTGCAGGAGGTGATTTTCCTATGACTTTGTACTTTGCAGAATAAATAATTTAATAATTAACTGCAGCTTTTCAATAAAAACAGAACATGATTCATGCTTTTTACTACCTCTCGTTAACATTAAGTGAAAAGTGGGACAGGAAAACATGACATGCCAAGACTTCAAAAAGAGATTTAACAAAATTTTACATCAAAAGACATGGACATTCATTTAATGTAAAAACTCTTAATTTATTAATATTATTCAAAGAATGTTTTAGATATATATCCAATTTTAAATGTCTTTAAGGTGCTTTTACTGTCCTTGATAGTCCTTGTTTTTCAAGTTTCATTGCATAACAAAACTACTGTCAAACTATTAAAGGCTACAGCAATGCCATAAGCTTTCAGACGCAACTGTTTGTGTTCCATTTCTCTGCACCTTCATAGCACTCAGCAACAGTGTCAATAAAACCTCCTCTGTCTCGGCCTATGGGACACACTTCTACAACCCTCTTTGGAAAATATAAGAAACAGAATGTGTCCTTAGTAATGTGAGCATTCACATCATTCACAAAGTGTGGTTTAATTTACTCCTCCATGCAGTGGAACATGGAGAACTCTGATAAGGAGGGTCATGGAATGCCTCCACCGCTGGCATAGGGAAATTTTACTGAAAAAAAAGCAGCACAAGCCTCGGCATGCAAATAGAGTAGACACAGACACATGCAGGCTGGTGAATACTTATCGTTTCAGGTGAGAGGAAATCAATTCCATGCCCATGTGGAGCCTATAAGATCTTGATTTATCTATAAGGATTGCTGACTGCAGGTGCTACTTTTAAGTTTGAAACCTAGAAACATAAAAGTTGCCTCGATTACTTCTGCTTCCAAAGGTGGCTATCTTCAATCCACGATGATGTGGTCAAGATTGCTTGTGACTAGCATTTGCATCCCACACAGTCAGATAGTGCATGCATCTCACATGCATAATTATATGAATACAGCTGAGTTCAACCTGTTCTGTGAAAGTACCTGATCAATGTAAGCGCACCTTAAAGAGTCTCATGTCACTCACAAATAGGCTCCCCCATCCCCCATCCTTACCATGCTCAGACAGAAAAAATACACTATGGGTGTAGTCACAACCATTTTGGATTTCCAGTGCACATTTTAAGTTGCATGCATATGGAAGACAACATAGTTCTGGCTTGACATAGTGCCCTGCAGACTTACTGTGATAATCAAGAGACAGGCCCCCAAACCTCTATGCTCCTTTCTCCCTGGCATGCCTTATCGAGCCCATCAACACTGATACTCCAAACATTTCAATGGTCCACTTTAAATTACTATTTTATGTCTCAACATTACCCTGAAGCCCATCATTGAATATTTTCAGGGCAGTGACAGACTCTTGTTGGCCATGATTATCAGGGTAGGTGGAATTCGAGACATAAACAGATCATCCAGAATCGTTTTGAATGGTGGAGGAAGCTTAAAGAGCCATATTCTGCTCCAAATTCATACCTTAACAGAGCCATGAACATATTTAGTTCAAAACTGCAAGCAATCTATTCTACATTATCAATAACAGGGAGCTTTATTTTCCAAATTGTTAAATAGCGGACATATACAAAAAATGAAGACCTTGATGAATAGAAGTCAGTACCAGATTAACCGGGAAAATCTAAGGAAATGCTTGCAAATTTAAAAGCTGATTCAGCTTCCCTGTATTTTGTTTGCATATTTGATATAATGTTCATTTGTGTATGTTTTAACTTCACCATAAAAAACTTCAAATTTTAGGAGTTAAAAAGAATTGGGAGAGACTATATTTCAATGAAATCTTTATTCACTACATTTGTACAATTTATTCTCTGACCTAGACATTACCAGAGAGCAGTGGCATGTCACGTATTTTACTTATGCCACTCAGAGTTCAGTTCATAGAATGGAATGCCTACAATGTGAAAGCAGGCTATTCAGCCCACGGTGGCCCTCCAAAGAGCTTCCCATCCTATCTCTGCATTTCCCATGGCTAATCCACATAGCCTGGACACCACAGGCAATTTAGCATGGCCAATCCAGCTAACCTGCACATCTCTGGACTGTGGGAGGAAACCAGATAACCCGGAGGGGATGCATGCTGACTCAGGGAGAATGCACTTGCTCCACACAGTTACCCAATGGTGGAATCAAACCCTCGTCCCTGCTGCTGCGAGGCAGCAGTGCTAACCACTGAAGCCACCATGCCGCCCCAATCATTAGGATAGAAACTCAGAATTTTGTTCCCTCTTTTTTACAATGTTGACACCTTTTTCAATTGCACTCTCCCTTTTCTTGGGTCTGCTGGAAAGAAAAAAAATACAATTCAATAAGAGGTCATCAAAATGTCAGCATTTCTCAAAGTGCTTTCAAAATTAGGCGTCACTTTTTGCAGTGTTGTCACCACTTCACATAGAGTTTGTAGAACACAAAGTTCTACAAATATGCAAGGAAAAAAAAGGCTTGTATTAATAATTCACAACTTCAAGCACTTGCCAATAAGTATTTTTGTTGAGTTATCACAATTGCAATGTGGTAGTCAATTTGTGCACTGCAAGACACACAAACAGCAATTTGATAATGTCCAGATTATCTACTTTCATAATGGTTTTAGTTGAGGGATAAATATCAGCGAAAGCAATTGTTTGATATCTTAATATAAGAAAATAGAAGGTTTGCTGTTTAGCCTGTTGCCTAGCAGGTGCTAAGCATGATGATTTATTCTGAAACAGGTGTAGGAAGTTAATTTGGAGACTGTAATTGCAGTAGTGCTGCAGAGCTAATTATGTCCTTTTTGGGATCTGTTGCTTTTATTCAAACTGAGGCAGAAATTTGAGTCATTTCAGCAGATGTTAATTAAAATTATGTGCAAAACTAATGGTTGCAGTTAAAACTAATAATGGGGGCAAACATAGAAAATAGAATGCCAAATGACACAGGAGGTTATATACAAATAATTAATAGAGAAAAGGAGAGTATATTTTCCATGCAGAAAGCCCACTCGGTTATGATGAGTCAGAGCTCAATGTCATGGGAAGTGTAAATGCAAATTCCTCAAGTATGCAGTGACTTTTTATAACTGTCACAAGAGGGTCAATAAGCTTAAACTTCATTGTACATATGACATCAAAACTACAGTATCTGCCACTCTGGACATTGATGACCCATAACTATTCCTCATTTGAAATCTGACAAGTGACAGAACAGTTTTCTAAACATTTGTAATTCTTAATAAAGCTGAAGTTGCAAAATCTACACATTAAATGTTTATAAGCTTATATAGTTTACTATTTGAATATTTCAAATCAACAATTTGCACAATTGTTTTCTGTCCCTTTTAATTTTGTTACTATATACGCAGAGATTCGACAGTGTTCAGAGTTAATACTATAATCCAAATTTAAATCTTCAAAGATTAATCCACCACTAGATTCATTTTCAGAGACTAATTCCATTGTTTGAAGATAATGAAGGGAAGCTCATCAATGTAGTGATTTAAGCATTAGACTCTTATATCTAGGTTCAAATCCAAACAAGATTGATGGAATTATAATTTAGCATATAGACATTTCAAGCCAGTGTTTAAACAGCAACTTGCATTTATATAGTACCTTTAACATTAAAACTATATGCCCCAAATATTTCACTTGTCATGAGACAACCATCCACTTCAGGCCAAACAAGGGAGATTAGAAGAAACTGAAACCTTAGTCTGAGAGATGGATTTTAAAGAAAATATTAAAGGAAAAATGATGGTGTGATGAAATATGCCTTTAAGAGTAGTTTATTCTGTCCTGTTTCTCTTGAAGAGGAGCGTTGTAATCCTGGTGTAGAACCATCTGCTCCTTGGAAAGCAACGTCAATAACTTTAGATGTTTTTTTTTAGAAGTTAGACAGAAGAAGCATGAGAGAGTGGAGTCTGGCTCACACAGATCCAGGGTTTTACTTTTGTTTTTAGTTGCTGAAGTTGAAGTTGTTAGATACAGCTCTCTCTCGCTGCTGCTGGAAAAAAGCTTGAGTGTTCTCTCTGCTGCTAGACTCATTCTGTTGCTGTTTCTTTTCCTGGACTGGAGAAGAGAGAACAAGTGAGGGAAATCAGTTTTGCTGAATTTGTCTTTGTCAAAGGTGTGTTTATGGGATGCTGCTAACATTTGGAACAGCTGAAGACTATTTTGTTCAGTATTTTTAAAGAATTAAAGTAATACTAATTTTTCTTTTTTTTGTTTGTGCTTCAACTGTGGTGTAAGAATAAAGTGTTGCTTTGCTTAAAGCCTAGTAGTTTGACCAATTGAATCTCATCTGGAACACAGTGCCTTACACTTGCCTTTAAATAAGATAAATTTGGGGCCTTGGCTATCTCCCTAATATGTTTTGAGTGGATTTGTTCAAGTCCATAATAGATTTTGGGTGGGAATTTCAAGCTCAGGGCATAGACCAGTGCTTCCCAAACTTTTACTCACATTGACTTAATCTTGAGGTTTGAAAATTATCACAACTCTCCTCTGGCAGAACTTTGAGTGTTGGTGGGTGGAGGGGGGGGTGATGTGGGTGTGCTGTTAGCGTGTCAATGCAGCTGATGGGACTTGCATAGGATAAGAACTGCAAATAGCATCTGTTAACCAGCACAAACCAGGAGCTGTCAATAGACAATAGACAATAGATGCAGGAGTAGGCCATTCTGCCCTTCGAGCCTGCACCGCCATTCAATATGATCATGGCTGATCATTCCTAATCAGTATCCTGTTCCAGCCTTATCTCCATACCCCTTGACTCCACTATCTTTAAGAGCTCTATCCAATTCTTTCTTAAATGAATCCAGAGACTGGGCCTCCACTGCCCTCTGGGGCAGAGCATTCCACACAGCCACCACTCTCTGGGTGAAGTAGTTTCTCCTCATCTCTGTCCTAAATGGTCTACCCCGTATTTTTAAGTTGTGTCCTCTGGTTCGGCACTCCCCCATCAACGGAAATATGTTCCCTCCTGCCAGAGTGTCCAGTCCTTTCATAATCCTATACGTTTCAATCAGATCCCCTCTCAGTCTTCTAAACTCAAGGGTATACAAGCCCAATCGCTTCAGTCTTTCCGTGTAAGGCAATCCTGCCATTCCAGGAATTGACCTCGTGAACCTACGCTGCACTCCCTCAATAGCCAGAATGTCTTTCCTCAAATTTGGAGACCAGAACTGTACACAGTACTCCAGGTGTGGTCTCACCAGGGCCCTGTACAGCTGCAGAAGCACCTCTTTGCTTCTATACTCAATCCCTCTTGTTATGAAGGCCAGCATGCTATTAGCCTTCTTCACGACCTGCTGTACCTGCATGCTTGCCTTCATTGACTGGTGGACAAGAACACCCAGATCTCTCTGAACAGCCCCTTTACCTAATTTGATACCATTGAGGTAGTAATCTGCCTTCCTGTTCTTGCCACCAAAGTGGATAACCAGACATTTATCCACATTAAACTGCATCTGCCATGCATCTGCCCACTCACCTAACTTGTCCAGGTCACCCTGTAATCCCCTAACATCCTCATCACATTTCACCCTACCACCTAGCTTTGTGTCATCAGCAAATTTGCTAATGTTATTGCTGATACCATCTTCTATATCATGTACATATATTGTAAAAAGCTGCGGTCCCAGCACGGATCCCTGCGGTACCCCACTGGTCACTGCCTGCCATTTCGAAATGGAGCCGTTAATCACTACCCTTTGTTTCCTATTAGCCAACCAATTCTCTATCCAATCTAGTACTTTGCCCCCAATCCCGTGCGCCCTAATTTTACTCACTAACCTCTTGTGTGGGACTTTATCAAAAGCTTTCTGAAAGTCCAGGTACACTACATCCACTGGATCTCCCTCGTCCATCTTCCGAGTTACATCCTCAAAAAATTCAAGAAGATTAGTCAAGCATGATTTCCCCTTCATAAATCCATGCTGACTCTGTCCTATCCTGTTACTATTATCCAGATGTGCCGTAATTTCATCCTTTATAATAGACTCCAGCATCTTTCCCACCACTGAGGTCAGACTAACTGGTCTATAATTTCCTGCTTTCTCCCGCCCACCCTTCTTAAAAAGTGGCACAACATTAGCCGCCCTCCAATCCTCAGGAACCGACCCCGATTCTATTGAACTCTGGAAAATAATCACCAGCGCATCCACGATTTCCCGAGCCACCTCCTTCAGTACCCTGGGATGCAGGCCATCAGGTCCCGGAGACTTATCAACCTTCAGACCTAACAGTCTCTCCAACACCAAATCCTGGCAAATAGAAATTCCCTTAAGTTCAGGTCCTTCAGCCACTGTTACCTCAGGGAGATTGCTTGTGTCTTCCCCAGTGAACACAGATCTGAAGTACCCATTTAATTCCTCTGCCATTTCTTCGTTCCCAGTAATATATTCCCCTGCTTCTGTCTTCAAGGGCCCAATTTTTGTCCTAACCATTTTTTTGCCTTGGACATACCTAAAAAAGCTTTTACTATCCTCCTTTATATTCTTGGCCAGTTTACCTTCGTACCTCATTTTTTCTCTGCGTATTTCCTTCTTACTAATCCTCTGTTGTTCTTTAAAAGCCTCCCAGTCCTCCGTTTTCCCGCTTATCTTCGCTAAGTTATACTTTTTCTCTTTTAACCTTATATGTTTCTTTACTTCCCTCGTCAGCCACGGCCGCCCATGTCTCCTCCTGGGATCTTTCTTCCTTTTAGGAATGAACTAATCCTGCATCTTCTGCATTATACACAGAAATATCCGCCATTGTTCCTCCACGGTCTTCCCTGTTAAGGTATTGAACCATTGAACTTTGGCCAGTTGCTCCCTCATAGCTCCATATTTCCCTTTATTCAACTGAAATATTGTCACTTCAGATTGTACCCACTCCCTCTCAAATTGCAGATTGAAGCTTATTGTATTATGGTCACTACTTCCCAATGGCTCCTTCACTTCGAGGTCACTGACCAATTCTGGTTCGTTACACAATACCAGATCCAGAATCGCCTTATCCCTGGTCGGCCCCAGCACCAGCTGCTCTAAAAATCCATCTCTGAGGCACTCCACAAAGTCTCTTTCTTGAGTGGCCTGATTCAGGAATCAACAATGCTGTATTAAAGACGTATACATTGAGACAGCAATGACATCTCAACTGTTTTAACGTAGTTCGAGGTGAACATTGCTGCCTCAGAGCATGCAACACCAAACTTGCAGCTGACAATCTCACCTGGGGTCCTAACCCTCATTTTGGAAAACCCTGAACTATACAGCAAAAGGCATGGCCAGCAATGATGATGTCAAATGTATGGGCCAAAGGTAGAAGAACAAAGATTTCTTTGAGAGTGATATATTTAAAGAATATTAGAGATAAAGGTAAGGCCATGAAGGAATTTGAACAGAAGGATGAAAATTCACAATTGGAGGTGCTGGGTGACTAGTACTTAGTCGGCAGCACAATGAGTGATGGGAGGTAATGGGTACAGTCAGTTCTTCTATAATGCAATGGTTGCATTCTTGTGCAAAGCTGCGTTATATAAAAAAATCACACTTTAGAAACAGCACTTAAAGTATTGACAATGTAATCACGTTACAGCCAACACGCACTTTAAGAGTTCATGCTCTAGAAATAGTGTCCCGATTTATCTATCACATTACAGCGAATTCGCATTGATGAACCGCACGTTATTAACAGAACGACCTGGATGTGGAATTTGGGGTTGGATAAATACAGGGATCGGATTCAGAGTGAGCTGAAGTTAACGGAGGTTGACGGATGGAGGATGTGAAACTGACCAGGAGAACTTGAAAATAGTCAAGAAAGCTTTCCTAACCTCAGTTTGCATATAATTCTGAATGCTTTCTGGGATGTCAGCAGCAAAACCAGCACTGGTTTCCCATCTTCAGAAAGATTTTGTGAAACTTGAAAAAGAGTTCAGAAAAGATTTACAAGGATGTTGCCAAGGTTGGAGGATTGAATAGGCTAGGGCTGTTTTCCCAGGAGTATCGGAGACTGAGGGGTGACCTTATATAGCGTTATAAGATTATGAGGGGCATGGATAAGATAAGTAGACAAAGTCTTTTCCGTGGGATGGTGGAGTCCAGAACTAAAGGGCATAGGTTTAGGGTGAGAGGGGAAAGATACAAGGGACCTAAGGGGCAACGTTTTCACGCAGAGGGTGGTATATGTATGGAATGAGCTGCCAGAGGAAGTGGTGGAGGATGGTACAATTGCAACATTTAAAATGCATTTAGATGGGTATATGAATAGGAAGGGTTTGGAGGGACATGAGCCAGGTGCTGGCAGGTGAGACTAGATTGGGTTGGAATATCTAGTCAGCATGGACGGGTTGGATCGAAGGGTCTGTTTCCATTCTGTACATCTATATGACTCTATAATTGTCCTTGAGAAAGTGATGGTGAACTGACTTCTTGAGCCATTGTCATCCATCAGGTGTATATAGAGCTACAGGGAGTTCTAGGAATTTGACTCAGCAACAGTGAAGGATAGATATTTACAAGTCAAAATGGAATTAAAACAGAAGCTGGAGCAGTACACTGTTATTCTAGCCCCATTATTGCACAGGTCACAAAATAATAATATTTTTTTCAGGTACCAAAATGACCAATTGTGTAATTGTCAGTATCAGATTTCAAACAACAAGGTTTCTTAATAGACAGTTATTGCATTGTTGTCAAAAGAAAACTTATTTCAATAAAGATACAATGAATGACTAGCATACACAGTCATAGAATCATAGGGATTTACAGCACAGAAACAGACCCTACGCTCCAACTCATTCATGCCAACCAGATATCCTAAATTAATCAGTCCCATTTGCCAGCACTTGGCCCATGTCCTTCTAAACCCTTCTTATTCATATACCCATCCAGACGCCTTTTAAATGCTGTAATCGTGTCAGCCTCCACCACTTCCTCTGGCAGCACATTCCATAAATGCATCACCTTTTGTGTGAAAAAGTCCCCCCAGAGACAATTTAAATCTTTCCCATCTCACCCTAAACCTATGCCCTTTATATTTGGACTCTCCTAACCCAGGAAAATGACACAATCTATTTACCATATCTATGCCCCTTTATAAGGTCACCCTCCAGCCACCAAGGCTCCAGTAATACAGAAAACAAATACATGAAATGGCCAAAAAATCCATGTTTGGAGGCAATGCCAGTGTAATATTGTTACACTGTTAATCCAGCAATCCCAGTAATTTTATGGAGATCTGAGGTTTGAATCCAGCCATGGCAGTTGTGAAACATGAGTGTTATTAAAATCTGAAATTAAGAGTCTAATGTTGACCATGAAACCATTGTTGATTGTCAGTAAAAACCTATGTGATTCACTAATGTGGGGGGAACTGCCATTCTCAACTGGTCAAGCCAACATTTGAATCCAGACCCACAGCAATGTAATAAACTCTCAACTATTCTCTGAGCAGTTATGGATGGGCAATAAATGCTGGCCTGGCCAGTGACACCATCCTGTGAATGAATTTTTAAAAATGGAAACACACATACATTTTCTTGCTCTTCAGAAAGAGATTTTTTAAAAGATTTCTGTGCAGCGTTTCTGAACAAAAATGCTTTGGTCATTTCTTGAAGGCAAAAATGTAAACCATGCAATGCTCCATAGCGCCTGATATTCTGACACATGTGGCCAAGTTATTAATGATGCACAATTGTCTCTGGAGTCTTACAGACAGAGTTGCTCATTAAATACAACCTTGAGATGTTTTTTTCAATTACTCTTTCAAAAGAAAAATAAGTTTAACCTTGAACTCAACAGGTGGTTTTCTTTTAAAGATTGGAATATCTGCCACCAACAGGATATTGATGGTGTAAAGATTGACAATAATAATGTTATTAAATATCAAGGTGAGTTTGTTAAATTCTCAATTTGTTAAATTGATGGCAATGTTCGTTGTCTGGAACTTGTGTGGTAAGAATGCTATTCGCTACGTTTCTGTCCAAATTGTAATTGTACAATGTTGGACAGATCTTGCTGCATATGAGCAGATACTGCTTCAGCGTCTGTCGAATCATGAATAGTACTAAACTGTGCAATCATCAGCAGTGCTAGCCTTATGCTAGACTGAAGTTCATCAATTAAGCAAATTAATATAGTAGGATCTAAGTCATTACACTGAGGAACTTTTGCAATTAGTACGGTCACTACAAGAGACTGACTAAGACAAACACAACTTACAAAACTAAGGGAAAATATTTTTACTTTGGTAAGTGTTTGTCTTTACTCCCTGGGGTGCTAATTAGGCAGAATGAACCATCCATCTATTATAGAACATATAATTTCAATTTCATTGATTTCATTTCTCTCTCTAAAAGTGTTCTTTCAGATGGCAATGACAAAATAAATAGCAACACAAATCTCAATGGATATCAGGTGTGCTTGGTCTGAAATTCTGCAACTGAGTTGCTATGATCCCAGTTGATATTATTACTGGAAAAGTCAAACTCAAGATAAGAACATGGCTTGATGGATCATATTTGTATTTGATTCAATTTTAACAAAGTGGTTTTTCACTTAAACATAAGCCCATAATGCTGCAGATTTTGATTTAACAACAGATGGAAGTTTATTACAAAAGGAACGTTCTCATATAATACACATGGAAGAATGCCTGTACCTAACATTTTGGTGGGTTTAAAGCAATTGCAACTTCAATGGCAGATAACTTCTTCCTGGAAGTGGCACCCACCTGAGTGGCCCTGAACTCGGCGTAACCTTTTCAGGGCTTTTATCACAATATTTCTGGTCTGAGACTAATAACAACTCTTCATTCCAAGATAATCTAATTCACAGTTTATCATTGTCTTCCCAGAATCTTGGCTCTATACAGCAATCATGTTCCAACATCTTCACTGGACTAACACAACCTAAAATTAAAAGTAAAACCAAAAGTCTCTTTGCCTCAGCTATGGGCATTTGTTTCCATTAAGGTTAACTTACATCACTAACAAACTTTTGGCTCCCCATTATTTAACATGCTACATTATGAACAAGCTAAAATAAACACAAGTCCAATCGTGCACAAAATCCATTCACTCTGTAGCCAGGCTTCAAAAACTCTCTTTAAAGGAAAGTGCCATGACTATAGAAATACCAACAAGTGAATTATTATTCAGATGCAAAAAAACCACACTGATGGGTATATGAATAGGAAGGGTTTGGAGGGATATGGGCCGGGTGCTGGCAGGTGGGACTAGATTGGATTGGGATATCTGGTCGGCATGGACGGGTTGGACCGAAGGGTCTGTTTCCATGCTGTACATCTCTATGACTCTAATACCAGCTCAAAACTAGAAGTCTAAACTTACAGCAACTAGCATTTAAAATTATTCAATTTTACAGCACAGAATGAGTATTCATAGCAATATGGCTGCTAAGCTTGCACAGGCATGGCCTAAACTGGCTATCATAGGAGATAGGGTGCAGTAAGTGCCTGTGCATGTGTCAATGATGGCCCTGTGTTCCATATACAGTGGCATCCTTATCAATGTTCGCATTCTGATGAGGGGTTGGAGAGGCTAGCGAAGGGGTGGGTGAGAGACAGAACACTGTGATGGGGCGGGAGTTGTGCCCTTCTAAGGGGCAATATGGGGTGGCTCAGTGATTAGCACCGCTGCCTCACAGCACCAGGGACACAGGTTCAATTCCACCCTCAGGCAACTGTCTGTGTGGAGTTTGCACATTCTTCCTATGTCTGTGTGGGTTTCCTCTGGGTGCTCCGGTTTCCTCCTACAGTCCCAAAATGTGCAGATTAGGTGAATTGGCCATGCTAAATTGCCCAAAGCGTTCAAGGGTGTGTGGGTTAGATGCCTTGGTCAGGGGAAATGTAGGCGATTGGGATTGGGTGGGATACTCTTCCGAGGGCCAGTGTGGACTTGTTGGATCAAATGCCCTGTTTCCACACTATAGGGATTCTATGATTCTCTAGCCACTGCAGCCTTTTCAATCACCGAGGTGGGTGGGGTCTTTGATTTGTGCCTATTCACATTGAGTATGACCTTCTCTCCCTCCCTACTCCCCACTCCATTATTCACATTTCTGGCAACATAATTTTCTTCCAATGCTTCAATGACATTGAGTCTTGACAGAGTGGCATTCACAACAAATGAAGCCATTCTGTAAACACTTAGCAGGTCTTATGAGAAGAAAAAAAATGTTTAATTTCCTCAAATGCTGCTTTTATTTCAGATTTCTAGCATTTTATTTTTGTTTATCTTGATAAGTGCATGGTTGTGTGTGTATATTTATATTAGTACCTGCATGTTGACTTAAACCTTTAATGGAGGCATGACAGGTTGAGAGAGTGGTTAATAAAAAATACAGTCTCTCGGCTGTTTTAATGGGGGCATAGAGTACAAGATCAAGGTGAACTTGTATAAGATACTGATTCTCTCTCAGCTGGAATACTGCATACATGTTGCATTGTGCTGGGCAGTGGGGTTAGCACTGCTGCCTCACAGCACCAGGGAGTCGGGTTCAATTCCTGCCTCAGATGACTGTCTATGTAGAGTTTACACATTTTCCCTGTGTCTTTGTGGTCCAAAACTAGAGGGCATAGGTTTAAGGTAAGAGGGGAAAGGTTTAAAAGGGACCTAAGGGATAACATTTTCGTGCCAAGGGTTGGGCATGTATAGAATGAACGCCAGAGGAAATGGTGGAGGCTGGTACACTTACAACAATTAAAAGACATCTGGATGAGTATATGAATAGGAAGGGTTTAGAGGGATATAGGTGAGTAGATAAATTTAGGATATCTGGTCAGCATGGATGACTTGGACCAAAGGCTATACAGCTCCATGTTTCAAGGCTGTACAGCTCCATGATAAGTGAGTTTTAAGATGATTTGTACTCAGGTTGAAGACCCAAGACACAAATTCCAAACACCACCAACTTCATCAGCAAGGACAGTATCGTCAAGCTACTGGACCTATGCCTTACTACCCACTTCACCTTCAACAACAAAACCTACAGACAAACCAACAGAACACCCGTGGGATGTCCGATATCAGGGTTCTCAGCAGAGGCAGTAATGCAGAGACTCAAGCAAACAGCTCTGCCAACCATCCAACCCAAACTCTGGGTCTGCCACGTTATTGACACATTTGTCATCATTAAATGAAACAAATTATAGGAAACCTTCAAGACCATCAATAATACCCTTACAGGCATAAAATTCACTAAAAAAGGAGGAAAACAGCAACAAACTGCTGTTCCTAGATATCACAGTAGAGCGAACAACGAACGGGGAACTTCAACAGGAAAACAACACATACGGACTAAATATTGAACTACAGAAGCAATTATCCTAACATTCAAAAACAAGCTGCATCAGAACATTATTTCAATGAGGCACCACACACTGCAGCACAGAGGAACTACGCAGAGCAGAGGAAAATCACCTAGGCAGCGTATTCAAAAAGAATGGGTACCCAATGAACACAGACAGCCGATTTCTCAGCAACAAACCCAAACAAGCAGACAAACGCATCCAGGCACCCTAGCCACTCTCCCCTACATCAAAGACATTTTGGACATGACTACCAGACTGCTCAGACCCCTTGGCATCATAGTAGCCCACAAACCCACCCAACACACTAAAACAGCAGGTAATGAACTTTAAAGACCCTATAGAGACAACAAGCATAACTAATGTCATTTACAAAACACCTCGCAAGAACTGTAACAACACTACATTGGACAAACAGGCAGAAAACTACCCACCAGGATACATGAACATCAACTAGCCACAAAACGACATGACCCTCTCTCAGTAGTATCCTTACATACAGATAAGGAAGGACACCACTTCAACTGGGATAACACATCCATCATAGGACAAGCCAAACAGAGACATGCACGAGAATTCCTAGAAGCATAGCATGCCAAACGGAACTCTATCAACAAACACATTGACTTGGATCCCATTTACCACCCCCTGAGAAAAAGAACAGGAAATTACATCACCATAGGAAATGACATCACCAACCAAAGGAAACCCAAACGTATAAATAGAAAGCAGAAAACACCAGCAGTGCTTCATCTGGAGGTTCATGGGAGATGTTACCTAGTATGGTGATAGAACATAGAACATAGAACATAGAACATAGAACATAGAACATAGAACATAGAACATAGAACATAGAACATAGAACATAGAACATAGAACATAACAGCGCAGTACAGGCCCTTCGGCCCTCGATGTTGCGCCGATCAAAGCCCACCTAACCTACACTAACCCACTATCCTCCATATACTGGATTAGTGGTGCTGGAAGAGCACAGCAGTTCAGGCAGCATCCAACGAGCAGCGAAATCAACGTTTCGGGCAAAAGCCCTTGTTTTTACCACTATCCTCCATATACCTATCCAATGCCCGCTTAAATACCCATAAAGAGGGAGAGTCCACTACTGCTACTGGCAGGGCATTCCATGAACTTACGACTCACTGAGTGAAGAACCTACCCCTAACATCAGTCCTATATCTACCCCCCCTTAATTTAAAGCTATGCCCCCTTGTAATAGCTGACTCCATACGTGGAAAAAGGTTCTCACTGTCAACCCTATCTAACCCCCTAATCATCTTGTACACCTCTATCAAGTCACCCCTAAACCTTCTTTTCTCCAATGAAAACAACCCCAAGTGCCTCAGCCTTTCCTCATAGGATCTTCCTACCATACCAGGCAACATCCTGGTAAACTTCCTCTGCACCCGTTCCAGTGCCTCCACATCCTTCCTATAGTATGGCGACCAAAACTGCACACAATATTCCAGATGCGGCCGCACCAGAGTCTTATACAACTGCAGCATGACCTCAGGACTCCGGAACTCAATTCCTCTACCAATAAAAGCCAGTACGCCATATGCCTTCTACACTGCACTATTTACCTGGGTGGCAACTTTCAGAGATCTGTGTACATGGACACCAAGATCCCTCTGCTCTTCCACACTACCAAGTATCCGACCATTAGCCCAGTACCCCATCTTTTTATTACTCTTACCAAAGTGAATCACCTCACACTTAGCTACATTGAACTCCATTTGCCACCTTTCTGCCCAGCTCTGCAGCTTCTCTATATCCCGCTGTAACCTGCCACATCCTTCCTCACTGTCTACAACTCCTCCAACTTTCGTATCATCCGCAAACTTGCTCACCCAACCTTCTAACCCTTCCTCCAGGTCATTTATAAAAATGACAAACAGCAATGGTCCCAAAACAGATCCTTGCGGAACACCGCTAGTGACGGCACTCCAAGATGAACCTTTGCCATCAACTACTACCCTCTGTCTTCTTCCAGCCAGCCAATTCCTAATCCAAACCTCCAACTCACCCTCAATGCCATATCTCTGTATTTTCTGCAGTAGCCTACCATGGGGGACCTTATCAAACGCCTTACTAAAATCTATATATACCACATCTACCGCTTTCCCTTCATCTACCTCCTTAGTCACCTTCTCAAAGAATTCAATAAGGTTTGTGAGGCACGACCTGCCCTTCCCAAAACCATGCTGACTATCCTTGATCACATTATTCTTATCCAGATGTGCATAAATCCTATCCCTTACAATTCTCTCTAAGACTTTGCCCACAACAGAATTGAGACTCACTGGCCTATAGTTACTAGGATTATCCCTACTCCCCTTCTTGAACAAGGGAACCACTTTTGCTAGCCTCCAGTCCTCTGGCACTACTCCTGTAGACAAAGAGGACACAAAAATCAAGGCCAATGGCTCTGCAATCTCCTCCCTTGCTTCCCAGAGAATCCTAGGATAAATGCCATCAGGCCCAGGGGACTTATCTATTTTCACCCTTGCCAGAATTTCCAACACCTCTTCTCTACATATCTCAAAGCCATCCATTCTACTTATTCGTGCCTCAGTATTCATATCGACAACAATGTCCTGTTCCTGAGTGAATACTGACGAAAAGTATTCATTCAGTGCCTCCCCAATCTCTTCAGCCTCCACACGCAACTTCCCATTACTATCCTTGATTGGACCTATTCCTACCCTAGTCATTCTTTTATTCCTAACATATCTATAGAAAGCCTTAGGATTTTCCCTAATCCTACCAACTAAGGACCTTTCATGTCCCCTCCTTGCTGCTCTTAACTCTCTCTTCAGGTCCTTCCAGGCTACCTTATAACTCTCAATCGCCCCTATTGAACCTTCACGCCTCATCTTTACAAATGTCTGTAAATGAACCTTCCAGCTCAGTGAGCAAACCTACATCCAGCTCTATGATTCTAAAACTCATCTTTCTTCTCTGCAATGTCCTGAACTCCTGATCTCAGAGTGGACCTGGCAATGTGTTCTCTTAGCCTGGAGTGGTGATCTATTGGCTGGTGTGGAGGTCTCCCAGCCTGGTGTGGTGGTCTTTCAGCAGCCTGTGGATGTCTTTTGATCCAGTGTGGCCTCAGCATGGACTTCCAGCCTTGGGGTGATTCTAGAGTGGGTTTCCCATCTTCAAGAACTTTAAGGTGAAGCCCAGTGCAGACTGGAGTCAATAGTCAGTGCGGATTGCACGCTAGGTGGCAGTGTGGACTGGGTTGGAAGGACAGTTGTTCTGAATGTTTTATTTCTCTATTTTCTAATTACTCTTACAATGTATAACGCTGAAGATTTTATTTCTTTATTTTTCTAATTTTTTTTCTGAGAACTTATACTGAAGAATCTCTACCTAGAAACCTTGTACCTAAGATGGCCCTGTAAGTGACGACTTGTATGCTTTTCACTATACTCATCTGAGTACATGTGACAACAAAGCTAATTCTTCATTCATTCATGCATTCGTTCAAGTTAGAGAAGCTGGGCTGGTTTTCCTGGAGGAGAAGACTGAAAGGAGATTTGATAGCCAAATTCAAAATTATGAAGGGTCTGAACAGAGGAAATGTAGGTAAATGTTCCCACTTGTGAAAAGATCAAGAAGAAGGAGGCACAAATTTAAGATAATTGATAAAAGAAGCTAAATATTTTTCATAGAGGGGGTGTTAAAGGTCTGGAATACACTGCCAAGAATTGTGATGGAGGCAGACTCAAACATGACACTTAGAAGGGAACTAGACTATTATTTGAAACTGAATGATATGCAGGGTTACAGGGAGAAGGTTGGAATAGTATTAGGTGAGATGCTGACTCCGAGAGCTTTCACCTTCTGTACTGCAATAATTGTGATTTTGAAAGAATTAGTGCAATTATCAAGGATTAAGAGATCTGATGTGAATGATCATATGTTAGGGCTAGGGTTTCCTTTTCTTTTTGGTTTGTGTATCAACTTTGGGATAATAATACAAACTAATAAATGTCATTTTTCAGATATATAAAGATATCAATACCTGAAATATCAATAAGTCAATTTGAATTCAGGTATCTAAGAAAAGGCAGTTGTTATTTTGATGAAGAGGATCGGTGTCGGTTGAGAAATGAATTGTCATCAATGAGTGGAACACAGTTCCAGGCTGCTTTAATTGGAAGATGTTGTGAAATACAGTTTGGTCGAGCTGGAACAAACATTAATAGCTTTTGTTTTTGCCCATTCCAACTTATCCAAACATTTGGTCACTTGTCTAGCACCTTTCCCATCTTGGCACCCTGACCTCACATTCACCTTATGTAATAACCCTTTCACAGGAGCAGTCAAAGTGGCTGTGTTGCTCCACAGTTAAGTTACAGAATACAAAAAGCTATGTCGGGAAAAGGTTTGCTTTCCCCTGATCAATTCTGTGTTATTCTGTTGGATTTAGAGCATGCACATTTTCAGGAATCATAACCTGAGGGCGGCACGGTGGCACAGTGGTTAGCACTGCTGCCTCACAGCGCTTGAGACCTGGGTTCAATTCCTGCCTCAGGCGACTGACTGTGTGGAGTTTGCACGTACTCCTCGTGTCTGCGTGGGTTTCCTCCGGGTGCTTCGATTTCCTCCCACAGTCCAAAGATGTGCAGGTCAGGTGAATTGGCCATGCTAAATTGCCCGTAGTGTTAGGTAAGGATAAATGTAGGGGCATGGGTAGGTTACGCTTCGGTGGGTCAGTGTGGACTTATTGGGCCGAAGGGCCTGTTTCCACGCTGTAATGTAATCTAATCTATAACCCCTGCCAACAAAATGGAGCTCTTCCTCGACATGAAAAGTTAGGAGCTGAAAAGGGTGACGCTGGAAAAGCACAGCAGGTCAGGCAGCATCTGAAAAGCAGGAGAGTCGCCATTTTGGGTAAAAGCCCACAGTTAGGAGTGAAGTGGCAATCAAACGCAGATAATCTGATTAATAATAAGAGAATCTGTTTTAGTGGTATTGGTATCGAAATAAAAATTGGTCAGGGCACATGGACCCTACCCTGCTTTTCTTCAAAATACTGCCACGGGATCATTCATGCCCACCTAAAAGTGGTTAACATCCAAAAGTGCTCTCTCGATATTGCAATGAAGTATCAGCATGGGTTACATGCTCACAGGTTGGGTGTTCTGCTTGAATACATGACTTGGAGTATTGTGTATAGATTTGCTCGGCTCACATAAGGAAGATACACTTTCAATAGAGAGGGCAACAGAGGTTCACCAAATTAATCCCCGGATAGTGCAATTGCCTTATGAGGAAAATTGATGAAACTAAGTCTGCATTCTCCAGAGTTTTGAAGAATTTTTTTTAATATAATCATTCATGGGATGATGTCATCACTGGCCAGCATTATTGCCCATCCTTAATTGTTGTGGGCCTAGAGTCACATGTAAGCCAGACCAGGTAAGGATAGTAGTTTCCTTCTCTAAAAGACATGTGTGAATTAGGTGGGATTTTACAACGATTGCAATGGATTCATGGCTATCATTAGACTAATTGAATTCAATGGCAAGATTTGAACCCAAGTCGCCAGGACATAAGACCATAAGACCATAAGACATAGGAGTGGAAGTAAGGCCATTCGGCCCATCGAGTCCACTCCGCCATTCAATCATGGCTGATGCGCATTTCAGCTCCACTTACCAGCATTCTCCCCGTAGCCCTTAATTCCTCTAGACAACAAGAACCTATCAATCTCGGCCTTGAAGACATTTAGCGTCCCGGCTTCCACTGCACTCCGTGGCAATGAATTCCACAGGCCTACCACTCTCTGGCTGAAGAAATGTCTCCGCATTTCTGTTCTGAAATGACCCCCTCTAATTCTAAGGCTGTGTGCACAGGTCCTAGTCTCCTCGCCTAACAGAAACAATTTCCTAGCATCCACCTTTTCCAAGCCATGTATTATTTTGTACGTCTCTATTAGATCTCCCCTTAATCTTCTGAACTCCAACGAATACAATCCCAGTATCCTCAGCCGTTCCTCATATGCTAGCCCTGTCATTCCAGGGATCATCCGTGTGAATCTCCGCTGGACACGTTCCAGTGCCAGTATGTCCTTCCTGAGGTGTGGGGACCAAAACTGGACACAGTACTCCAAATGGGGCCTAACCAGAGCTTTATAAAGTCTTAGTAGTACATCTCTGCTTTTATATTCCAACTCTCTTGAGATAAGAGACAACATTGCATTCGCTTTCTTAATCACAGACTCAACCTGCATGTTTACCTTTAGAGAATCCTCGACTAGCACTCTCAGATCCCTTTGTGCTTTGGCTTTATTAATTTTCTCACCATTTAGAAAGTAGTCCATGCTTTTATTCTTTTTGCCAAAGTGCAAGACCTCGCACTTGCTCACGTTAAATTCCATCAGCCATTTCCTGGACCACTCTCCCAACCTGTCTAGATCCTTCTGTAGCCTCCCCACTTCCTCAGTACTACCTGTCTGTCCACCTAACTTCGTATCATCGGCAAACTTCGCTAGAATGCCCCCGATTCCCTCATCCAAATCATTAATATATAATGCGAACAGCTGTGGCCCCAGCACCGAACCCTGCGGGACACCGCTCGTCACCGGCTGCCATTCTGAAAAAGAACCTTTTATCCCAACTCTCTGCCTTCTGTTAGACAGCCAATCCTCAATCCATCCCAGCAGCTCACCTCGAACACCATGGGCCCTCACCTTGCTCAGCAGCCTCCCGTGTGGCACCTTATCAAAGGCCTTTTGAAAGTCTAGATAGACCACATCCACTGGGTTTCCCTGGTCTAACCTACTTGTTACCTCTTCAAAAAATTTCAACAGGTTTGTCAGGCATGACCTCCCTTTACTAAATCCATGTTGACTTGTTCTAATCAGACTCTGCTCTTCCATGAATTTAGAAACCTCATCCTTAATGATGGATTCTAGAATTTTACCAACAACCGAGGTTAAGCTGATTGGCCTATAATTTTCCATCTTTTGCCTTGATCCTTTCTTGAACAAGGGGGTTACTACAGCCATCTTCCAATCATCCGGGACCTTTCCTGACTCCAGTGACTCTTGAAAGATCTCAACCAATGCCTCTGCTATTTCTTCAGCAACCTCTCTCAGAACTCTAGGGTGTATCCCATCAGGGCCAGGAGATTTATCAATTTTAAGACTTTTTAACTTTTCTAGCACTATCGCTTTCGTAATGGCAACCATACTCAACTCAGCCCCGTGACACCCTTTAACTTTTGGGATATTACTCATGTCTTCCACTGTGAAAACTGACGCAAAGTACTTGTTAAGTTCTCCTGCTATTTCCTTATCTCCCATCACTAGGCTCCCTGCATCAGTTTGAAGTGGCCCAATGTCTACTTTTGCCTGTCGTTTGTTTCTTATGTACTGAAAGAAACTTTTACTATTATTTCTAATATTACTGGCTAGCCTACCTTCATATTCGATCCTCTCATTTCTTATTACACTCTTTGTTATCCTCTGTTTGCTTTTGTATCCTTCCCAATCTTCTGATTTCCCACTGTTCTTAGCCACTTTATAGGATCTCTCTTTTTCTTTAATACATTTCATGACTTCCTTTGTCAGCCAAGGTTGTCTAATCCCTCCCCGGTTAATCTTTCTTTTCTTGGGAATGAACCTCTGTACAGTGTCCTCAATTATACCTACAAACTCCTGCCATTTTTGCTCTACTGTCTTCCCGGTTAGCCTCTGCTTCCAGTCTATTTTAGTCAGTTCCTCTCTCATGCCTTCATAATTACCTTTATTCAACTGTAACATCATTACATCAGATTTTGCCTTCTCCCTTTCAAACTCCAGACTGAACTCTACCATATAACGGTCGCTACTTCCTAAGGGTTCCCTTACTTTAAGATCTTTTATAGAGTCTGGTTCATTGCAAAGCACTAGGTCCAGAATAGCCTGCTGTCTTGTGGGCTCCATGACAAGCTGTTCCAAAAAGCCATCCTGTAAGCATTCCATGAATTCCCTTTCTTTAGATCCACTAGCAACATTATTTACCCAGTCCACCTGCATATTGAAGTCTCCCATGATCAATGTAACCTTGCCTTTCTGACATGCCTTCTCTATTTCCCGGTACATGTTGCGTCCCTGGTCCTGACCACTGTTAGGAGGTCTGTACACAACTCCAATTATGGTTTTTTTGCCTTTGTGGTTCCTCAATTCCACCCACACAGACTCCACATCATCCAACGCTATGTCATTCAATACCATAGATTTAATTTTGTTCTTAACTAACAAGGCAACCCCACCCCCTACAAGACATTACCTGTGTCTCTGGATTAATTGTCTAGGCCATTGCTTCCCTATGATGAGGTGATCTCATTCAAATTTTCAAAATTCTTACAGGTCCATCAGGGTCAAATAATCACCAAAAGAACTGTGCATGCTGTAAATCAGAAACAAAAATAGAGGTTGCTGGAAAAGCTCTGCAGGTATGGCAGGATCTGCGAAGAGAAATCAGAGTTGACATTTCAGGTCCATTGACCATTCCTCAGAATGTGTTCTGAGGAAGGGTCACTGGACCCGAAACATCAACTCTGATTTCACTTCACAAAGGCTGCCAGACCTGCTGAGCTTTTCCAGCAACCTCTGTTTTTGTTTTTGTTAGGGTCAAATAATAATCCAGCTCATTTGTGAGCCTAGAACCAGGGGATGTAATCTCAGAATGAAGGGAAGTTATTTAAGACTGAGATGAGAAGGAATTTCTTCATTCAGAGGGTTGTTCTTCTTTGGAATCTTCTGCCCAACAGGTCTGTAGGAGCTCAATCATTGCATGTTCAAGACCAAAATAATTAGATTTCTGGAGATTAATGAAATCAGAGTATATGGAGATAGTGGAAGAAAGTGGCATTGAGATAGATGAGCAGCCATAATAAAAACAGCGAGTGCCAGAGAAACTCAGCAGGTCTGGCAGCATCTGTGGACAGAGAAACAGAGTTAATATTTCGTCCAAATAATCATATTGGACTCAAAATATTATCTTTGTTTCTTTTTCCACAGATGCAGCCAGACTGCTGAGTTTCTCCTGCACTCGCTGTTTTTATTATGGTTGCTCATCTCCCTCAATGCCACTTTCTTCCACTAACTCATATGCTCTGATGACATCAACTTTATTTCAGATTTTAGTTTTATTTCAGATCCCCGGCATCAACAGTATTTTGCTTTAATGAGATGACCAGCCATGATCTGTTAGAACCTGGTTGAGTTGAAAGGCCATTTTCCTTCCTATATTCTGTCTCAGAGAACAACTGACATTTAATCTGCATCAGCATTTTAACCTAAAAGTCACAAATTTCATTTATCCTCCTACCATCTCTACCTCACAGAACAACAGTGAAATACAATGAAACAAAACAAATAACTGGATGCTGGAGATAGGAAATAAAAATAAAATCAAAAATTGCGATAGAAACTCAGCATCTCTGACAGCATCTGGGGAAAGAAAAACAGAAATAACATTTTGAGTCCAGTGACCTTTCAACAGAACTGAAAGCAAAGGAGAAATTATCATATTTATAGGAGAGTGGGGAGGACAGGGAGAAAGGAACAAGTCAAACAGATAGAAAGGTTGCCCAGAGAAAGAAAGATAGAAGGGAAAAAAGAAAGCCAGACAAAGAAGAGAACTAAATGCTAAATGGGTGCTAATGGGAAGTGTGAACAGTTGAAAATATGTTGGCTATGCTGGGTGCAGCCCATGCAGAACAGTGGCTTGGAGTAGCTCACAAACATGGACGAATTCTAGTCATTTTAAAATAGTGATGGAAAAGGATAGACCTATTCTAAAAGTTGAAGTTCTAAATTGGAGAAAGGCCAATTTTGACGGTATTAGACAAGAACTTTCAAAAGCTGATTGGAGGCAGATGTTCGCAGGTAAAGGGACAGCTGGAAAATGGGAAGCCTTCAGAAATGAGATAACAAGAATCCAGAGAAAGTATATTCCTGTCAGGATGAAAGGGAAGGCTGGTAGATTTAGGGAATGCTGGGTGATTAAAGAAATTGAGGGTTTGGTTCAGAAAAAGAAGGAAGCATATGTCAGGCATAGACAGGATAGATTGAGTGAATCCTAAGAAGAGTATAAAGGAAGTAGGAGTATATTTAAGAGGGAAATCAGGAGGGCAAAAAGGGGACATGAGATAGCTTTGGCAAATAAAGGAGAATCCAAAGAGATTTTACAAATATATTAAGGACAAAAGGGTAACTAGAGAGAGAATAGGGCCCCTCAAAGATCAGCAAGGCGGCCTTTGTGTGGAGCCACAGAAAATGGGGGAGATACTAAATGTTAATATTTTCCATCAGTATTTACTGTGGAAAAAGATATGGAAGATATAGACTGTAGGGAAATAGATGGTGACATCTTGCAAATTGTCCAGATTACAGAGGAGGAAGTACTGGATGTCTTGAAATGGTTAAAGGTGGATAAATCACCAGGACCTGATCAGGTGTACCTGAGAACTCTGTGGGAAGCTAGAGAAGTGATTGCTGGGCCTCTTGCTGAGATATTTGTATCTTCGATAGTCACAGGTGAGGTGCCGGAAGACTGGAGGTTGGCAAATGTGGTGCCAATGTTTAAGAAGGGCGGTAAAGACAAGCCAGGGAACTATAGACCGGTGAGCCTGACCTCAGTGGTGGGCAAGTTGTTGGAGGGAATCTTGAGGGACAGGATGTACATGTATTTGGAAAGACAAGGTCTGCTTAGGGATAGTCAACATGGCTTTGTGCGTGGGAAATCTTGTCTCACAAACTTGATTGATTTTTTTGAAGAAGTAACAAAGAGAATTGATGAGGGCAGAGCAGTGGATGTGATCCATATGGACTTCAGTAAGGCGTTCGACAAGGTTCCCCATGGGAGACTGATTAATAAGGTTAGATCTCATGGAATACAGGGAGAACTAGCCATTTGGATACAGAACTGGCTCAAAGGTAGAAGACAGAGGGTGGTGGTGAGTGCCACAAGGATACTGGGTCCTCTACTTTTTGTCATTTACATAAATGATTTGGATGCAAGCATAAGCGGTACTGTTAGTAAGTTTGCAGAAGACACCAAAATCTAAGGTGTAGTGGACAGCGAAGACGGTTACCTCCAGATTACAACAGGGTCCTGACCAGATGGGCCAATGGGCTGAGAAATGGCAGAATGAGTTTAATTGCAAGGTGCTGCATTTTGGGAAAGCAAATCTTAGCAGAACTTATACTCTTAATGGTAAGGTCCTAGGGAATGTTGCTGAACAAAGAGAACTTGGACTGCAGGTTCATAGTTCCTTGAAAGTGGAGTCGCAGGTAGATAGGATAGTGAAGAAGGCGTTTGGTATGCTTTCCTTTATTGGCTAGAGTATTGAGTACAGGAGTTGGGAGGTCATGTTGCAGCTGTACAGGACATTGGTTAGGCCATTGTTGGAATATTGCGTGCAATTCTGGTCTCCTTCCAATTGAAAAGATGTTGTGAAACTTGAAAGGGTTCAGAAAAGATTTACAAGGATGTTGCCAGGTTTGGAGGATTTGAGCTATAGGGAGAGGCTGAACAGGCTGGGCCTGTTTTCCCTGGAGCGTCGGAGGCTGAGGGGTGACTTTATAGAAGTTTACAAAATTTATGAGGGGCATGGATAGGATAAATAGACAAAGTCTTTTCCCTGGGGTCAGAAAGTCCAGAACTAGAGGGCATAGGTTTAGGGTGAGTGGGGAAAGATATAAAAGAGACCTAAGGGGCAACTTTTTCACGTAGAGGGTGGTACATGCATGGAATGAGCTGCCAGAGGATGTGGTGAAGGCTGGTACAATTGCAACAATTAAGAGGCATTTGAATGGGTATATGAATAGGAAGGGTGTGGAGGGATACGGGCCGGTGCTGGCATATGGGACTAGATTGGGTTGGGATATCTGGTCGACATGGACAGGTTGGACCAAAGTGTCTGTTTCATGCTGTACATCTCTATGATAGTCACATTCTGACATTGCTAAACTCAAAGTCAGGTACCTAGGCGGAAGATGAGGTGTTAACCCTCCAGTTTGCTTTGAGCTTCACCAGTGGACTGCCACCAATCCGAGGGAGAAATGCTAGCATGGGAACACGGTTGTGTTTTGAAGTGGCATGCAACTGGAAGTTCAAGATCATTTTTACAGATAGAAGGTAGATATCCCTCAAAGCAGTCACCCAGTCTGTGTTGCATCATTCTAGTGTAGAAGAGACCATATTATAAGCAGCGAATACAGTAAACTAGAATGAATGATTTACAGAGGAACCTCAAGAATCCAAAAGACAGGGCCGGCAGTATTTCATTCGATTAATTGAATTCCAGACAATTAAATGCTGGATAACATAGTTTAGCCAAGAATAGGCAACTTGCGTTCTTGCTGGATAATCTGATATTTGGATAATCGAATGCGGATAATCAAGGTTCCTCTGTACAGGTGGATTGACACTTCGCTTGGAAAGTGTGGAGGTATGAGGTAAATAGGCGAGTGTTGCACCTTCTGCAATTGCATTGAAAGGTGCTGTGGTGTGTGGGGAGCTGTAGGGAGCTGATGAGGAATGGACCAGAGTGCCCCAAAGGGAATGTTCCCTATAGAAGTCTGACAAGGGAGGGGAAAGGAATATGCATCTGGTAATAGCATAAATGGTGGTTTCTGATCCTTTGGATTGTGAGGTGCATGGGGTGGAAGGTGAGGAAAAGGGAACCTTCTTGCTTTTTTGGGAAGGAGGTGAGAGCAGTAGTGTGGGAAATGGGTTGAACAATGTTGAGGGCCCTGTAACCCATGGTAACGGGGAATCCTCGGTTGAGGAATAAAGGTGGCCAAGTCTGAGTCTCACCTGTGAAAGGTGGCATTGTCAGAATGGATTCAATGGGGGCAGAGAAACTGGGAGAATGGAATGGAGTTCTTACAGGAAGCAGCATGAAATGCTATATTGTTGAAGTAATTGTGGGAGTCAGTGTGGGTTTGCTGTGGATATCAGTGGCCAGTTTATCCCCAGTAATGAAAATAGCAATGTCAAAGAAGGGAAGGGAGGAGTCAGAGATGGACCAGGTGAAGGTGAGATGTGAAGTATGCCTGAGAAGAAGCTGTCAATCAGTCTCCACACCCAGAAACTCCAAAAACACCACCACCCCCTCAGTTGGCTGGGGTTATTTGAGGTCAAGAAACTCTTCCAAGATTATGGTCAAGGCAGCAGAGATTAAAATTTATAATACTACTGAGATAATTTCTTCACAGCTAAGCTAATTTATCTCATTTAGTAATTAGACTTGATATGTGGCAGCCACAACAATATGTGCCTGAACTGCTCAAACCTAAAGTGGCACAGACTGAACAAGCAGGGAGTTGAAGTGGTTGCTTATAATTGCCCACCATGACAAAAGACAGATTGTTTGCCAATGGCAGTTCTAGCTACAAATTAGCAACGGGGATTCTATAGAAGCAATACAAGACCCGCAGTTAAAAAAAAAGCCAAGACTGACTAATCACAGCTCAATGCATATCAATATGTATATTTTTCTTATCTTGTGAATTGTGATAGAATGCCTAATTCTCACAGTGGTGTCTTTATTAGATGATTCATGCTTCCAACATAACTGAACATCTGCTGGCTGTTCAGCAGTTGAAAATGCAGTAATACATTGGGAAGGAAGGGAATAGCCTAGTAGGCTTATTACTGATTTGTTACTCCTGAGACCCCAGTAATGTTCCAGCGTTTTGGACTCCATAAAAATCTGGAATTAAGAGTCCAATGATGACCATGAATCTATTGCTGATCATTGTAAAAACCCATTTCATTCATTAATGTCCTTTAGAGAGGGGAAACTGCCATCCTTACCTGGTTTGGCCTACATGTAACTCCAGACCCTCAGCAATGTATGCAATTAGGGATGGGCAACAAATGCTGGTCTGGCCAGCAATGCCTACATTCTGCGACTGAATAAGAAAAAACATTTAGATCAAGTGAAAAGAGGTTCAAGGGTTCCCTTTCTTTAACCCCTGCAGCTTTGTTTGAAACGGAAGCCTTAAATTCATAAAGAATGTGTTTGCCAATTCAGTGAATTGTTATCTGTTTATGTGTGAATGATAAAGAACTAACCAGGTAGAATTTCTTGACTTAAACAGTAATATTTAGTGTTATCTTGCTACATTCCATGAGTTCTATAGAAAAGTCATTCCTGACTCAGTGGTTAGTACTGCTGCCTCATAACGATGGGACTGGGTTTAATTCTATCCTCTGACAACTGTCTGTCTGGAGTTGTACATTCTCCCTGCGTCTGCATGGGTTTCCGCCAGGTGTTTTGGCTTCCTCCCATAATCTAAAGGTATGCAAATTAGCTGGATTGGCCATGTTAAATTGCCCATAGTGTTCAGAGACGTGTAGGTTAGGTGCATTAGCCATGGTAAATGCAGGGTTACAGGGAAAGGGTAGGGGAATAGGTCTGGGTGGGATACTCTTCAGAGGGTTGGTTTGGACTTGTTGGGCTGAATGGCTGTAGGGATTCTATATTTAAAAAATGTTAACTTTGCTTTTCTCTATCCACGGATGCTGCCAAGCTGAGTTTCTCCAACACTCTGGTTTTATTTCAGATTTCTAGCATCTCCAATTGTTTGTTTTTACATAAGCAAGATGTAATTGTCTGTCTGGCCTTACTGCAATCAGCTTTGGTCAACAGATGACGGTTGTAAAGTTATATTTTTTCCTTAGAGTTCTGGCTGGATATATTCCAGGAGACACTGATGACAGTGTGAGCAGTCTCGAAGGTGAAACAGGGCTTCATTATTCACCTGGTCGGAAGTCTTCTTAAACACTTTGAAGTCTCTGCCACATCTTGCCCATGCCCCCATCCAGTACCCAGTTCCCACCTCCACACTGCTACTGCACCACCACCCCCACCAACATCCACATTTCTGCAATGAGAATCACTAATGCAGCCTATCATAGCCAGACTGTTCACATGGAACTTTTAACTGACATTGAAAAGCATATAGGATTATTCATTTGCTAAGTTTATGCGTTATATTGGGAAAGCTTATTTAAAATTTTGATTGACCTCTTGATGGAGGAATTTTGAAAGTTGAGTGCTTAACACATAGTAGGCATAGAAAATGTGAAAGCTTTTCTCGAAAGCAATTTGAAAGAATTATTGGAACGTGGCAGTCAGATGTCACAATCAGAGTGAAACAGTACATACGCACTTCCCATGATAAATGCATACTTAAAAATTTAGAATGGAAACTGTTGACACACAATATGATAAAAAGTCACATGATGCAGCCAAAATATGCACATAGTAGTTACATTTTATTTTTCACATTACATAGAGATTCCATGAGGAAAATATGTAAATTGCAATTTATTTTAATTGCTACAGCTCAGCATCTGCACCCCAACCTACTCCTGACTGGTAAAGAAATTGGTTGCTGTGTTTCTTTGTCACTTTGAAGTGATAAAACTTCTAAAGTGCTTAAGTGACAATAAAACATTTGAAGACATCCTGGTTACATGAAAGAGGTTACATAAATGCAAGCCTCTCATTTTATGATGTTTTATATATTCAAGTTGTTAACTATGCAAGTCAATGTAGTGGTAATACTATGATCTGTGGTGGTTTGGGTTTCAAAAGTGCCTTTTTTCAAACTTCTTAAAATAATGTTGAAGTGTGACTAAAATGGAGTTTGGAGAAGTTTGCTAAAAGATGTGTTTTTTGTTGGTTTTCATTTGCTGACCAATGTGGAAATAAACATTACAACCAGAAAGTTTCCCAAACTAGTGGAATATAAATGCAATCAATGATTCTGGAATTGAAAGTTAGTTGCTACCATTAATTGTCATAAAATCCCATCGGGTTCACTAACACTCTTTAGAGAAGGAAATCAGCCATCCTTATAGGTGACTCCAAACTCGCAGCAATATAGTTAATGCTTAACTGCCCCCTGAACTGACCTAGAAAGCCACACAGTTCACGGGCTATCAGGGATGGACAACAAATGCTGGCCTTGTCGGTGACATCCAGATCACATGAAAAATTGAACAAAAGAAATGAAAATTTACTCATGTTGGAAAACTGCTTATGGTTTGATATTGGCTAAGGTTAGGGTTGAACGTTATTTGTGACTTTCTCCATGGTTACCACTTAAGTTTTTAAGTTTATACCTGATTGGAGGATCTTTCATGAAGTGCCTTTAAAAATAAGTCCTGAGTAAATTTATGTGACTATTAAAAAATAAATTAGATATCCAATGAACAACAGAGTCCAAAAGCCTTTAACGTGAAATAAAGATGCATCTTCATAACAGTATGTAAACTGATATATTAAATTATGTCCATCATAAAGCAATATTAGAATTGGTGATTCAACACTACTTGTTCCAGGGAAATGGGCAGTGAGTTGCCTTGTCCCTGAGCCTCACATCCCAGGAACAAACAAAATCTTGGTGAATGCCAAAGTTTTCCAACTTGCATCAGGACAAAAGCAGGAAAGCCAAATGCATAGTCCAAACTGTTGGGCCATTTGAAATTTGGCTTTCTTACAATCATCCCCTAAGTGTAAGAAGCAACATTTCAGCAACATTTCTTTCTTTTGAACAAAGTTCTACATCTCTTCAAACAAATATAGAAGGGAAGGGGGTAATATGTCTCTATAGAAAGATTATTTGGAGGTGCTGGTGTTGGACTGGGGTGTACAAAGTTAACAATCATACACACCAGGTTATAGTCCATCAGGCTTATTTGGAAGCACTACTCTTTCATCAACTGGTTGTCCACCTAATGAAGGAGCAGAGCTCCAAAAGCTAGTGCTTCCAAATAAACCTGTTGGACTATAACCTGGTGTTGCATGATTTTTAACTATATAAGAGAGAGATGGACATAAAACGTTTGCTCTCAGATGACTTTTTGTGGGGGTAGGAAAACTTTAAATTCTCTCATACCTCACTGTTGGCAATCACTCACTATTGAATACGATTTTCGACCTTCGAAATTCCATATCACTGGTCATGAGTTCTATTGATCCTTCTGTGATGATGAGACTGATGCTAAAATCACTTTTCCAACCATACATTTGGCAGGTAGGTGAAAATGGTCCCAGGCCTTAGAATGAGTAATCCTTTCTCCAGTTCCTTTTCTGCACATCTTCTTGATAACAGGTGTTCTCAAACATTGTACACCTCCACACAGGACATCCCTCCAGGTCAGTTTCTTCTTAAATCTATGTTGCATTTCCTGAGTTAAAAATCACACACCAGGTTATAGTCCAACAGGTTTAATTGGAAGCACACTAGCTTTTGGAGCGACGCTCCTTCATCAGGTGATAGTGGAGGGCTCAATCCTAACACAGAATTTATAGCAAAAATTTACAGTGTGATGTAACTGAAATTATATATTGATAAATTGATTGTCTGTTAAGCCTTTCATCTGTTAGAATACAGTAATAGTTTCACTTCTTTCATGTGTAAATCACAAAACCCTTTTTTTAAAAGGTTGCATTCTCGGGTTAGCTGTTAACAATGGTGATAGCTAGACATTTCTTGAGGGAAGCCTTCAGGGAGGCTTTGCAAGGCTCCCTTTGTTCTCCTTTCGTTCAAGTATCCCTCCTTGAGCAGCAGGGAGAATAGGAACTAAACAAAGGCACGAGCTGTTGTTCTAATCCTGCCAACCACATCTCTACCCTCCCACTGCTTGTACTTAGGAGTGTCAGCAGCTGAACTACAACTCCCATGATGCCTTACGTGGCGGCGGTCTTCCGGTGGCTTGTGCCCAGGTGTTACCGGCAGGCGAACTACAACTCCCGCCGTGCTTGGTGCGGCGACGGTTTCCGGTTGGGCGGGTTTCCGGTTTCTCAGTCTAACCGTCGCGGCTCGCGCCGGCCGCCCTCGAGCGATCGTGGCTTTTTGAATTGTTAACGGTCCCCGGTTAAAACTTTACTTTCAATCGATCTTCTCCCTTTTCGGAGCGTTTTACGCACGTATTTCTTTCCGTCTCTGTGAACGAATTAACCTTTTTGTGAAAGAAGAAAAGAAATATATAAATTCCCTCACCGTCTGCGAAGGGAGTTTGTGCTTTTTTTTGCGGCCCCCCTCCTTCCCCGGTGTTGAGGGGATTTTCCTAAAGCCTCCTCCTTCTCCTTCTTCTTCTTCCCTCCTTTCGGCCCCGGATTCCGGGTCCCCTGTCCGGCTGCCGGGATGGGCTGCACCATGAGCGCCGAGGACAAGGCGGCGATGGCCAGGAGCAAAATGATCGACCGCAACCTGAAGGAAGACGGCGAGAAGTCATCCCGGGAGGTCAAACTTCTGCTGCTGGGTAATCAATCATTGTCAAATAACGGCAGTGACGGCAACAAGCAAAGCGATTTTTTAACAATTGTATGGCTGTAGGTTTCACTGGGGTCACCAGGGGCTGGCTTTAACTCTTTAAACCTCAGCCTAACAGCCAACCCTGGCAAAAGAAAGGATTGGAGTTTTTAGAAGAAGGGCAAGGCAAATATGGATTGTCTTTGGGCTTTGAGGTTTGATTTGGATGTGAACCCGTAGCGGCGAGGGTCTGCAGGGGGTTTTGCCCGCCCTCCCGAGGCGAGGGTCTGCAGGGGGTTTTGCCCACCCTCCCGAGGCGAGGGTCTGCAGGGGGTTTTGCCCGCCCTCCCGAGGCGGGGGTCTGCAGGGGGTGGGATTATTTATCCCTTGTCCACTGAGATGGGGTTGAGATAATTCACCAACCTTGATGTATGGTTGGGGATGGCTGATTTTTACTCATCCACTATCTGTGGTCAGGTCATTTACCCACCCGCTGTCTTGGGATGGTGCTTCCACCCTGGTGTGGGCGATTGGCTGGTGAGGAAGTTTTAATGGTTGCTAATTGGGGAAGTGTCAATATGTTGCAGACTTGTGATTTCAGGGATGTGAGCTGGCAAAGTCTATAAAATGTGGTGAGGCAATGCTATGGCTGGAATATGTTTCAAGGGCATTTGGGTGGATGTTAGTGTGATTGTTTAGGTATCACAAGCAAGAATACTAAGATTTAACTTAACCCTTGTTAGCCCACTGAATACATAAGCTTCCATCCCACCGTACTGAGACAAATGGGATGTTGTCCTTCATTGCTAGAGGATGGAGTTTTAAAAATAGGGAGGTTATGCTGCAGTTGTATAGGGTGTTGGTGAGGCCACGCCTGGCGTACAGGTACAGTTTTGGTCATCTTACTTGAGAATGGATGTACTGGCACTGGAGGGGGTGCAGAGAAAAGTTCACAGCGTTGATTCCAGAATTAAGAAGGTTGGCTTATGAGGAAAAATTGGGTAGACTGGGGCTATACTCCTTGGAATTTAGAGTGAGAGGCGATGTTACAGAAGCATATTATCAAGGAAATCGATAAAATAGAAGCAGAGACGTTGTTTCCAGTGTTGGATGAAACTAGAACTGGAGGCATGGTCCAAAATCTGACGACCCCTTATTTTGAGGCTGAGTTAGGAAGAACTTCACCTAAAGGGTTGTGAGTCTGTGGAATTCCATGCTTAGTGAAGCAATTGAGGCTACCTCATTGAATGTATTAAGGCAAAGATGGATTTTTGAACAACAAAGGAATTAAGGGTTACAGTGAGTGAAGGGGGCTGGAGCTGTGTCCATAAAAAACTCAGCCATGATTTACTGAATGGCAGAATAGGCTAGATGAGCCTGATGGTTTACTCCTCCAGTTGTTATGCTCTTTGAGACCAGGTCCAGCTGCAAATTATAGATGCCTCTGTTACCTATCCCAACTTGGCAGTCTTTGTTGTTCTAATCCTGCCAACCACATCTCTACCCTCCCACTGCTTGTACTTAGGAGTGTCAGCAGCTCCGATGTTAGAAGTATAGATGAAATTTTAAAAACTGACTAAAATTAGTAAGTTTCAGTAACAAGGAAATTCATGGGTCAGGGCACTGACTTAAGTGGATGTCTTGCTGAGAAAATTTTAAATTAGGAGTTGGAGTAACAGAGCTATTTTAAAAGCTGGAAGCAGTAACTAGCGTTGGTTTTTTTGTGACATGTCTGAACCAGTCCTAATGTATGATGCTTTGTGACTAAAATAAAAATTGCCTAACCATTTCTGTTTCTAGAACCATTTATAGATAGCTCTTAATTTTTGATTTTGATATGCATCGTAATTTGAGGGGTAAGGAGGCAAAACAGTTGAAGTTCCATCTGATCATCCAGATGACAAGCCTAGAAGATTTTTGTCCTTGGCCTCAATTGAATACCACCGAATTGATTCCCACCCAAAGTTAGTTGAAATTACATCACTATTGGTGGGAGTGAAACATTGTCTTGGGATATTTTCTCACTGCTGAGGACCCACTGAAATGGTGTCTAGCAAAGTAGGTAAAATGTTAAAATCTAACCATCCTTTTAACAGAGAATGGCCACTCTTCTTGACCAATAAGGATTCTACATAACATCCAATTTGAAAATAAAACTTTTATCTTATGGGCTACTCAAATGCAAAAGTTAAAATACCTCAGTAGTCTTCACGACATCAGTCCGTGACTTCAAGATTTGAAATGGCCGTCTGGTTGTAGCAAGAATCTTTCAAATTAATATTTGTTGTAGGTGAGTGTCACCGGTTATGGAGGATGATCTCATGTCAGTATGTGGATTTGGATAATTTTTCACCTAATGCACTTCGCTGTTCCAAGTGCAAGTACAGTAGATTTGATCTCAACTAAGCACTCCTTAGTGTACAATGTGAATGTTACCACTGTGTGCCATGGGGTCCACTACCATCTAGACAGTGTGTGTTAAACTCATGAGATCAAGTTTGTAACTGTTTGAGTAATTTTGTTGCAAGATTTGCTCAAAAGCTAATTGTGCATTATTGCATACGCACTAATTTTTCTAAAAAAAATGTAAGTGGTACCTGTGCAGTAAAGAAGATATGTTAAAGCAAAACCATAAGTTCTAAAATTTTTTAGAAATATGCAGATCTGCTGGCATGCAAAAGAGGACAATTTATATTTTGACTAGAGACTGGAGGAAGAATAACTCCTCTTCCGTCTCGAGAGCTTACAACCATATGCCCTCAGCTTACAAATCTCCCCAAACCCCATGTCACCCCAGACCCAGCCCTCCCTCTCCACCCCACTCCCTTAACCAGACCCTAGCTGTCTCTCTTCCTTCCCACCTATCCACACCAACCCTTCCTACTAACAAATCGCAGGACCTCCTATCGGCATCCACCTTTTGCCGTCCCACCCCTCCCTCTATTTATTTTTCAGACCCCTGCCCTGTCCAGATGAAAGGTTCCAACCCAAAACATAGAGTTCCCTTCTACTCCGCTGCTTGACCTGCTGTGCTTTTTCCAGCTCCGCTCTTTATCTACTTTGACTCTTCAGCACCTACAGTTCTTAGTAGCTCTTACTACAGACTCTCTTCATGATTGGGCTATGCCTGCCTCAAGTTATTTATCATCTTTAGGTTTGGCTGAGCAGATGTTTATTTCTCCTGTCTACCCATATGTTTTTCATGTAATGGGTCCTATTATGTATTGTAGAGTTGCAGACAACGGTTGGATTATGTGGATTTGAATGAATGCAATACACTTAGGACTCAGCATGGGGTCTGACATTTTGGATCCTTGTGTGCATCTATGTAGTCTTAATGCTTGTAATGATAGTCGCAGATATAAAAATTGCCCATGCGTTTAATAGTGAAAGGGGCAAAGAATTACATAAAGTCGGTATTTGGAGAAGTAAACCAAGACAAGGCAATACACAAGAAGTAAATGGCACAATAAGGGGAATTGTAGAGGAGCAGAGGAATCAGTATATCCACAGATTCATTCCAATAAACCTGTTGGACTATCACCTGGTGTTGAGATTTTTAACTTTGTACACCCCAGTCCAAACTGGCATCTCCAAATCACAGATTCATGTTAGCTTTAGTTCAAGAAAATAAGAAAGCACTTTATTAGCTGCGGCATTCCAACCTCTGGCAACTGTCTGTGTGGAGTTTGCATGCTGTCGCTGTGTCTGCATGGATTTCCTCTGGGTGCTCCGGTTTCCTCAAACAATCCAAAATTGTGCAGACTAGGTGAATTGGCCGTGCTAAACTGCCCACAGTGTTCGGGGATGTGTAGGTTAGGTGCATTAGTCAGGGGTAAATGTAGGATAATAGGGTAGGGAATCCATCTCTGTGGGCTACTCTTCAGAGGGTCGGTGTAGATTTGTGGGGCCAGAGGGCCTGTTTCCACAGTATAAGGAGTCTATGATTCATAGAGTGGGGACGCTACGGTCGAACGGTCTAAAACACAATTTGGGCTAAAGCTTGACTACTGCAGCTCTGCTCACTGCATTACTGGAGAGGTATGATCATACTGGAGAGGATACAGTAGGATATTTATGAGCATATTTCTAGAAGTGGCATAGAAAAGTTTGGATGAGCTGGTCCCTTGGATCAGAAGAGTCAGAAGGGAAAATTAATTTGAGGCGTATAATACTTTGGACATGCATGGAGTGAAAAGAAAGGGCATATTTTGCTTAGTAACTAGGAGACAGATTTAAATTAATTGACAGAAGAATTTAAATTCATTGTCAGAAGGATCAGATGGAGCAGGGTGGGGAGAGAAGGAGTTAAGTAATATTTTCACCCAGAAGTTAATGATGTCTGGAGCTCACTGCCTGAAAACGTGGGAGCACTGAAAAAATGTTTCGAAATGCACTTGGAAAGATGTGATCAAGAGGGCTATAGACCAAGAGTCAGAAAGTGAGGTTTGCTCAGACATGATGGCCAAATAGTCACCATCTGTACTGTCACTGTCTGATCTTTGAGGTGCCACGGTGTAAATATTTGTTATTAGTCCCCTCTGTTTAGAAATGTTGTAGGAGTCTGACTGGTTTATGACTAAGGGCACACTGGTTACTTGAAGCTTTTGAATATTGCTGAAAGAGAGAGACATTACTGAAACTTCTCATCAAATTTCAAATTATCACAATATTCTACATGAAGAAAGATTGCTAATGAAGGATTAAGCCCGAAACATCGACTCTCTTTCTCCTCCTCCTCTCTTGCTTGATCTGCTGTGCTTTTTCCAGCGCCACATTTTATTAACTGTTTGGTAAATTGATTCTGGCTAGGACATTACCATAGAAAAAGCAGTTGGAAATTCTGTGCTTCCCAGGATACACAAGGTTGGCAGCAACTCTCTCTTTCCAACAATATTTAAATTTTTGATTAAAATAACTAGCTTCCGTTGATTTAATCTTTGTAACCTTTTGAATAAAATTAAACTTTGCCAAAGGTGTTATTAATGCTACTACTGTATTCTGAAACCTAGCTTGTCTTACTATTTTGAATTGGCAAAGGAAATTAATTATGTAGGTTTTACCTTTCTTTCAGGTTAAGTACTGATTATGAAGGTCTAGGATAGAATGCTGAGTGTTGCACCAGTGCTTTTTGTGACCAAATTTCGTTACTGAAATGGCCTTGCTGAAAGATTAAATTGCAGAGACTGTTATAAATAGACTCTGCTGTCCAATGTAATATCGTCTCTGCTTAATCATATTCATTTTGCATTCTTTGTTCACTTTTTTTGTTATTGGTATGTTGAAAACAACATCAGCTTACTGATCCTACTTTTTAGATCATAGCAAAAAGCTAGTGTTTCAATGTAAAAATATGTTACGACCTGTTTCACGGTTTACAACCATTTTAAGCTACTGTATATACAAGGCTTCCATTCGGTGATTGCAACATGTTTAGATTGTTCTCCTTTCTACTGTCAGAAAGTGCAATGATCAATCACACAGGCAAGTTCATATGCTGAGGAATAAATTTCCTGATAGAAACAAAGTATATATTTATTTTTTCATGTCCCCTTGCCCGACATAAACAGGTGGAAATTAATTCTTTGTAAGTTGTCTGATTTTTGACTGACACATGAATGTGTCTCTGCTCCATATTCTATGTAAAAAAACTTAAATATGTGACGTATTGTGAAAGTGCTTATATCTATGTAACCACCCACTTTTGAGGCTAGCGCTTTTGGTTCTCTAGTTACACAACACTATTCTGGTGAGCTACAATATGGGCTGGTCTTGAAGCAACAATATAAAAGTTCATTTTGGGCAGCCCTAAATGCAAAATGAAATACTTTAAGGAGTGTATTTTACCAGATAATAGTCAGGAGAATAGGCTTTTGTAAAAATGTATCAAACATGTTTAGTAAAAATTACACTTACCTGTATTTTTACCTAGTTACTTTTTAATATGGTTTGCTGATTGATGATTGTTTTTGTCTCTGTATGAGAGTTGATTGTGTAGACGTTTACTCTAAATGTCAAGTTTGATTCCCCTAATATGTTACATATTATTGTGATTAGTTGTCTGATGATAAGCTCATGAGGGAAAACTAATTTCATTCGGCAGTATATCCAATCAGTGAATTTTATTCTATGTCTGTGTTGAATTAGCTTGCCTCAGCCAGGATAGTGTTTGGCAGTATCATGGTTAGAATCCAAGTCATAAATACTTAAGTTATTTGTGAAATGTATGTTTAACCACGTAACTGCTGATTTCCTGCAAGAAAACTGAAAGAATACAGAAACCTAGCAGTAAGCAAACCAGTTCAGAGAGAAGATCATTTATCTACATAGTCCACTGAATCAGTACTTCTAAGAAGTGAGTATACACAAGCAAAATACTACAAATGCTGAAAATCTGAAATGAAACAAAAATGCAGGTCCAGTAGCAACTGCCAGGAGAGAGAACTGCTAAATACGCAGTTTAGCTAAATAAGCTAAAACTTTCATTTCCATGTTTGAATTATTCCAGTAATCACTCCAATCATGCAGTTCACTCCCTAACGATCGACTTTTGGGGTACCTTCACAATCTGCAATAGTACAAGAGGCATACTTTTTGAAGTGCAATGGATGGATAGTGACTCCATGTTCCGTGAGTGAATAGATAAAAATGGGTTCTATTAGGACTAATTGGATGTGGTTTCATCACAACAGTCAGTTGGAGAGACCACATCACAGATGGGAAAATGTTGCTCATCTGCGCTAAAGCTTCCAGGCTGGGAAACATCTTAGCAAATGATTCACATGTAAATGTTACTTTCTAATTGCCATTGGTAGGTATCTTAGAGAGGGTGACTACCTCCATATCAACTGATACTTATCAAATAGTTGGAAACTTATTATGTTATTGCAGGGCATGATTTTTAAATTCTGAAGTCATCTTTCTAGCCTTCCGTCCAGTTTTTGTGGGATTAAAGCTCCAAAATTGTATGACATGGGGCAGCCTCCCAATGATTACTTTCTATACTACTGGTTTAACTTTCCAACTTTGGACGCTGAATACATTTTTGTTATGTGGTCTCACTGCTGGTAACGAAAACTCCCTTCAGATATTTAATAATCTGGATTTAAAATTTAAGTATACCCACATTGAAATGCAAATCATATTAGAAAGTTATACTGACCCCTCAACAATTGTTAATTTGGTATTGCATTCCAAATATTAATAGGGAAGCTCTGGAACCCTCAGCGTCCAATTATCCATTACCTTTAGAGATGAATGAATTTGTCTGCTCAGCGAGTTAATGAGGAAGGTAATGAGTGAAATGCTGAATGTCATGAGATTTTTATGGGCTCAATGTGCTAATAATCTATGTGGTAATAAACCAAATTCTTTTCCAAACTTACAAGTTAAACTGACTGATGGATGAACAACTATACAGTTCATGAGCTGTAGAGTCATATAGCATGGAAGCAGACCCTCTGGCTCAAGCAGTCCACACTGACAATAACCCCAAACTAATCTAGTCCCACCTGCCTGCACTTGGCCCATATCCCTCTCAACATTTCTTATTCTTGTACTTATCCGATGTCTTTTAACTGTTGCAACTGTATCCACCACCTCTTCAGGAAGTTCATTCCATGCATGAAACACTGTCAAAAAGAGTCGTCCCTCGTGTTTTTTTAATCTTTCTCTTACTTTAAAAATGTGTCCCCTACTCTTTAAATCCCCTACCCGAGGAAAAGACTCTTGCCATCCAACTTATCTATACCCTTCATGATTTAATAAACCTCTAGAAGCTCACCCCTCAACCTCCTACGCTGCTCCCAGCCTCTTTATAACTCAAATCTTATATTCCTGGCAACATCCAGTAAGTCTTTTCTGAACCTTTTCCAGCTTAATAATATCCTTCCTATAACAGGGCAGCCAGAACTAGGCTCAGTACTCCAGAACAGGCTTCACCAATATCCTGTACAATCTCAACATGTCATCCCAACTCCTGTACACATAGGTCTGAACAATGTAGACAAGCATGTTAAATGCTGCTTTAACCATCCTGTCTGTCTGCAAACTTTAAAGAATTATGTACCTGTACCCCTAGGTGTCTCAGTTCTACAATACTGCCCAGGGCTCTACTTTTTAAATGTATAGGTTCCGCCCTGCTTTGTTTTACCAAAATGCAATGTCTTGCATTTATCCAAATTAAACTTCATCTGTCACTGTTCAGTCCATTGACCTATTTGATCAAAATCCTTTGATAATCTTAGATAACCTTCACAGACTACCATACCATCAATTTTGGTGTCATTTGCAAACTTATATGCCTTCTATATTCTTATCTAAATCATTTATATAAATGATAAACAAAAGTAGAACTAGCATCAATCTCCGTGGAATGCAGCTGGTAACAGGTCTCCCGTCCAAAAAACAACCTTCCTTCATTACACTGTGTCTCCTGCCTTTAAAGTCAATTTTGTATCCAGTTGGAAGCCATTTTTATAGAGCTTGCTACAAGTCATATGTGATAGTATCTGTGACAGTAATATTAACTCCTGATTTCTGTCTCATTCTGCCAGCTATAGTCTGAAAATAATTTAGTATGATCTGCTAATACCCAATTAAAATTTTTTCCTGTTGTTATTTAAAATTTACGTTCATGTTACAGCTAGCTTTGCAAGACCAAAGTATCAGGAGTCAGCACTATTAAATCAGGTCTTACTGCAATGTAGAAGTAGCTTCAGACAGTTGCAAAATAACTGTTAAAATTTTTGGATAAATCTTGATAACAAGGAGTTGTGCTTTATTATTTGTTCGTTGTGACTTCATTTGTGGGAGATATCAGTGATTTTGGCCTGAGTGAAGATGGTGGTGGTGGTGGTGGCAGCAACGTTTACTGTGTTCACAGCTGGCATTTGTTTGACAAAGTTTTGAGAATTACTAAATCTCTTGCGTGCAGTATGACTAACTTGACCAGCTTCTAACCCTTGGAACATATAAATTATTTAACTTATAACAGAGTACTGCAACTGTCCTCCAGCCATTCCTGCCCACCATTCAACGTGCACCTATCTACTCTCATTCTATTTTATGGCAAAAAACAAAGAACCATGGATGATGGGAATCTAAAAAATAATTAGAAATTGCTGGAGAAGCTCAGGTCTGGTATCATCTGCAGGGAGAAAGCAGAGTCAATTTTTTGCATCCCTTAAGTGAAGAAGGGTCACTGGACCCAAAATGTTGAATCTGCTTTCCCTTCATTTCCCAGCACTCATCCCACAGCTTTGTATGCTGTGGCATTTGAAGTATACATCTAACAACTTCTGACATTTTGTGATGGTTCCTGCCTCTACAACTCTTTCAGGGAGTTGAGTTCTAAATACCCACAACATCTATGGTAATAAAAAGTTCTCCTTAATTCCTCGAGACCATCTGCATGTTAGCTTAAATCTATATCCTTACTAATTGACCCTTCTACTAAAAGGAAAAGTTTATTCCCAAAAACCCTATCTAGCCCTTGATACTTTTGTTGACCTCTCTCAGACTTCTCTATTGTAACGTAAACCCTCACCTATCTAGTGTCTCTTCATAAGCAAAATGCTGTCTGGGCAACATTTATGGAAATCTCCAGTGCAATCATGTCCTTCCAATAGTGTGACTAGAATTGCATCCAGTAGTCAGTGTGGCCTTTACAGCTCCATTATAACTATACAAATTTTAAATTGCCTAGACTAGTAAAAGATAAGTATCTAGTATGCAACCACAAACAGCCTGTCCACCTGTACTGTTGCCTTCAAGAATCTAGGTGTGTGAAAACTTGAGGGTCCCTAATCCTCATTGCTTTTATTATTGCCTAGTTAGTCTTACCAAATGCATTATTTCATACTTTTCAGGATTAAGCTCCACCTGCCATCGTTCTGCCTATCTGACCAGATTTTCTCTATCTTCCTGTATTCTACAGCTTTCCTCCTTGCTATTTACCATATGACCACTTTTTTTTTGCCATCTGCAAACTTACCAATCAAGCCCCCTATATTTGTGTTCAAATTATTAACATATGCTGCAAACAGCAAGGGACCCAGTACCAAATCCTGTGGTTTGCCACAGTACACCAGTTTCTAGTAATGCAAGCAACTTTCAACCAGCACCCTCACCTAAGCCAATTTTGGATCCAATTTACAAAATAACCCTGGATCAAAAGGTATTTTACCTTCTTGACCACCCTCCCATGTGACTCCTTGTCAAAAATCTTGAAGTCTATGTCAACTGCAGTACCTTCAACCACATACTCAGTCACCACCTAATGAAAATTCAATGAAATTTAAGCGTGATCTCTTCTGACAAAACCATGCTGATTTTCCTTGTCTCTCCAAGTGACGATAAATTCTGTCCCTCAAGTGTTTCAAGAAAATTCCTTACCACTGATATTAGACTTGCTGGCCTATAGTTCCCTTCTTTGTCCCTATTATCCTTGAATACTATACCACATGACTCTTCCAATCCTTAACACCTCTCCAGTGTTCAGAGTGGATTTTAAGTGACCGTCCAGGCCTCTGTAATTTCTAATGTTACCCTCTCACAACAGCCCAGGATACATCCTCATCTGAGACTGAGGATTTATCCAATTTTAAGCTCACTAATGAGTCGTCCCTTCAATGTTAATTTGTTCTGCTTTATCACAGTTGCCCTCCCTGATTTTTATACCTAAATAATTCTTGTCAATAGTGAATTCAGGCACATGATGATCATTTAAAAGCTCATTTGTGTTTTCCAGTTTCACGCACATGGAACTAATGGACTGTACGGTCTCTGGTTATCATCTTGCCTCTGACATACTTGTTAGAGTCCTTTAGATTATTCTTTATTTTACCACCAATGTTCCTTTATTCATAACCCCTCATTACTCTGCTAACTTTTTTTAAAAGTAACCCCCTGTATTCTTGCTTCTATTCCGTGGCTATTGCTGTTTTTAGTCTTTGGTGTTGCTCATAAGCTTTATTCTCCATTCCCTCCCCATCACCTATACAGGAATGTGTACTTTTTGAATGACTCCCATTGCCCTGTAGATTTTCTTGCAAGTAGCTGATCCCACTCTGTTTGGGCCAGATTCTGTTAACGTAGTGAAATAAGTTGTTTGTTTTTGTCTATACTCGAAATGAGATCTCGTGTTGCTTACCTTGGATTTATGGTGCAGTTGCAATTTCATTAACCAGATAAATAAGATTATCATCATGGAAAGAATTTTGAACTCTACCTAGATTCAAGGCTAATGAAAAGAACTTTTGGAAGATTGAGATTTAGGGCTCATATATGGAAATGGTCTAAAATATGGTAACATAATCAGTTGGGAATGAAACAAACAAGGTAATTGTTTATTATGAAAACTGAGACAAATGTTTGTTTTGGATCCAATTCTGTTTCAATTTTGCAAAACAGCATTGCAATTTATTAACAGGTAGCATTGTGAGCTGTGGAAGTGGGTTGGTGACAATTTTTATTTCATGCATTAATCTTCAGAAACTGCCCATAGGAACATGAATTCTATGCCTGGAGTATAACAACAAAAATAAATACATACATGGGCTGGTCAGTGAGTTCTGAAAATTAATGTTTACAGCCCCAAGTTTTGAAGGTGAAAGAGTTACAGTACACAGAATGTAGTTATAGACTTTGGGATTTGACATAGTAATAGAGCAGATTACAGGCTCAGTAGGACTGGTAAGGCTGTGATTGTTTTCCAGTTTTGCCAACTATATCGGGACAGCCTAGATATTCTGCCTATTTGATGTCATTTTGCAATTAACAATAGCTGAAATGTGCAACAAACTGGTTATGTAAATGATGCAGCATTTACTAGCAATTGTTGGTTCTGACTATACCTCAAAGTACAACAATGTAGTGCTTTTATAGCAGTAACATGTCCCAACATACTTCTGAGCATTATCAAACAAAATTTGACAGCCAACTGTGTAAAGAGATATTGAAGTATTGGTCAAATGTTTGGTCAAGGTTGTATATTTTAAGAGAAAGGCAACTTCATCAATCAGCTGTTCCTAAAGCCAAAGCAATACTTTAGATGTTTACTGACTGTATAAATTTTGTTGCTATATTTGCATGACAAAGCAAAGTTCCACAAACAGCACAAAAATATCCTGATAATATTTTTAAGGAGTGTTGAAGGAGGGGATAATTGTTATGCAGGTCACTAGGATGAACTCTCCTTTTTTTTAAATCAAGTAATGTCTCGGGACCTCTTGTGTCTAGGATAAAACCAGAAAATTCTGGAAAAATGCAGGTGTGAACCAAAATAAGCAATTCATTTGTATATCTCTGAACTCTTTCAATAATCTGTCTTATTACTTGTTCTGGGATCTTTAAAAACCTCTGCTGAGTCCTCCCCACCTTTTTCATTATTTTCCATGCAACTAAATTTGTTCCCCCACTATTTAGTTTAAAGCCCTTTGCTGTTTGTCAGGACTCTGGTCCCAGCATGGTTCAGGTGAAGTCTATCCCATCAGAACAGCTTCCTCCTTCCCCAGTACTTGTGGCGAGGTCCCCCATAACTCCTCAGTTATGGCCAAGTTACTACATTTGTCTGTCGCTGAAAGCTAACTGAAGTGTTGAGTGCATTCCTTTATATTATAATTGGAGCTTTTGATATGTTATTCATTGCTCCTTATCCAGCCTTCCTTTTCGATCATGATTTAGCTTTCTTTACCTTATTTGATATTGTATGATTTAATTTAAATGACAGTTCCAGTTTGATACTCATGCTACTCATTTATGTCCTTCATTGTAGTTGAGGTGTACTTGCCTTGTCCAAGCATCCCAAATGTCCTGTTAGCTGAAACACTTCCCAAAGCACAAGCCTGTCAGAAATAACCGGTGCCCTTTATTGTGTTTTCTATATTAGTTACAACATTATACTATGTATCACAGGCTACAACAGCTTTGAGGCAAAGTATGACTTTTCATTGACAGTTACATGTCTTTGGTCAACCAACATTCAAATACATGTCAAATGCTATGTATTTAAATAATAAGATCTTGTTTCTTGAATTTACATGTTGCGTGCACCACTGATGTTTTATTGATATTTGATTTTTTTAAACTGTTAATTGCTTCCACTGTTTCTGCTTTTGATAGATCCCCAGCATGTTCATAGAACCAGTAGGAATACAGTATTTGGAAATAGTTTTCACATTTGTGGTTAATGTTGCACAATAGTCAGGGTTGTATGTTTAGTTGTGACTATTAAGTATGTTTGTTGCAATGTAAGGTTATGTGGAGGTGCTTAGATGTGACAGTTATATTTTTCTTTTGCAGGTGCAGGAGAATCTGGGAAAAGTACGATTGTAAAACAAATGAAGTGAGTCTGAAACAGTTTATACATCTTTGATAATTTATTGAATTTTATGTTTCAAAAGTTTTAAAATGAAGTGCACACTTCAGTGTAGATCTTTGAAATACCAATATGAATAGTACTGTGTATATTTAGATTAAGTAGAACTGTAGTAACTTCAGTCAGCTATGCCTAATGCTTTCCTTCATGTTCTATTAGGAAGCTTTGTGTTCTCTACATTTTTTCATATCTCAAACTGGAAGAGAGTAGTATTGAATATAGTTACACAATGTGAACAGATGCGTTAGTCTCAATGCGTAAACTTAACAGAATACAGTAACAGTTGTAATTGTAAGTTGCTCATTGTGTATAAAGGGTAAGGGACACTGATTGCAGTGTTAATGTATTGCCCTTTGGCCTCGCACACGTCATCAGACATCAATACAAGGTGACCCTTAACAAAATTTGAAATTAGCTTTTTACTTATCACTGTTGATAAGCTGAAAAAAAATTACTCCTCCATGCTTCAAGAAGACTTTCAGATTTGATGACCATTGTAGTTACTATCAACAAAGATACACAATAATCCATAAAATCTTATTTGTTTCTGATCCTGTTAACTGGTTTTGCCTGCTTTTGTGTGTGTCATTAGATTTCTGGACAAACATCTTGGCCATTTCTCTTGGTTTAAAAGGCATTGATAAGTAACTAGATTTGATTGAGCAAAGTGCATCTTTCTGTTGTAAATGCTGTCCCTAAAGTTGCAACAAGTTTGATATTTGAAAACCTATTTTGGTACTTGAAAGAAACTTTGGGTTTAACTATTGAATGACAATGTCAACCTCTTCAACTTTGATCAAAAAGCTGCTCCTTGAGAGAGGGAGGTTACTTTGATTGGGATTAGGATCTTTTCAGAGACCAGCGACTTCATAATTTCTAGCTACAGATGAAATCCTTTATGAAATGTAGATATTATTGATTTTGCATGAAAGATCCAATAGAATTTCATTTACTCTCACCATTGCAGTGCATGTTTATACCTGTTACTACTGAGTTATCAAGGAAGTCAATTCAGTGCTTTGTTTGGTGGAAATATTTGCTGATATTGTTGGAGCCGACATTATTGAGTGAGGAGATTCAAGATAGCTGCTCATTGTGGAAAGTAACCATGTTTTCACATTACTCACTAGAAATAGTTCTTGGTGTTGAAAGCACTGTTTTGCTTCTGTTAAACTTAAAAGAACCTTCAATAATGATGAGCTAATTCTTTTTTTTTAAAAATGAAAGTTTAACAGTACATTTTCTTTTGAGTTTCTCATTTGACTATGTTTATATGGTGGTGGTTCATGGTTTCACATTAATTGAGTTGTCTTTAGTCCTAAACTTGCATTTATTTCAAATTTGCATTCTGCAAATCAACTTTAATTTTTTTTGCATTTACCCTTGTAGAATCATTCATGAGGATGGGTACTCTGAGGAGGAGTGCAAACAATATAAAGCAGTGGTTTATAGCAATACAATTCAGTCTATCATTGCTATAATCAGGGCCATGGGACGTTTGAAGGTTGACTTTGGAGACCCAACAAGAGCAGTGAGTACACATCATTGATATTTAAATATACAGATGCAATCCTTTGGTTACGGTTGAGCTGAAATCTTACAGAAGAAGGTTGAGTAGAAGAGACTCTTAACTTAGGAAATAGCAGATAATATTTATTTCTATTCATTAGCAGTTCAGAGTTGACTTGGAAAATCTATTTTCTGATTGGCCATCATTTTAAAGAGCAATTAATTTGTTTAATTTTAAGTTTGCGTTATGATTTGAGATTTCTCTTCAGACATTTTAAAGAAATGACAAGATTTTTTTTAAAAATGTCTGTGTTGAGGGTACAGGCGAGAATGAGACCCCATTTAATCTGCTTTGTTCTTGTACTTATAATTGCTAGAAATGTTCTACTACCTAACGTTGGGTATCACTGACTTTTGAGAACAAAATTAATTTTGTGGTTGAGATCATAGCAAAATTAAAGGTCTTTTTTTTCCTTTTTGAAGTTTTGATCAGATTTAAATTTTGAAGTTGAATATTAAAAATGAATGAAAGTTAAAAGTAATGGAATTAACAGACGCATTAAAATATTAGAGCAATGCTGTATTGGATTATGTTTATTGTAGTTTCTGTTGCTAAACTTTTAATTTCAAATCTATTTTTTAATTCTTGATTTGTAGCTATTCTTCATTTCAATTTAGAAACAATATTTTTCTAGGCAGTTGTGATATATGAAACATTTGTGTTAATTGTGCAAAGTAAAGCCTCTTCTTCACTCGTTTAAATGCACAGTACCATACTGTTTAAGGTAGTTTATGACCTTTAAAGTACTCTGTTTGTATGTAGGATGATGCCCGCCAGTTGTTTGTCCTAGCAGGAACTACAGAGGAAGGGATCATGACAACAGAACTTGCAGGAGTTATCAAACGATTGTGGCAAGATGGTGGTGTTCAGGCTTGTTTTGGTAGATCCAGAGAATATCAGCTGAATGACTCTGCATCATAGTAAGTATTTTTTTAGTACCAAAGTTATTTTATTAAGGCAAATAAAGAACACCTACCTGTTTAGGCCAGAAAGTTTCATGGTCATAGTGTATCTGACTAAGGTCCATGCAACGAACGGGAGTAAACAACAAAAGTGAATTCACCATATCTAGATGCAAAAGGTTTCCTCAAAACAATGAATGAACTGATGCACAAATAGTTACGTGGTTTATATCTAATTGCCTTCACAGAGACATGTTCGCTAGGTTTTGAAATAAATAGTCTATGGTTACGTAACATTTCTAAAAGAAAGGCAAATAAGGGGTATTGCCCTGATAAAAGCTGACATAAGGATGTTTGTGAGGAAGGATCTTGGTTTGGAAAATCAGATTTTTTTAAATCATGAGATAGAGATTAGGAATACCAAGGGTATATAAGTGTTGGTGGGGAATACTTTGTTGTTCCTCCTAATGACACTTATAACATTGAACATTATTATAGCTTGTAACAAAGACAATTTAATAATCGTGTCTTCATATAGATAGGACCAATAAAATTAGCAGAGGTGATCTGGCAGGTGAGTTTTATTTGTGCCAAGTACTTAACCTTTATTGATTATCTTCAACCCTAAAGGAAGATAGTCAACCAGAGAGGTGGACATGATCATAATTTTAATTATAAAAGTTCTGATATTTATTTACTGTCGTATAAGTAGAACAGACACAGCTAGGACAGATCTATTTTTATCAAAAATAGCTTTACGTAAAACACTGTCGTTGTGAGTCTTTTGTTTTCATGGCTTAATGGTACTTTGACAAAGATGGTATGACATCTTGCATTTTGTTTTCTTTTCCTGATCAACATGGTGATTGCTTACCAGATTATCATTAGCTTACCAGACTATCATTATCATTAACTGCATAAAATGTTATCCAAACTAGATGTTGACTAACATGGTTTCTCCTGTAACCCAGCCCCCCCCCGCCTGCCTTTTTACATTGACTGTACCAAACAACTGAGCATTTTCCCCAAAATGGAAAATTAATAGCATGCACCTACTTTTGTGTAGAAATGCACTAGTGCTCAAATATTAGAAACTGTCACTGCACCAAAAAACTAGGGTAAAGCTTGCAAGATATTGTGCATAAAATTGTTTTATGACCGAAATGTAAAATTGCTTCCTAAAAGTTGAAGTACATGAATAGCCTAGAGATGCGCAATAGTAGCATAGCGGTACCAGATGGGTAATTTGCATTTGTGCAGCATCTTGGTGTCAGATCTCTAATCAAAGAAGTGTGTACCTTAAGTGATTTATGTAATTTTCACAAAAACTAACACATTGATTTGCTCTGACAAGTCAGTGTGAAATTGGAGCTTGAGCTCTAGCTCATCTAACCCATTCTCATTAGATTCTATCAGTTACTCTTCAATCAACAATACTTAAATTATTACATGTAGTGATTATAAGTAGTGACCATTGGCCTATATCTTGGAAAATTAATTGGGTTAGATTTAATAGTGTATTTTCACTAAATTTGTCAATTGTAAATCATTTTCTTTAGTTATTTGAATGATTTGGATAGAATTTCCTTACAAGGCTACATCCCAACTCAACAAGATGTTTTGAGGACCAGAGTGAAAACTACAGGCATAGTGGAGACGCACTTCACCTTCAAAGATTTGTATTTTAAGTAAGTAGTAATTCTGTTTCACCCAAGTATGTACTGTTTGTAATTTATCATTTCATAATATAAATAAACATCACTGCCAGAAACACATGTTCTGGAAAATTGTGATCATTTTTGGATTAAATGTCAGTTTTGAAAAACTTTAATCTCTATAATGTAAAATGACCATAAATTGTTGCAATGACATAACTCAAGCAAATGAGATTAATCAGTAGCATGTATTTGTTAGTGTATGTTGCTGAAGTGGTCATCTGAATCCATACATGAATGCACAATGACCCATCTTAAGTAATTAAGGCAATGGGTTGACAAAAAAAATCTTGATTTGATACAGAAGGAAATAAGCCAAATTTATTAGAAACATATTAAAGGGCAGAAAGATAGCATTTAAGGCAAAGTAAATAAAAATGAAGTACTGGGGAAAAGCCAGCAGGTCTAGAGGCACCAGTGGAGAGAGAGGTGATATTGGATTCAAATCTGTTTGTTTTTTTCTGTTCAATATTTTATCTGTTTCAGGTTCCCCAACATCTGCAGTATTTTTGTTTGTTAAAGGAAAAGCTTAAAAGAAGTATTGGTGAAAACAATGAGCATCAGGAGGGAAGTCAGTGACATAATGTCACTTGACGAGTAATCTAGAAACCCAAGCTAATATTCTGGGTCATAAGATCAAGCTCCGCTATGGCAGATGTTGAATCGAAATTTCACTAAAATCTGGAGAGAAAAAAACAACTTCATGGTGCGCATGTAACCATAGTCTATTATCCTAAAAAAGCAAACCGCTTCAGTAGTGTCCTTTGAGGGAAGGAGACCTGTCATTTTTATCTGTTTTCATCTAAATATGAATCGACCCACAGCAGTATGGTTGAGACAGCCAAGCGAGCCATTCGGTTGTATCAAACCACTGCAAAGCCTAAAGAATGGAAAGAAATGAAATGGGATAAGTCAACTGTCATCGACGAGGCACTGGAAATTACCATGGAAAACTCAGTCCTATTAACCTTCCAAAATTCTCCATGCTAAAATGAACAACTGTCCCACAGCTTAGCCAACAGCCTGAAATAGTCATATTTTCAATATTTTGTTACAATGTGCCAAACACCACCATCACCTGGCTATATACTGCCACCTTGGCAAGAAGACCACTGAAGGTGTTGCCACAGTGGAAGACCAGATCCTGCAAAATATGATGGCATTAGAGAATAAGAAAACCTTCTGATTGTCACCTGTTGTTCCCCATTACCTCCATCTTGGCTGCTGACTCAGTCCTGCATGTTGAATCCCACTTAAAGGAAACACTGAAGATGGCAGGGCACAAAATGTATCTCCATTGAAGGACTTCAATTTCATCAACAGTGTGACTCCGTAGCACCTATATGATTGAGTCTTAAAGGACATAGTTGCTATGCTCTAATTGTATTACAAGTGAACCAATAGAAGAGAAAAATCTACTTGACTTCATTCTTGCCAGTGCACCTGCTGCAGTTGTCCAGCCATGATGATTCTGGACGAAGTCTTTGTGAAACTGAAGTTATGTCATGTACATTGAGAATATCATCCAATATGTGGTGCATTACCATTGGGCTAAATGGGACACAGAACAAATCTGGCAACCCAAAACTGAGCATCTATGAGGTGGTGTGGGCAACCAGCAGTAACAGGATTGTCTTTGTCACAATCAGTAACCGAATGATCCACTCTTGCCATCATGTTTGGGCGGTCAACTCCAGTTTAATAGAGTGCCAGAAGGCATGCCAGAACAGAAATAAGCCTAACTAAAAGTAAGCTGTCAACTTGGGAAAACGACAACATAATGCTTTTGTGTCAAACAGCAAAAGCAACATGCTATGGATGAGGCTAAGTGATCTCATAGTTAATGGATCAGATCTAAGCTGTACATTATACCCCACATAGTGGTGAATGGTAATGGATAATTAAACAACTGAAGATGAAACTCCAGAAGTATTCCCATCCTCAATGGGCAAAGCCAGCAGATCAATGTAAAAGACCCGGCTGAAATTCTTATTTCCACCTTCAACTGGAAGTGCCAAGTGAATGATCAGTGTTTGCTGCCTCCATCATCACCAGCATTTCAGGTGCCAGTCTTCACCAATTCAAAGTCACTGCAAAGCCTCTGAACCCTGACATACAACCTGGCCAGAAAAAAAACTGGAGACTTGTGCTGCAACACACTAGTTGCATTTTGACCAAGTTATTTCAGTACAGCTGCAATACGGGAATCTCTGAACAAGTTGGGAAATTTCCCAACTGTGTCCTGTGCACGTAAAAGGTAAACCCAACCTGACCAGTTGCCACCTTAGCTGCGTTGCCTCAATTGTCAGCAGTTGGGAGGTCATGTTGTGGCTGTAATGGCAGGAGTTGCTGACCTTGACTTTGAAGAGGTACTTGCAAAGGAATAACCTGCTCTTGCTGTTCAGTTTGGCTTCCATCGAATCAGTCAACTCCTGAGTTCATTCTGTCCCCTTTCACATAGTCACTGCCTGGCATTAACTTTATTTGGCATTAACTTTACCTGTGATTTATCAACCCAAGCCTAGATGTTGTCCAAGTCTTGCTGCAAATGGCACTTATATTGCTTCAGTTAATGGAGTGTTGCAATGATACTGGGAATTGTGCAATTATCAATGGTGATTGTTTAAAGCTGATGAAAAATGCTGAACTCAAGGGGAGATGAGAATGATTGCCTCCAAGGTGGCATTCAACCACATAAAGCATCAAAGAGCCCAACAAAATGGAAGGATGGGAATAAGGAAAAATTCTATTTTGGTTGGAGTCCCACCTATTATAAGAAAGATGGTTGAGACTGTTGAGGGTCAGCCATGTTAGCCGCAGTCCATCGCTTAAGGAGTTCCTCTGGATGCTGTCCTAGGCCTGTCCATGTTCAGCGCCATTTGCAACATTTTAATCACTGAGGCAATCTGTGCCATTTGTAGTAAGACTTGGACAACATCCAGGCTCGGGCTAATAAGTTGCAGATAAAAGTCGTGCTAAATAATTACCAGACGATACCACGTACAACAGGACAGAATCTAACCGTAGCCCCTTGATATTTAATGACAATAACATAATGTTAATAGTGGGGAGAATTCAATTCTGGACTCCGTATTAACCAGAAACTGAACTGGACCAACCATATAAATGCTACATTTATGTCAGCAGGTTGCATACTAGGAATTCTCTGTGATTAATCTATCTCCTGTCTCCCCAATTACCTGGTCACCACCATCTACAAGACAAAACTCAACAGTGTGATGGAATCTACTCCAGTTGCCTGGATAAGTATAATTCCAACAACATTGAAGCTCAATGCTATTCAGACCAAAGGATCTTCTATTGATCCTTCATTCACTCCCTTCAAAATGTACTTCCCTCACCACTACACAGTAACAGCTATGTGTTCCATCTATATAATGCGCTGTAGTTATTCACCGAGGCTTCTGTGAAGGCATCTACCAAACTTAGGACCTCTTGCACTCAGAAGGATGGGAGCAGCATTTGAATGGGCGCACTGCCACCTGCAACAATTTCTTCTGGTTTCTCACTATCCATTCAGAGTGATAGAGATGTACAGCATCTCTGTTAAACCCGTCTATGCCGACCAGATATCCCAACCCAATCTAGTCCCACCTGCCAGCACCCAGTCTATATCCCTCCAAACCCTTCTTATTCATATACCGTTCCAAATGCCTCTTAAATGTTGCAATTGTACCAGCCTCCACCACTTCCTCTGGCAGCTCATTCCATATCCGTACCACCCTCTGTGCCCCTTAGGTCTCTTTTATATCTTCCCCTCTCACCCTAAATCTATGCCCTCTAGTTCTGGACTCCCTGACCCCAGGGAAAAAGACTTTGTCTCTTTACCCTATCCATGCACCTCATAATTTTGTAAACCTCTATAAGGTCACCCCTCAGGCTCCGACGCTCCAGGGAAAACAGCCCCAGCCTGTTCAGCCTCTCCGTATAGCTCAAATCCTCCAACCCTGGCAACATCCTTGTATATCTTGTCTGAACCCTTTCAAGTTTCACAACACCTTTCCGATAAGGAGAAGACCAGAATTGTATGCAATATTCCAACAGTGGCATAGCCAATGTCCTGTACAGCCGCAACATGACCTCCCAACTCCTGTACTCAATACTCTTGACCAATAAAGAAAAGCATACCAAACGCCGCCTTCACTATCCTATCTACCTGTGGCTCCACTTTCAAGGAGCTATGAACCTGCACTCCAAGGTCTTTTTGTTCAGCAACATTCCCTAGGACCTTACCATTAAGTGTATAAGTCCTGCTAAGATTTGCTTTCCCAAAATGCAGCACCTCTCATTTATCTGAATTAAACTCCATCTGCCACTTCTCAGCCCATTGGCTCATCTGGTCCAGATCCTGTTGTAATCTGAGGTAACCCTCTTCACTGTCCACTACACCTCCAATTTTGGTGTCACCTGCAAACTTAGTAACTGTACCTCTTATGCTCGCATCCAAATCATTTATGTAAATGACAAAAAATAGAGGACCCAGCACCAATCCTTGTGGTACTCCACTGGTCACAGGCCTCTGGTCACTGGTCAGGTAGTAAATACTGGCCTAACCTGTATTGCTCATATCCTAGACAATTTTACAAAGGTATTGTAACCATGTTGCCTTTCGTAGTTGTTCTCCGTTCTCAAGCTAAATGACTGAATGGTAAGGCACCTCCTTGTGGACTATCAAAGCAGCTGCCATATCTGTTGTTCTAAGGAACAGTAGAACCACTTTCATTGAAGTAAAAGAATTGTAATGCAGTACAAAGCCAGGACTGTTCTAACTCACTTCCTGCCACCTAGTTTTAAAAAATGGTAGTGATAATAGTTATTATTCATAGCATCTCAACTAGCCTACAGCATACATGAGGAAAAAACCCAATGCCTGGAGAGCTACAGAAACCATAAGTCACCCCTTTTTTTATAAATATTGAGTATAATTTTAAATCTACCAAATCTAAGATCGCGCAATCTCTAATTTTCTGAATTAAATCTGATTTGCATTTATATCGAAACAGTTTTTGCTATCTGAAAACTGTTGCTTTCCAACACTAACCAAATTGAGCCTGTACAGGTTTATTTGAAATTCACAATGGAGAACAGCTGTTTCATTCATAAATGTTGCTTCATATGTTTACATCCAGTTTTAAGGCTTTATGTCAACTTTGAAACATTTTCATGTTTAGTAAACTTTTTATGTATAGAAAGCCGAGTTGGCACCTGGCATACTTGTGTATAAATTGAGAAGAAAGGTGTGTTAATTAAGGACTAGGATCTGCTCTGAATTCTGTCTGCCAGCATTTTGTCTGTGAAGTTGCATTTATAACTCTGAACAGCAAGATGGATGGCTGAGTCATTCCCTGATAATGTACTTGGATTTGGATGAATGTGGAAAGAAGTGTAATATTGCTTTTGCACCAAGCAATATGAAATCTTTTCATTATTCTCCAGGTTAGTTCATTAATTATTTATTTTTTACAGGTATACAATTTGAAATATTAACTCTTTCTCTTACTGCATATCCTGGCAGATTAGCTGAGTATTTTTAGCTTCTTTGTTTGGTTTGGAAAGTATTCCATTTGTCTAATATTTTAGAGTTCTCTTTTTAAAACCAAATTTATTTGATGTGTTGAAAAAAAGTCTAATTATACTATACAACATGTTGAGATGAAAGATGTGAGATTTTTATATTAAAAGTTTTTAGGATTTAAATTTTAAAATGGTGGCATATGGGTGTTGGTTACTTCCAATGACTCATTCCTTAAAAATGTTCCTTCGTTAATTTCAATTCTGAATGCATCCGACAACAGGGAGCCCCTTGAGTGTTATGAATATATTTATACTAGGGTAGCATAAAACACATAAAGGTAAGGTGGTTGATGCACAGCTTGTTTGTTTTTTCAGAATAGTCAAAGATTGGTTTTAGGTAATCTAGAGACTGAAAAGTTTTTACAGTCATAAAAAACCAGTTCAGAAGCAAGTAGTTTCATGCAGAAAACAGTTAAAGAAATTTTCCAGCTCAGTTAAATAGCTCAATTATCTCGGCATGCAGTTTGTGTATCCTCCAGACTAGGAGTGTTTAGTTAGAAATCTGCTGGTCAGTAGAAACTGAGAAAGCCTATAAGACCATAAGACATAGGAGTGGAAGTAAGGCCATTTGGCCCATCGAGTCCACTCTGCCATTCGATCATGGCTGCTGGGCACTTCAACTCCACTTACCCGCATTCTCCCCGTAGCCCTTAATTCCCCGAGACAACAAGAATCTATCAATCTCTGCCTTGAAGACATTTAGCGTCCCGGCCTCCACTGCACTCTGCGGCAATGAATTCCACAGGCCCACCACACTCTGGCTGAAGAAATGTCTCCGCATTTCTGTTCTGAATTTACCCCCTCTAATTCTAAGGCTGTGTCCACGGGTCCTAATCTCCTCACCTAACGGAAACAATTTCCTAGCATCCACCCTTTCCAAGCCATGTATTATCTTGTACGTCTCTATTAAGTCTCCCCTTAATCTTCTAAACTCCAATGAATACAATCCCAAGATCCTCAGCTGTTCCTCATATGTTAGGCCTACCATTCCAGGGATCATCCGTGTGAATCTCCGCTGGACACGTTCCAGTGCCAGTATGTCCTTCCTGAGGTGTGGGGACCAAAACTGGACACAGTACTCCAAATGGAGCCTAACCAGAGCTTTATAAAGTCTCAGGAGCACAATGGTGTTTTTATATTCCAACCCTCGAGATAAGTGACAACATCGCATTCGCTTTCTTAATCACAGACTCAACCTGCATGTTGACCTTTAGAGAATCAGTTTGACCTTTAGAGAATCTAGGTATTCAGTTTGTGAATATTTGCATAAGACTTTAGTTCGTAGGACAAAAAACTGGGTGAGTCAGTTTATTCTAATTAACATGTTTGATAGAGGTGTAATTTCTCTGCATTTGTCACTGAGAAGTGGTGTCATTGGAGGTCAATTGAAACTTTGTTTTGCTGGGTGTTTTAAGATTTTCTTAAAGTGTTCTATATTTAGCATGTTTGGTTTGCCTTTGGCTTTGGTGTACTAAACTTGTATTTTGTTGTTGAAGAATCTCTGAAGCTACTTGTGGCTCTGTTTCTACAAACGACCATCACATTAACTATATTTTTTTAATGATCTGTCAAGCTGGGTTTCATTGGAGATTTGATTTATCCAGTAGTACCACCAGTTGGAATCATCATAATATGCCAGATATATTTTAATACCATTTTAATACAAATGATAAATGTACACTTCCATTATGTAAGTAGTTACAGTAAAAAAGATTTCAAAAGTTGATAAATGAGCCTGACCCATAAAACATGCTCTTGGAGTCCTACCAGAAATTTTTAGGCTATATTCCTTTGTGGCTGTATTGCATTCAATATTACTGTAACTTGTCGATAGTATGTTGGATAGAAATTTGATTATCTGCAGAAGCTTGTGTATAGAACTTTAAAAATTCAGTGCACAGGTTCGACATGATAAATTATTTTATATATGTATTATCATGGAATCTGTGCAGGATGTTACTGTATCACACTTTGCATGTGTCTAATTATGCAGAAGACTGGTAATGGTTTGCAATTAACTTATTTGGCTTTAAGTGGTGTTGTTTTTTAAATTTTAGGATGTTTGATGTAGGCGGTCAGAGATCCGAGCGGAAGAAGTGGATACATTGCTTTGAAGGTGTAACTGCAATAATTTTCTGTGTGGCTCTGAGTGATTACGATCTTGTGCTTGCTGAAGATGAGGAAATGGTGTGTACATTTCATCATACAGTCCACGTTCATCTGGCGAGTAAATGGGCCAGTTGATGCCTTTACAGCATTTCATAAACTGCCTGTTGAAATGATGTTCATTGTTGCAATTTCACAATTTGTTTTGCAAGAGTTGTCATATTTCAAGAGGAATGAAATTGTTCATAATTATAAATGAGTATTTAAAACCACAGTGTCAAAAAAGTTTATATTTTATTTTTGTATTTACTCCAGCTGATGAGTAGGAGTAAATATAAAACAGCCAAACTGGAACAGTTACCAACTCAATACTAAACGTAAAACTGAGTAATTTATATCAGCGACCAATGGAGCTATACCTTGTTTAAAAATGTATTTTAAAGATCAATTGTGTAATGTTGCAAAACTTTAAAAACATTTTATTGGAACTGTACATAATATAACTGGAAAAATCTAGATTAAACTGGAATACAACTTTGTAGGTCAGGAAAGAAAATGTTTAATTTCTTCTAAGGCATAGACCGATTCAACCAACAATAAATTGAGTTGAAAGATTCTGTAAGGACCTATTCCATTGCAGGCTGTTTCTGTGTCTCAAATCAGCAATATATATGGAAGAGAAATGTTCTTTGGTTGAAGGAGAAGTTCAAACGTGAGGGGTACAGTCAGGATTTAGTAGGATTACTTCAGCTTTTACACAAGTGTTGTAAGTAAATCTCTGGCATTCTGGCATAGTTAACAGGATAGGTATGCTTGAGTTTCACTCAGTGATCCAAACTGCAAACTAAGTGAATTTTTCATACGTTACATTACTAGTTTAGCCCTTATACTTTATTTGAAAGTTTTTACATGAGCAACATGTAATTAGGAGCAGAAATAGGCTACTCAGCCCTTTTGAGCCTGTTCTTCCATTTAATACCACATGCGGGGTTTGTGTTTTGAATACCACATTCCCATCTACCCAATAACCTCTGCAACTGCCTAACAAAAATCTACATCTACAAGAGAAACATCTTGATCCCTCTTCCATTGTCTTCTGTAACAGAGAAATCCAAAATAAATATTCTGCAGGAAACGTTTATAGGAAACACACATTTTGGTACTTTAGGATTTGTTGTTTCTTATAAATATTGCATGTAGTTACAGGGAAATTATCAATATGTACATATTGGTTTTAAGAGCATTTCATACTAGGTGAAGTGTGCAGAATTAAATTATAATAATTTTGGAATTATTTAAATTGTCTGCTCAGTCAGTGGTAAGAACTGAACTCGCAATAAACATGGTAATTGTGTTTTGACAATAGTATTTAAAAGAAGGAAATAATCTTTTTAGTAGATCATCTTTTATAGTTTTGTTTCAGGCTTGGAGATGCATGTCATTAATGGCATTGTGGCTGAATAATTTAATCAAGCATTTATGGCACCTCTTTAGAAAATGTATATGCTTTCTTCTTTCTCCCCCTCCTCCACCCTTTCTCTGGCCTGTCTTCCTTCTGGGACCTTAGCCCTGTCCTCTTTCTGCCCACCCAGCCCTGCCCACTCTCAGCCCACCTTTGACCCCATCCCCCCTCGCGCTCTCACTCACTTGCTCGCTCTCTCATGTGCTGTCTTTCTGCCCCCCAATTTCTATCTGGCCCCACCCACATCTTCTTTCTCTGTATCACTCCTTCTCAGACCCCTCTGCCATTTCCCATTGGTGCATAACCTTAGATTTATAAGGAGACCCCTCTAATCTTGAGCTAGAATTCAGATTTAAAAAGTTAAAAATCACACAACGCCAGGTTGTGGTCCACAGGCTTATTTGGAAGCACTAGCTTTTTGAGCCCTGCTCCTTCATCAGGTGGTTGAATCTGCACAACCATCTGATGAAGGCGAAGCGCTTCAACAGCTAGTGCTTCCAAATAAACTTGTTGGCCTACAACCTGATGTTGTAATTTTAAAATTTGTCCACCCAAGTCCAACACTGGCACCTCCAAATGGTGATTTTAAAAAACTCCCTAAAGTTATAGGGTATGATGGTCATGACACATGCAATGTGAAATAACACTTGCTGTAGCTTTACAGTGTGACTTTTTATGTAAAGTCTTTTGACGAGGTGGCAAAGGGGTCAGAGAAGGGGGATTGCAGATAGAGAAGAAGTGGGTGGGGCCAGATAGAAATGAGGGGCAGAAAGAGCAAGTCAGAGTGTAAGCGAGGGGTGGGGCCAGAGAGCTGGGCAGAAAGAGGGTGGGGCTAAGGCCCCAGATGAAAGACGGGCCAAAGAGCAGGATGGCACCAAAAAGATCTAAACGTTGAAGTTCTAAATTGGAGGAAGGTCAATTTTGACAGTATTAGGCAAGAACTTTCAAAAGCTGATTGGGGGCAAATGTTTGCAGATAAAGGGACAGCTGGAAAATGGGAAGCCTTCAGAAATGAGATAACTAAAGTCCAGAGACAGTATATTCCTGTTACGGTGGAAGGAAAGGCTGGTAGGTATAGGAAATGCTGGGTGGCTAAAGAAATTGATGTTTTATCTGAGAAAAAGGAAGCATATGTCAGATATAGACAACATAGATTGAGTGAATCCTTAGAGTATAAAGGAAGTAGGAGTATACTTGAGAGAAATCAGGAGGGCAAAAAGGGGATATGAGATAGCTTTGGCAAATAGAATTAAGGAGAATCCAAAGGGCTTTTACAAATACCTTAAGGACAAAAGGTTAACAAAGGAGAGAATAGGGCCCCTCAAAGATCAGCAAGGCAGCCTTTGTGTGGAGACGCAGGAGATGGGACCGATACTAACCAAGTATTTTGCATCAGTGTTTACTGTGGAAAAGGCCATGGAAGATGTAGACTGTAGGGAAATAGGTGGTGACATCTTGCAAAATGTCCATATTACAGAGAAAGAAGCGCTGGATGTTTTGAAACGCATAAAAGTGAATAAATCCCCAGGATCTGATCGGGTGTATCCTAGAACTCAGCAGGAAGCTAGGGAAATGATTGGTGGGCCTCTTGCTGAGATATTTGTGTCATCAATAGCCACAGGTGAGGTGCTGGAAGACTGGAGGTTGGCTAATGTGGTGCCACTGTTTAAGAAAGGTGGTAAGGACAAGCCAGGGAACTATAGAACAGTGATACTGACATCTGTGGTGGGCAAGTTGTTGGAGGGAATCCTGAGGGTCACGATGTACATGTATTTGGAAAGGCAAGGACTGATTAGGGATTGTCAACATGGCTTTGTGCTTGGGAAATCATGTCTCACAAACTTGATTTAAGTTTTTTGAAGAAGTATCAAAGAGCATTGATGAGGGCAGCGTGGTGGGCGTGATCTATGTGGACTTCAGTAAGGTTCCCCATCGGAGACTGGTTAGTAAGTTTAGATCTAATGGGATAGAGGGGGAACTAGCCATTTGGATACAAAACTGGCTCAAAGGTAGAAGACAGAAGGTGGTGGCAGACGATTGTTTTTTAGACTGGGGGCCTGTGACCAGTGGTGTGCCACAAGGGTCTGTGCTAGGTCCACTATTTTTCATCATTTATATAAATGATTTGGATGTGAACATAAGAGTTAGTAAGTTTGCAGATGACACCAAAATTGGAAGTGTGGTGGACAGCGAAGAAGGTTACCTCGGATTGCAACAAAATCTTGATCAGATAGGCCAATGGGCTGAGGAGTCACAGATGGAGTTTAATTTAGATAAATGTGAGGTGTCAGCAAATCTTAGCAGGACTTATACACTTAATGGTAAGGTCCTAGGGAGTGTTGCTGAACAAAGAGACCTTGGAGTGCAGGTTCATAGCTTCTTGAAAGTGGCATCACAGCTAGATAGGATAGTGAAGGAGGCGTTTGGTATGCTTTCCTTTATTGGTCAGACTATTGAGTACAGGAGTTGGGAAGTCATGTTGCGGACATTGGTTCGGCCACTGTTGGAATACTGCGTGCAGTTCTGGTCTCCTTCCTATCAGAATGATGTTGTGAAACTTGAAAGGATTCAGAAAAGATTTACAAGGATGTTGCCAGGGTTGGAGGATTTGTACTGTAAGGAGAGGTTGAATAGGTTAGGGCTGTTTTCCCTGGAGTGTCGGAGGCTGAGGGTGACCTTATGGAGGTTTATAAAATCATTAGGGGCATGGTTAGGATAACTAGACAAAGTCTTTTCCCTGGTGTGGGGGAGTCCATAACTAGAGGGCATAGCTTTAGGGTGAGAAGGGAAAAATATAAAAGAGACCTAAGGGGCAACTTTTTCACACAGAGGGTGGTGCATGTATGGACTGAGTTGCCAGAGGAAGTAGTGGAGGCTAGTATAATTGCAGCATTTAAAAGGCATCTGGATGGGTATATGAATAGGAAGGGTTTGGAGGAATATGGGCCTAGGTGCTGACAGGTGGGACTAGATTGGGTTAGGATATCTGGTCGGAATGGATGAGTTGGCCCGAAGGGTCTGTTTCCATACTGTACATATCTATGGCTCTATGTATTAGCATTTCCTATTAGTTATTTGGTGATTTTCCTTTGCTGCACAAGCAAGTTGCGTGGTTATTTGAGACAAGGATTAAGCTGGTAATCTTGTTTCATAAGTATGGTCAAATCTTGTCTTCCCAGAACCGAATGCATGAAAGTATGAAACTTTTTGATAGCATTTGCAACAACAAGTGGTTTACAGACACATCCATTATTCTGTTCCTAAATAAAAAAGATCTGTTTGAAGAGAAGATTAAGAGAAGTCCTCTAACAATTTGTTACCCAGAATATACAGGTAATGATTTGCTACATGTCGTGGAATTTTTGCACTTTTAACATGAAATCGTTTAACAATAATTGGATTTAGTGATCTGTTCTTAATTTTTCAGAAGTATCAAATAGCAGTGAATGTATTACATTACTAATTCAAGCAATTGTATTGCACCTAAGCTGCATAGATTGGTAAATGGTGAGAGATGTATTACAGGCTTGAAGCACTCAAAAGAGTAATGCGATAAATACAGCTTCTTTTAACATTGTAGACCTTCAGAAATTTTGGAATTTTGAATTCATTCTATCTAGTAGTACTGTAGTTCCATATATTCTATAGAAATGTTTATCAATTTATCAAGTCAGTTGCAGAACTAAGTTCTGTTGTCAGTATTTGCTAATGCTGTCACCTTTGTAAAATGATACAGGATTTTATGTGCAGTATGGTTCTTTGTCCCATCGTCTAATCCAAACTAATTTTGCTTTTGACCAGGATCCAACACGTACGAGGAAGCCGCAGCGTATATTCAGTGTCACTTTGAAGATCTGAATAGACGAAAAGAAACCAAAGAAATCTACACTCATTTCACGTGTGCCACAGATACCAAGAATGTGCAGTTTGTTTTTGATGCAGTGACAGATGTCATCATCAAAAATAACTTGAAGGAATGTGGATTATACTGAGGCTTGTTATAGAGAGCAGACCCAGGTGAGGGATTGCAAGCTAACTACAGACTTGTTATAGTACATATTATATGTTTTCTTCGCACCCTGTAATACTGTGCTGTCTTTGCAGAGGCTGTGGGGATATAAAGAATTGAAAGTTACTAGATGTTAATAAAACTTCCACTAACAAAGCAGACATTAAGCATGGAATTTTTAGGATTATTGTAACTTGCTGAATTGAAAGCTTGCTTTTTTATAAGCTGTGTTTTCCTTAATGCAGTTTTTGAAAACATCTAAATTTACTTTTCTTTTAGGTTTGATTTTGTTAATAAAAAGAAGCCTGTAGGTGGACCATTGTATTCCCTGGTTATGCTGCCTGGCAGAAGTTAGAAACAAAATGACTGACGTCATGAGGGAGGCTGCATGCAAGATATTCAATACTAACTATGTATTATGAACACTTTTTTTAAAATTGTGCTTTAGTCTGAAATGAGTAATGTACATAATGTACTGTTACTGATTCAGCATTGTGTTTGAAAAAAACATTTTGCTGCTTTTGTTTCCAGTTCTTTTTGTCTTTGATATGTTAATATGCAATTCTATTGAATGATCAAAAGGTGACGCAATCGATGATCGTGGTTACTTTTTGGATGGTGTTTCGTTTGTTTTTGATCCGTATTGCAAAATATAGCTAAATTTTGTAGAGAGAATTATTGGAAGTTTTGTTATAACTGATCATCAGTGCTTTCATTCATTCTAAATGACATTTGGACCAATATGAAATTCAAGGATTGTATTAAATTGTATTTCTTTTTAACATGTACAAAATTATGCTCTGTGACATTGATAGTAGTACTGATTAGTCCAGCAAGAAGAGAACGTAACATATTTCTGTAGACCAAAACCAATGCAAATTATTTCAAGTGTATTTGTCCATTTAGAAAGCAATATAAAGATCCACAGAACATAGTGACTTGTAAACTGATGATTTAGCAATTTAGTATTACCCTCCAGCTGTCATAAAAACTGTGCTGCCATTGAAATTTCAAGTGCCATCTATTGTTCAACGTTTGCCAAATATAAAAACAATACATGACTTAAAATTAGTCATTTAAAATGAAACCAAACCTTTTTTCTAATGAATCACCCACTGTTTGCTGTGTTTTACCTACTTTTATTTCTGATCCAAAATCTGTTGATTTTGTTTTAACCTCAGTAATTTTGGTCTGGTACTCGATTAAACTGAGTTCATGCTTCCTGTTCATATCAGAATGTTAATAGAAATAACCATGACCTAAAAAGAATTTTGGATATCATAGTTATGAACTGTGAAGTAAGATTGTACTTCTCTCACTAGATTAGATTATTTTTATAATATAGCACTGCCATATCGATTACAAGAAATAAAACAATAATTAAAAACCTAACCAGTATATATTTTAAAAACGTGGTAGTTCTGTCAGCTTTTTATCCTCTGATAAAAAGCTATGTACCCCAAGCATGCAAACAGCCTCCGCCGCAGTTGTTCATGATTGGTTTGCTTACCATGGTACTGTTAAATATTGCCATGTTTATAACAAGGAAATGCTGGGAACCCTGTTTATAACAAGGAAATGCTGGGAACCCTGTTTGAAAGTGCAGGTTATGTCGTTCCCTTACCACTGCACATTTAAAACAGTTGTCACGTTTGAGTTACATTGAAGATGACGAGTCACTTTTTTTTAAAAGATAGCTCTGAAAGTTCATCAAGCAAGTACATTTTCCATTCCAATCCATTTTTATGATCATTAGATTATATATATTTATTGTCAAGAATTGGTATCTTTGTTAACAGATTTTTTTCCTACATGAATTACTAGTGTTCTTGCTCTAGGGCCTCAAACCTATGTTATGCAAAGACAGTTCTAGAGAAATGATGGTTGTGAATGATTGAACAAATTATGATTTTTAAATTGGCATTTTTAAGTGACTCAATTAAAATGAAGTTGAAACCTTGCTGTTCGTAAAGCCTGGCTTTAAGTTCCATGGTGATTGCATTTCTAAATGGTCATGTTGTACATTATTGTTGTATTAAAGATCTACTTTTAGCATGGCAAGTTTTCTACATATTTTTTTCATTCGTTGCCCCTCCTGAATGAACAATTTTGTTTGTTTTTCTATTATTCTTATATCTGAGGCTGGGGTGGAATTCCTTCTGTGACCTGTCACTCTGCTGGGATCGGCATTGTACTTTGTACTTTGAAGAATTTTCTGTACATAACCTGTGATGTCACATTCATTATTATTTACTAGGGATTTTGATACATATTTGGTAACAGAATTTTAAGGAAATGGGAAGTTGGACGCTTGGGCCCAAATAGACTGGCATATACATGTCGAATAATGGCTTCTTCTGTTCAGTTTTGATTTGTGGCTCATGGAATCTCGTGGGAGGATGGGAAGGAGATTACTTTAAAAAATTTAAGTGGACAGTCGATGAGTTGCATGAAGCACAAGCTAAACAAAAACTTGGTGACCTTCATTATCCTTTTCCATAATTGCAGATTTCATCTTTGAGACATCTTTGGAGAAAAATTACCCAATATGTATTTATTCATGATTAAATGTCAAATAAAACAATTCAGTGGGAAAAGTAATCAATGCATTCTCTAAGACAGTGTTGATCTCTGTAGATATTGCCATGCATTTTAAGAATAAAGGCAGTTGCCTGTTGTACTTTTTGAATCTAGACTGCTTTGATTTTCTTTCACTTCAAAGTGATTGGTGTTTGTCTTCAACCTTTTAGCTATACAAGTTTTCTTCATTACTTTCCCGATTTCAAAGTATTCACAGCCTTTTAATTGGTAATCTAATTTACAGCAAAGAAAATCCAAGTAACATCTCAGTGTAGGATTTCTGATTTCACCTGGGTTTTGAACATGTAGAAGTTAGTGATGGACTACAGGAGGAATAATATAAAACACAGCTAATTATGTTGAGTCTGAAAATAGAGCATTAAAGGAGAGCATGGTTTGTCTGCAACAGGAATATGTGCATGTTTAAAAGTCCCCTTTAAGTGATTGCACTCAAAACATTAACTCTGTTTCTCTCTTCACAGATGCTACTAGACATGGAGTTTCTCCAGCATTTGTGGCCTCCTCCTCATTGCCAGGAGTCACATTCACTGCTTAAACATTCTCCATGACTGCCTTAAAAATATATCCAAAGGCCCAAAAAGATGTAATCTGGGATTGTAAACATTTCTGAAGCCTGTAAAGAGAGAAATACATACAAATCCACTTCACACTTGCGTAGCAATATGTATATATTATATCCCAAGAGGGATATTTTCACTAGAAACGTCCTGATGATAACTGCTGGAATGAAACTAGTGATTTCCATGTCCAATGAAATTAGTTCATGCACGAAAAATAAAAACTGATAAAGGTATAAATGTAGTCAATTCTTCTATAACGTGTATTTCTTCAAAGTGAATTGGCTTTAGCACAATTGAAGCATTTATTTGTTGAATGAGAACTTTCCTTACCCATATTAGTTATGTGATTCCTGCCCCATTCGTTTAAACCGCACGGTTACTATGATTTTCTTAACACAAGATTGCACAAGAACAGAACTGAGTGTAAACCAAACTAGTTATACCCGCTATAAAATCAGATCAATTGTTTTAGAAATGGAAACTTATTTTTAAGCAAAAAAAGTGGTGAAGTAAAGCTTCACAAGAATTTTCTCAAAATCACAAGCATTGGAAGATTAGTCACCAGTTTAGGTCAACTATCCCTCTCAATTTAGTGTTGCTTTTATTAATGAAATGTTTGAGACCTGGAAAGCAATACAGTAGGCATGACACATCATACCACATTTATTTTTCTGCTTATCTTGCTGGTGAGAATAATGAAGTCAATTAAGCATGGGCTTGGAGAAGCTGGTCATGTCAATTCAACCTTGGTAATGGAACACACTTCATGCGAAAGCTGGAAAGACTAGAGCCAGAAGGGCCTGAGGGCAGAAAAAGAAGGTTTCAAGACTGTTAAATTAATAGGAAAATGTGTTATCTAAAGTAGGCACTTTGTTAATAGTATCTCAAGTTGTCCAATTTCCTAAAATAGCCTATGCATTCCAATTATTAGCCCAGTAAATCTCTGAATTGTTTCTATTTATTTGCATCCTTGCATAAATAAGGAATCAACATCCACAGTCCTCCGAGATGTGATCTCACCAATCTGAAGCATAACCTCTCTCTCTTTTTCAATTTAATTCTCCTCAAACAGTATTTTATTCATATATGAAACAACTACCAATTTTTAAGATCTGAAAGAAACATTGTAGAGAAATTCCAGTTGTTCAGAGTGTAATGAACATGAAATGTTGACTCTGCTTTCTCTCCACAGACACCGCCAGATCCACTGAGTTTCTCCAGCAATCTGTTGTTTCTAATCATTCCTAATGTTTGGTGTACTTGCATTGTCTAGGAGTTTCTCTGCAATCTGTCTCACTTTAAATATTATGATTTCCATACACTTCCTGCCACAAAGGATCATTTTGCATTTTCTCTCCGACTACATTTCCCAGATCTTTTCCCACTTGCCTAACCTGTCTTTATCCCATTGTACCCATTTGTCATCTTTACAAATTTTTCATCTTACACTATCATAGAGAAGGGCTGCAGCAGCTCAAGGTGATGAGATGGAACAATGTGGTTTGACTGTCTGAAGTTTTGATGTTTGTTATGTGTCTGAAATATGATAGCTTATGTTCGTATGGAATGGTGGGGAGGGGGGGTCATGGGGGCTGAGAGATAAATAGGAGTGGGGTCGGGGTGGGGGGGGGGGGGGGAGGCTAGGGCTTGGGGACAACCTAGAAAATGCAATAAGAGAGACATTCACTGAGATCCTTGTGGAGGGAGTAGGCATCCTTGGAAGAGGCTTCACAGTAAGATTATAACGATTAGGAGAAAGTGAGGACTGAAGATGCTTGAGATCAGAGTCAAGAAATGTGTTGGAAAAGAATAGCAAGTCAGGCAGTGTCTGAAGAGCAGTATAAGTCACGGTTTATGCCTGAAATGTTGACTACCCTGCTCCTCAGATGCTGCCTGACCTGCTGTGCTTTTTTTCCAGCTTTTGACTGACTCTGCAGTCCTGACTTTTTCATATATTAAGTAATAGGTTTACACAATGTTTTTTATAGTTCACAGGACTTCAAATGCTGCATGTGGTTAGGAAGATAAGTGATTGGAGGACTGGAATCAATGCAGAGATGCAGGGTGGTTGTGAGGATGAACTTTTACAATACAATTAGTGATAATGACTTGAAACTAGCTGTCTGCAAGGGTGATGGAAACAGAAGTGATTAATGACTTTTAAAAGCAAGTTGGATTGCCTCTTGAAGGGTAGGAACTCCAAATCTTCAGTGCTGTAGGTGTGGGTGATAGGGGCAGACAGATGGAACTGGCTGCACTATTCAACAAGCAATTAACATAAGCTTGAAACCAAATGGTGTCTTTCTGTAATGTTATGATTCTGATTCCACAAACATCAATATTTATCATGAAAGTGATTACAAACAAGTACTTTTACAATAAGTTCTTCAATACCTGATAAAGACTGAAGCCCAAATGTTCAGAAAAGACCACAGTCTTTGAGATTTTCTTTAATGATTATGTCTTTCACGGCATCAAACACAAACTTGACGTTTTGTGTGTCAGTAGCACATGTCATGTGTGCATAGATCTCCTTGACATCTTTTCGCATGTTGAGATCCAGGAATTGGCTCTTGATGTAATTGCTAGCATCGTCATATGTGTTGGAACCTAAAGATAGAACCCAAAGTAGTTGGTCATCCTGTTCAAATGAATGTTTTGTTATATGGTCTGAGTAATCATACATTCCTGATATAATGAATAAAGGAGTCATTGAACTCGGAAATCAGCTGCCATCAGAAAAACCACTATTATTTTCGTCAATAAATAAGATAAAGCATTCTCATCTATCCTTAGATTCGCTGGAACAATCCTTGGGATGATGGCTTATAAGGAGAGAGAGAGGAAATATGACCTATATTTCTTACAGTTTCTAACATTGAGAGGTGGTCCTATTGAAACTTATAGAATTCTTACTGGGTGTGACAGTTGAAATAGAATGAATCCTCTGGCCAGTGAGTTTAGAACCAACTAATTTAGGAATAGTGAGTAAGCCCTCTCCACTGAGAGGTTGTTGAATCTTTATAATTCTCTATCTCAGAGGATTATGGAAGCTTAATCAGAAAACACATTCAAGACCAAAGTCAATAGATTTCAGAAGACTAATGTCAACAATGGAGGTGAAAGTCGTGCAGGAAAATGGCATTGAGATAAGTGATCAGATGTCAAAATGGGCTTATCAGACTGAATGGCTGACTCCTAAGTTCGTAAAGTATTCCAACATAGCACTGACAACTGATTCTGCCTAATAAAGGATTAGCAACAACTCATGTTGCTAACAATATATTTGATAATACTGTTATGGGTCAGGCTGGGCCACCTCAAACCATGTCAAGAAAGTAGCCTGGACCCTACCTTTGCTAGTAGTTTTAAGCAGGTGTACAGTGGATATTCCAGTAGTGATGCAGCTGGCCCAACTATATAGTTTTAAACAAAATGGAGTTTTTTTTGCAAGATTAACAAGTGAAACACAAACAAAAGAGAACAGAATATAGAATAAGTTAACCTATCCAAAAACCCCAACAGATTATCCCAACTCAATAATGCTCTTCCAAGTTATTGCAACAGTTCCCATAAACACCCTTTGGCACAATCAAACACAGGGTCTTATAGGAGAGAGAGAGATGGCAGAGAGATTCAGCTTGGAACACCTTCCATGTAGCTGTTTCTTGCACCAGCAGCCTCAAAACTGGCTGACTGCTTTCAGTTAAGAGTGCGGTGCTGGAAAAGCACAGCAGGTCAGGCAGCATTGGAGGAGCAGGAAAATCGGCATTTTGGGCAAAGTCCTTTCATCAGGAATGAGCCTTGTGAGCCAAGGAGGTGGACAGATAAATGGGAGGAGATGGGGCTAGAGGGAAGATAGCTGAGAGTGCGATAGGGAGATGAAGGTGGGGGTCATGGTGATAGGTCACAGGGGAGGGTGGAGCAGTTTGGTGGGAAGGAAGATGGATATGTAGGACAGGTCATAAGGGCAGTGCCAAGTTGAAAGGTTGGATCTGGGATAAGATAGGGGGAGGGGAGATGAAACTGGTGAAATCTGCATTGATCCCGTGTGGTTGGAGGGTCCCAAAGCAGAAGGTGATGGAGGAGGCCCAGGACCTGCACGTCCTTGGTGAGTGGGGAGGTTGAAGTGTTTGGCCATGGGGCGGTGGGGTTCATTGGCGTGGGTATCCTGTTACGGAGCACGGTGACCTACACAACACAGATATCTTCTATAAACTCACCGACTCCCACAGCTACCTGGACTACACCTCCTCCCACCCTGCCTTCTCTAAAAATGTGATCCCTTATTCCCAATTCCTCCGCCTCCGCAGCATCTGCGCCTAGGAGGGCCTGTTCCACCACAAAACACACCAGATGGCCTCCTTCTTCAAAGACCGCAATTTCCCCTCTTATGTGGTTGATGATGCCCTCCAGCACATCTCATCCACTTCCTACACCTTCGCCTTCAAACCCCATCCCTCCAACCGCAACAAGGACTGAACTCCACTGCCACACCCCTCCCCCAGTCCTTTGCTTTCATCATATACATTGCATCATCCTCTGCCATTTCCACCACCGACAAACATATCTCACCAGCAGAGATATATTTCCTTCCTCACCCCTATCTGTGTTCCATAAAGACCATTTCTTCCATGACACTTGTCAGGTCCACACACCACCACCAACCCACTCTCCCCTCCTGGCACCTTCCTCTGCCACTGCAAAAATTTCAAAACCTGTGCCCACACCTCACCCCCCCCTCCCCCCTCACCTTTGTCCAAGGCCCCAAAGGAGCCTTCCACATCCATCAGAGTTTTACCTGCACTTCCACATGTCATTTACTGTATTCGTTGCTCCCAATGCAGTCGTCTCTACATTGGGGAGATAGGACGCCGACTTGCAGAACGCTTCATAGAACATCCCTGGGAAACCCGCACCAACCAATTCCACTGCCCTGTGGCTGGACACTTCAACACCCCCTCCCACTCTGCCAAGGACATACGGGTCCTAGGCCACCTCCATCGCCAAACCCTAACTACCCAATGCCTGGAGGAAGAGTGCCTCATCTTTCATCTTAGGACCTTCCAACCACACAGGATCAATGTGGATTTCACCAGTTTCCTCATTTCCCCAACACCACCCCCCCCCCCACCTTATCTCAGATCCAACCTTCCAACTTGGCACCGCCCTCATGACCTGTCCATCTTCCTTCCTACTTATCCGCTCCACCCACTTCTCTGACCTATCACCATTATCCCCACCTTCATCTCCCTATCACACTTTCAGTTACTTTCTTCCCAGCCCTAACCCCTACCCCCACCACCACCCCTCCCGTTTTTCTCTCCACCCCCTTGGCTCACAAGCCTCATTCCTAATGAAGGACTTTTGCCCGAAATGTCAATTCTCCTGCTTCTCGGATGCTGCCTGACCTGCTGTGCTTTTCCAGCACCACACTCTTGACTTTGATCTCTAGCATCTCCATCCCTTACTTTCTCCTGCTTTCAATGAACAGTTTGACTGCTAAAACCAAACCAGAGTAAAGATGAACTGGGAAAACTGGCCGCTCCTCTTTCATTATACATTGAAAGGATTCTCAAGTATAGTTTTCAGAATCACTGGTTTTACGTCCTCTCTGAAGCAAAAGCCAAGAACAGCATAACCTTGTGAAAGGAGCAGTTTTGTCACAGTCCATCTGAATTTGGAATTTCAGTAACAAATTCAATTAGTAACTGACAGCACAATAGTCAAATGACCTCACCACAACAGTAACATTTTAAAAATAACGGAGGACATTTGAAGGTCAGATAATAAATAATTTGAATTGAATGGTAAATAGTCTATGTTATCTATCTGAACCTACTAATCATACTTTTCTCCAAGAAATTGGAGGAAAAATATCAGAAGTACCATCATAATCCGGGAAACAGATGCTCAGATGAACTTTTTTGATTTTTTCTTCAAAAAGATCCTTCTTATTCAGAAACAGCACAATGGAGGTGGCTGCAAAGTACCTGTGGTTGCAAATACTGTTGAAGAGATGGAGACTCTCATGCATTCGGTTCTGGTGGGAATAAGAGACAGACAGAAATCATGTTATTGTTTTACTGTACTGGGGAAGGAAAATGTAAATGAGAAAATCGGGAATTCTGGCGAAAAGTTTTGATGCAGAGAATGGTTATAATGCAATAATCTTGGTTTCATGCAGCTAAAGAATACTGACAGAGTCTGTTGAGGTAAGATTACTTTATTTAAGAAACATCTTCTTGTGGTTTTATCTTGCTATGGGACTGCAAGAAAGAGCAAACTTATTTGTCATTGCATCCCTCCCAGTGTATATCACACAGACTTAACCCCCCTATTCTGTAGAGATCACAAGAAGTTAGACTAGAGGTGTTTAAGGAGCTGCTAAATAAATAGATGCCGATATTGGACTGGGAAGTCAGAAGTCTCACAACACCAGGTTGTAGTCAACCAGGTTGATTTGAAATCACAAGCTTTCAGAACTTTTCTTTAGGTGAAATAAGTAGATTAGGGACGAAGGACTAGAAGAGTATATGAGTAGATAGAGTAGGTTTTGACCAATTAGCTGTTTTTGTGTTGTATATTTTATATAAAATAAAAGTCCATATTTTGTCCCACAATTTTTCAGTCCACCATCTTTCTAACTTCTCTGAATGATTTTGGCTGATTTCTCTACAGAGGGTCATGGAGATGTACAGCATGGAAACAGACCCTTCGGTCCAACCTGTCCATGCCGACCAGATATCCCAACCCAATCTAGTCCCACCTGCCAGCAGCTGGCCCATATCTTTCCAAACCCTTCCTATTTATATACCGATCCAAATGCCTCTTAAATGTTGCAATTGTACCAGCCTCCACCACATCCTCTGGCAGCTCATTCCATATACGTACCACCCTCTGCATGAAAAACTTGCCCCTTAGATCTCTTTTATATCTTTCCCCTCTCACCCTAAACCTATGCCCTCTCGTTCTGGACTCCCCGACCCCAGGGAAAAGACTTTGCCTACTTATCCTATCCATGCCCCTCATAATTTTGTAAACCTCTATAAGGTCACCCCTCAGCCTCCGACACTCCAGGGAAAACAGCCCCAGCCTGTTCAGCCTCTCCGTATCGCTCAAATCCTCCAATCCTGCCAACATCCTTGTAAATCTTTTCTGAACCCTTTCAAGTTTCACAACATCTTTCCAATAGGAAGGAGACCAGAATTGCATGCAATCTTCCAACAGTGGCCGTACCAATGTCCTGTATAGCCGCAACATGACCTCCCAACTCCTGTACTCAATACTCTAGCCAATAAAGGAAAGCATACCAAACGTCTTCTTCACTATCCCATCTACCTGCGACTCCTCTTTTAAGGAGCTATGAATCTGCACTCCAAGGTCTCTTTGTTCATCAACACTCCCTAGGACCTTACCATTAAGTGTATAAGTCCTGCTAAGATTTGCTTTCCCAAAATGCAGCACCTCGCATTTATCTGGATTAAACTCCATCTGCCACTTCTCAGCCCATTGGCCCATCTGATCCAGATCCGGTTGTAATCTGAGGTAACCCTCTTCACTGTCCACTACACCTCCAATTTTGGTGTCATCTGCAAACTTACTAACTGTACCTCTTATGCTCGCATCCAAATCATTTATGTAAACGACAAAAAGTGCCACTGATCCTTGTGGCACTCCACTGGTCACAGGTCTCCAGTCTGAAAAACAACCCTCCACCACCACCCTCTGTCTTCTACCTTTCAGCCAGTTCTGTATCCAAATGGCTAGTTCTCCCTGTATTCCATGAGATCTAACCTTGCTAATCAGACTCCCATGGGGAACCTTGTCGAACGCCTTACTGAAGTCCATATAGATCACATCTACTGCTCTGCCCTCATTAATCCTCTTTGTTACTTCTGCAAAAAACTCAATCAAGTTTGTGAGACATGATTTCCCACGCATAAAGCCATGTTGACTATCCCTAATCAGTCCTTGCCTTTCCAAGATTCTGTCCCTCAAGATTCCCTCCAACAACTTGCCCACCACTGAGGTCAGGCTCACCAGTCTATAGTTCCCTGGCTTGTCTTTACCGCCCTTCTTAAACATTGGCACCACGTTTGCCAACCTCCAGTCTTCCGGCACCTCACCTGTGACTATCGAAGATACAAATATCTCAGCAAGAGGCCCAGCAATCACTTCTCTAGATTCCCACAGAGTTCTCAGGTGCACCTGATCAGGTCCTGGGGATTTATCCACCTTTAACCATTTCAAGACATCCAGTACTTCCTCCTCTGTAATCTGGATATTTTGCAAGATGTCACCATCTATTTCCCTACAGTCTATATATTCCATATCCTTTTCCACAGTAAATACTGATGGAAAATATTCATTTAGTATCTCCCCCATTTTCTGTGGCTCCACACAAAGGCCACCTTGCTGATCTTTGAGGGACCCTATTCTCTCCCTAGTTACCCTTTTGTCCTTAATATATTTGTAAATACCCTTTGGATTCTCCTTAATTCTATTTGCCAAAGCTATCTCATGTCCCCTTTTTGCCCTCCTGATTTCCCTCTTAAGTATACTCCTACTTCCTTTATACTCTTCTAAGGATTCACTCGATCTATCATGTCTCTACCTGACATATGCTTCCTTCTTTTTCTTAACCAAACCCTCAATTTTTTTAGTCATCCAGCATTCCCAATAGCTACCAGCCTTCCCTTTCACCCTAACAGGAATATACTTTCTCTGGATTCTTGTTATCTCATTTCTCAAGGCTTCCCATTTTACATCTTCCACAATTAAGCATTTTCTGATCTGTTTTTGGGAAAGTGTTTGTTCAACTTTAAAGGTAGTAACTGGCATCATTGATTATCAAGTAGCAAGCAATTTGGTCTGCCGTGCTTAAGAGAAATTCTTGAAAAAGCTATTGATTTAGATTGATTTCATAGCTTTATCACACAGTAGATATTTAAACATACAAACAAAGTTCATATTCAAATCTCTTATAAAGGTTATTAATGAATTTGTTTCCATCATATCTTCAGGAAGCGAATATATTCCAGGTCATAATTCATGCCATTTAAAAACAACATTATTTCCAAGCTGCCTTGCCAGTCAATGTTTAAAATTATAAGCTGGTGATTGGATATTTCTGACAGGAAATGGTTTCTCTTTGGAACTCTCTTCTTCAAAAGTTGGTGGAACAGGTTGTGATTCTGCATTCACTTTGTTTGTTTGTGATATCCAGCATTCTGCAGTATTTTGTTTTCATTAGATTGATCCTTGATTTATAAAAAATGGGTTAAACATTATCAAGAGTAGGTGGACATGTAGAATAATCAGATCAGCTGTTATCTTATTGAATGGAGAAGCAGGCATGAGGGGATGACTGACCTACTGCTGCCCCAACCCATATGTTTATATGTCCTGCATTTTAAATCTATATTAGCGAGTTTGAGAAGATTTGTGGCTCAGGTTGAGGTTCTGGATGTAGGAATATCCAGATGAGGAAGGACACCACTTCGACCGGGACAACACATCTATCCTAGGACAAGCCAAACAGAGACACACACGAGAATTCTTGGAAGCATGGCATTCCAACTGGAACTCTATCAACAAATACATTGACTTGGACCTGATATACCACCCACTAAGAAAAAGAATAGGAAATGACATCACCACAGGAAATGACATCACCATTCCAAAGAAACCCAAACATATAAATAGAAAGCAGGAATCATCAGCAATGCTTCGTCCAGAGGCCTACTGAAGATGTTACCTAGTATAGTGACGAAATGTCTGAACATGAACCTTCCAGCTCAGCGAGCAAACCTACATCCTTAAATCTATGTATTTCGTCACTGGTAAGGAAATCCAACTCTTTGATAGAGTTAAATACATTTAATTCTGTTACATGTCCTCTTCTCTGTTTTCAGGTAACAACCCCACATTCCCGATTCACTGCACATAACTGTCCATCTGTCCTATTAGCATTCTAATAAATCTGCACATTTTCCAATATACCCTTTTCTCCTGAAAGTGTGAAGCCCAGAATTGTACACAATTTTCCAACTGAGGCCCACTCACTGACATACAAAGGATTACTTTTAATTAATTTGTGGGACGTGGGTATCACTGCTTGGTCAGCATTTATTGTCTATACCTAATTACCATTGAAGGTCGTGGTGAGCTGCTTTATTGAACTGTAGCAGTACATAAGATCATAAGTTATGGGAGCAGAAATTAGGCCATTTGACCCATCAATTCTGCTCCACCATTCAATCATGCCTGATAGGCTTTTCAATCCCATTTTCTCGCTTTCTCCACATAACCTTTGATCCTCTTGGCAATCAAGAGCTTATATATCTCATTTTTAAATCTTCTCAATGACCTGGCCTCCATCCATAGCCCTCTGTGGCAATGAATTCTATAGATTCACCATTCTCTGGCTGAAGAGGTTTCTCTTTATTTCCTTTCTAAAGAGTCTTCCCGTTATTCTAAGTCTGTGCCCTCAGTACCTAATTTCTCCTTCCAATAGAAACATCTTCCCAACATCTACACTGCCAGGCTATTCAATGTTCTGTATATTTCAATCAGCTCCCCCTTCATCCTTCTAAACTCCATCAAGTATAGACCCAGAGTCCTCAAAAGATCCTCATATGTTAAGCTTTTCATTCCTGAGGCCATTCTCATGAATCTTCTCTGAACACGCTCCAGGCCAGTACTTCCATCCTGAGATATGGGGCCCAAAACTGCACACAATACTCCAAATGTGGTCTGACCAGAGCCTTATAGAGCCTCAGAAGTACATCCCTGCTTTTATATTCAAGTCCTCTCAAAATAAATGCCAGCATTGCATTTGCTTTCCTAACTAATGACTCAACCTGCAAGTTTACCTTGAGAGAATCCTAGACTTGAACTCCCAAGTCTCTTTGTACTTCACACTTCTGAATTTTCTCCCCATTTAGAAAATAGTTTATGCCTTGATTCTTCCTACCAAAGTGCATGACCTCACACTCTCCTACATTGTACTCCATCTGACACGTCTTCTCCCATTCCCTTAAACTGTCCAAATCCTTCTGTAGGTTGCCTCACAATGCTAATAGTGAGGGAATTCAGGGATTTTCACAGCAACAGTGAAGGAACACCGAAACACTTCCAAATCAGGATGGTGAGAAGTTTGAAGGGGACCGTGCAGGTGGTGGTGTCGTCATGTATCTGCTGTCCTTGTCCTTGTAGATGGAAGTGGTCATAGGTTTGGAAGATGCTGTCTAAGGATCTTTGGTGAATTTCCAAGTTGATCATTTGACGGTAAACACTGCTGCTACTGAGTATCAATGGTGGACGAAGTGAATGTTTCTGTATGTGGAACCAATCAAGTGGGCTGTTTTGTCCTGGATGATGTCAAGCTTCTGGAGTTTTGTTGGAACCATGCTTATCTAGATAAGTGGGAGTAGTTCATCACACCCCTGACTTGTGCCTTGTAAGTAGTGGACAGTCTTTGCGGAGTCAGGAGGTCAGTTACTTGCTGCAGTATTCTGAGACTCTGACCTGCTCTTGTAGCCACTGTGTGTGTGTGTATGTGTGTTTTTTTACATATGTTGGAGTTGAGTTTCTAGTCAATGATAATGCCCCTGGACATTGATAGTGGGGAATTTAATGATGATAACACCATTGAATGTCAAGAGTGGTTATTTTGTCTCTTTTTGGAGATGGATGTTGTCTGGCATTTGCATGGTGCCAACTTTACGTTCCATTTGTCAGCCCAAACCTGGATATTGCCCAGGTGTTGTTGCATTCGAATATGGACTGCTTCAGTATCTGAGGAGTCACAAATGGTGCAGAACATTGTGTGAACATTGGTGAGCATCCCCACTTCTGACTTTATAACGGACAGAATGTCATTGATGAAGCAGATGAAGATGGTTGGATCTAGGACTCTACCCTGAGCCACTCCTGAAGAAATATCCTGGAGCTGAGATGACTGAACTCCAACAATCACAACCATCTCCCTGTGTGCCAGATATCATTCAAACCAAGGGACAATTTGCCCACTGATTCCAGTTTTACTAAGGCTCCTTAATGTCACACTTAGTCGAATGCAGCCTTGATGTCACTCTCACCTTCCCACTGAAATTCAAATCTTTTGTCCATGTTTGAACCAAGGCTGTAATGGGAGCAGGAGCTGAGTGGCCCTGGTGGAACCCAAAAAGGGCATCAGTGAGCAGGTTATTGCTCGGCAGGTGCTGCTTGATAGCACTGTTGATGAATACTTTCCATCGCTTTATTGATGGTCAAGAGTAGACTGGGAAATTTTCCTGGACAGTTTTCTGTATCGTCAGGTAAATGCCTGTGCTATAGCTGTGCTGAAACAGCTTTGCTAGGGGACACAGCAAGATTTGGAGCACAAGTCTTCAATATTATTGCCGGAATGTTGCATATCCTTTGTAGTTTCCAGTGCCTCCAACCGTTTCTTGATATCACATGGAGTGAATCCAATTGGCATCTTTGATGCTGGGGATCAATGGATGAAGGTTAGCCAAGTTCCTTGCTGACTCCTGTATGAAATCAAGAATTCTTCAGGACCTTTGCCATGAGATAGGGTTTGGAATTCAGGAGTCAAAACACATGATAGGTCAAATGATTTGGATGTGAACATAAGAGGTACAGTTAGTAAATTTGCAGGTGACACCAAAATTGTAGGTGTAGTGGACAGTGAAGAAGGTTACCTCAGAGTACAACAGGATCTTGGTCAGATGGGCCAGTAGTCTGACGAGTGCAGACGGAGTTTAATTTAGTTAAATGTGAGGTGCTGCATTTTGAAAAAGCAAGTCAGAGCAGGACTTCTACACTTAATGGTAAGATCCTAGGAAATGTTGCTGAACAAAGAGACCTCGGAGTACAGGTTCAGAGTTCCTTGACAGTAGAATCGCAGGTAGATAGGATAGTGAAGAAGGTGTTTGGTATGCTTTCCTTTACTAGTCAGAATATTGAGTACAGGAGTTGGGATGTCATTTTGCAGCTATATAGGATGTTGGTTTGGTCAGTTTTGTCAGATTGCATGCAATTCTGGTCTCCTTCCTAATGGAAGGATGTTGTGAAACTTGAAAGGGTTCATGAAAGATCTACAAGGGTGTAGCCAGGGTTGGAGGACTTGAGCTATAAGGAGACAGTCAATAAGATGGGTCTGTTTTCCCTGGAGTGTCAGAGGCTGAGGGGTGACCTTATAGAGGTTTATAAAATCATGAGGGGCATGGATAGGATAAACAGACAAGGTATTTTCCCTGGGTTGGGGAGTCCAGAACTAAAGTTGGATTGAAGTTTCTGTTTCTGTGCTGTCTCTCTCTCTGCCTCTATGATTCTTTTAAGAATTAATAGGCAGGGAAACTCGAGGTGAGGGAGTTTAACATAGATATCATTTGGATTAATTGTTGCTTAGGGTATTGAAGGAAGACAGCTCTTTCTGCAATGTAAAGGTAATGATTATTATCTACTTGACAGTCAATGACATTACCATTGTTGAGTCCTCACAGTATTAACATCCTGAGAATTACCATTGACCAGAAATAGAACTGGACCAGCCATGAAAGTACTGTGGCTATAAGAGCTGCCAGAGGTTAAGAGCTCTTAAGCTCAGTAACTCACCCTCCATTTCCCCACGTGCCTGAGTGCATGCAGCTTTGAATTAATTCACAAAACAGCATGTTTGAATGGGACGGCATTCACTTCCTTCAACACTCACTCCCTTCATCACTGACACATGTTGGCAGCAGTTTGCACCCATTTACAAGGTGCACTAAAATAAGCTACTGAGGCTTCTTTGAGAGCCCCTGCAAAACCTATGACCTATGTGATGGAGAAGAACAAAGGCAGCAGATGCATGGGAGCACCACTCCTTGCAAGTGTCCCCCCAAGTCACACACAACCTGACTTAGACCTTTATTGCCATTCCTTCTTTCTCACTGCCTCATTCACGTCAAACTCTCTCCCTTACACCAAATGGACAGCAGTAGTTCAAGATGGCAGCCCTGCACCACTTCCTCAAGAGCAATTAGGAGTGTCCTGGCTTAGCCAGTAACACCCACATCCCGTGACACTTTCAAAAGATACTCCCCAGACAACAGAGAAGGTAGAGTCTGAATCATAACAGGAAAATCAGTTCCCCATTAATCACACAATTTCTCCTCCATTTCTGCATTAGGTACTCTGTGGTTTTAATTCTCATGGATTTGCTGCTAATTACTAAAAGTATCTTCTTTGAGTTGAATACACCTGCAATCCAACGTAAAGATGTCTTCTACGTGTAATTTGACTTTGACATCAACAACTTTACTGGGACCCAATTTGCCTCAAATTAGATGAAGTCTCCAAATGACAGAGAGGTGCAGCAACAACAACTTGCATTTGTATCATGTCTTTAAAGTCCTTCGGGGAAAAGTAAATTGAACAAAATGAAACATGAGCCATATAAGGAGATATACAACAGGTGAAAACAGTTCAATCAAACTTTAAAGGAATGTCTTGGGGAGGAGGCAGAGAAATGGGAGGTTTGGGAATGAGAGAGGCTTTGAATTGCTGAATGTGGGACCCAGGCAACTGAAAGCTGTGCAGCCAACAATAAAATAATAACAATAATTGGGGATTGAGAGCTAGTTTGGGAGCTTTGCCACCAGGAGGAAAGGGAATTCTGAACATATGTGTGAGTCAGTTCTCTCAAGGTAAGTCAAATAAAAACAAAATTTGCTGGAGAAATTCTGGCAGCATCGATGGAGAGAGAAACAGAGTTAACGTTTGGAGTCCAGTGACTCTTTTTCAGAACTCAAAGAAGAATGATGAGTGGACTTGAACAGTTAACTCTACTTTCTCTCCACCGATGCTGCCAGACCAGCTGAATCTCTCCAGCAATTTTTGTGTTTGTTTCTTTCAGTAGTTTGCATTTCATCGTTCTTCAATTTATTCTCCTAATATGAGATTCATTATTCACCAGGAAATTCCTCGGAATGTTAATTATTCATCAGTGGTGTAGGTCACGAACTGAGATGAAGCTTTCCACAGATGTTTAATCAAAATTCAAATAATACATGTTGGACCAGCTTTTAATAGAACATTAATTTGCAATTTGACATGAAAGCAATTTCTGCCAAGCCAAAAAAGTACAGATATTAAATGCCTGAATGCATGTTGCTGTCATTGAATATTCCTCATGCTTTGTTTTTGTGCCTGTCACATTTATTTTGAGTAAGTTTTCTTAATAACTGCTCAGTAATCAGCAGGGCCAATTTTATGAGACATCTGTCCTTGGTACATCAGATCCTACAATGGCTTTTACCTACACTGAAATTTAGCACAGTGACAGAGTGATTATAATTTGATTGAATGTTTGATGGAGTAAAATAAACTCTGAATTAATCCTTGCACATTCTACTCACAGTTCTTCCAGATGAAGCTCAAACAATTAACACGGCAATGATTGTACCTGAGACATAGATGCTTCATGACTTTGCACCGAATGAACCTGAGATATAGCCATTTATTTGACATTGCATTACATTAAATTCAGCACATTTCAGTCATAGGCAGAAAGGCACTAATGAAAATAGCTCAGGACCCGCTTTGAACTGACACCACTCAATTAGTATCCACTTTGGTCTCACTGAACCTCATCTCATTCAATTCATGTCTATACTCGAGTAATAGTCAACCTCATGTAAAAGAATTAAAATTAGAGTGGTGCTGGAAAAGCACAGCAGGTCAGGCAGCATCCAAGGAACAGGGAGCTGCCTGACCTGCTGTGCTTTTCGAGCACCACTCTAATCCAGACTCGGGTTTCCAGCATCTGCAGTCCTTGATTTTACCTAGCTGATCTCATGTAAAAGTCAGTCACCTCCCACCCCCCACCCACTCCCCATTTTTGGCCAAAAAATCTGGAATTTTCCATATATCTCATGTAAAAGTCGACCCTAGGTCTTCACAGATAACAGATCAACATTTGTGAGTCAAGGTATTATCCCGTACATAAATGTTACAATGACAAAATGAAGTTTTTTTGTGCTATTACATGGTTTGATGTCCAATTCACACCAATTCAATACAAAAGAGTCAGGTGAGGTTTTGAAATTTCTTCATCATTTTGTGTAAAAATGCCCTCCAGAAAAAAAACAAAGAATATATAGCAATGTTTAAACTGCAAGTTGCGGAGAAGACAAATAACTTTGTAGCAGCAAAAGATTTTTGTGTTTCGGAGAAACTTTTGAGAGACTGGAGAAAGATATGGAACCAACTTTAGACATTGCCAAAACGAGAGTCTGCCAACAGAGATAAACCTAGCAAGTGGCCACAATTGAAAATAGCAGTTGACAATTGTCACAATGGAAAATGTGTTAAGTCATGAAGCCATCTGAGTCCATGCACAAAAAGAATCAAAGAAGGATGGAATTTCGGATTTTAAGACGTGCTGGATGGGGCACAAGTTTCATGAGAAGTTTCATAAAACTTCTTAGTACTTTGGCAGAGAACTAAGATTACACAAAAGCTGCCTGCTCAAACAGAAGATAAGATATTACAGTTTCACCAGTTTGTAATCAAAAATCAGCAGAAGGAAGGCTACAAGTTATCTTGCACTGGAAACATGGATGAAATGCTTATTACTCTAGACATACTAGAGAATCCAACTGTGAACCAAAAGGCAAAAAAAAACAGTATTGGTGAGAACCACTGGCCATGAGAAAAGTAGGTTTGCTTTAGTTCTTTCTTGCAAGGCTGATGGCACTAAGTTAAAATCAATGGCTGTTTTTAAGAGAAAAGCTTTGCCAAAGGAGAAATTTCAAAAGGAATTGTTGTCCATATACATCCACAAAGCTGGATGGGTGAAAGTGGGCGTAGAAAATGGATAAAGGAAGTTTGGAACTTACAACTTGGAGGACTACACAAGGAAAAGTTTGCTCGTCTGGAACAAGTTTAGATCACATCGAGTGAAGAATGTTATTGCTAACATCGGATCAAATAACAGCAGCGTAGCTATAATTCCCTGCAGACTTCCAAGTATTTTGCAACCAACAGATGTTGGTATTGATAAACCATTTAAGGATATGATGAGAATGAAGTGGAACAACTGGATGCATGATGGAGAAAAAAACATAACAAATGGAGGCAGTATGTGACTTCCATCACTGCCATGGTCTGTGAATGGATCGTTAATTCATGAAAGGAAATAGAAGCTGACACTATTTTCAAACCATTCGTGAAATGTGGAATTTCAAATGCATTGGACAGTACAGAAGACGATTATCTATGGATAACATAGATGAAGAAGAAGAAGTGGATGATGTGCTGCGTCTAACTACAGACAGTGAAGATGAAGAGGATCCATATGAAGATATCATTCTTCCTGATGATTATGAAGCTTTGACCAGTGCTGAAGATGTTGAACAGTGTGATTTTGCAGGATTTAAATGAACTTTTGTACCTGATGTTTAATTTAAGATGTAACATATACCAGTAATTGTGATTTAAAGCCATATTATACTTGTATTTCATTTTTTGTATATATAAATAGAAGCTTACCACTGTTTTTTTGTTTCTGTTTTCTTTATCCTGTGATTACCATAATTTGTTGTGTTTTTTTTTTCCTTTATTTGTTTAGAGATCAATTGGGCTTCTGCGAATGATATGGTATGAATTTTATCAGGCATGAATTTCAGCCCCTCAAAAGTAGTATCCATGTAATAGTTGACCCCATAAATTTAACCTTAAAAAGTAGTCTGAAAAATTGGATTATTATGTGGTACATTCTCTAGAAAATGCATGTCCTTGCAAATATATCCACTCTTGTGCTTCAATATGCTGTCATTTGTTAAAAGGATCTGAATTTTAGAATCTTATAGCATAGAAAGTGGCTATAGCCTTTTGTATTCTCTTGCGAGGTGTGGGTGTTGCTGACTGACAGAATTTATTGCCTGTCCCCAGTTGCCCTTGAGAAGGTGGTATTGAGATGCCTTCTTGAACTGCTGCAGTCCATGTATTGTAGGTTGACATAAAATGCCCTTCGGGAAGGAATTCCAGGATTTTGATCCAGTGACAGTGAAGGAACAGTGATATATTTCCAAGTCAGGATGGGGAGTGGCTTGGAGAGGAACCTGCAGGTCGTGGTGTTCCCATGTATCTACTGCACATGTCCTTCAGGGTGGAGGTTCTCGTGGATTTGGAAGTCCTGTCTAAGGAACATTGGTGAATTTCCACAGTGCATCTTATAGGTAGTACACACTGCTGCTCCTGAGCATTGGTGATGGAGGGAGTGGATGCTTGTGGATGCTGTGTCAGTCAAGTGGGCTGCTTTGTCCTGGATGGTGTCAAGCTTCTGAATGTTGTTGGAGCTGCACCCATCCAGGCAAGTGGGGAGTATTCCATCACACTCCCGACTTGTAGATTTTGGATAGTGACCAGATTTTGGGGTAAGAAGGTGAGTTATTCACTGCAATATTCCTAGCCTCTGGCTTGTTGTCATTATATTTATACAGCAAGTTCAGGTCAGTTTCTGCTGAATCATAGCCATGAATGTTCATAGTGGGGGGATTCAATGATGATAACACCATTGAATATCAAAGGATGGTGTTTAGATTGTCTTTAATTGGAGATGCCTTGCAATTGTGTGATGCGAATGTTACTTATTACTTGTCAGTCCAAGTCTGAGTATTATCCAGGTCTTGTTGTATTTGAGCATGGACTACATCAGTATCTGAGGAGTCATGAATGGTGCTGAGCATTGTAATATCTTGGCAAACGTCCCCATTTCTGACCTTCTGATGGAAGAAAGATATTTTGCCAGTTCTTTTGCCCAATAATTTCACCTGAGACTTCTCGGCTTCTCTTATGAGGATTTCAAAATGTTAGGGTACTACACGAGAGATTTTAAATCCTCCTATTTTTGTTTTAAAATATCCCATGGGATTGATTTTGTGAATACACAATTAAATTACATACCACTTCATCGTCCTCGACCAGCACCATGTCATATGCACTAAGAGCACCACAGAAAATAATGCAGGTAACTCCTTCAAAACAATGGATCCACTTCTTCCGCTCTGACCTCTGTCCACCAACATCGAACATTCTGAGGTTTGAGCAGAAATTAATACATTAGCTGCTTCACCGTTTTAAGAACCTAAGAAGGAATGTCACTTCATAATTGTGCTGAACCTGCAAGGAATTGAACCCGCAGAATGGAAATGTACTTTTTTGATATTATCCAGCAAAATATTTTGTTTCAGTTAAAGTACAGACTCATTGTGTTGTGGAAGCTTGCCATTCAGCCCATCAAATCCACACTAATCCTCCAAAACGCAAGCCACCTTATTCATGTAACCCGACATTTCCCATGGCTAATTCACCTAGCCTGCACATTCCTGGAAACTATGGGCAATTTAGCATGGCCAATCCACCTAACCTGTACATCTGTGGACTGTGGGAGGAAACCAGAGGGCCTGGTAGAAATCCACGCAGGCACAGGGAGAATGTATGGAACTTACATGGACAGTCCATGATTGGAATCGAATCCAAGTCCACAGTGCTCTGAGGTGGCAGTGCTAACCTCTAAGCCACCATGCTGCCTTTGTAGTTGTTTATTTTTCTTAAACTTTAATTGGATGTTTTGAATAAAAGAAAACTTTTGGCCCATTTGTTGGGATCCTTGTCAAATGCTAGGCTTTAGTGAGACAGTAGGTCAGATGTTAGCCATTAGATGTTCTCATTTGGGACCTTGGCATCAACCCAGTCCAGATTGATGAGACTGATGTCTTTTACACTCGCCATTAGGGCCTTCGGTGAAATTGTTTTGGTTATATCAGTTTGGTACCTAAATGAGTCTGAACTTAGTAGCATCCTCATTGACAATCACATTCAGAAGGGGCCATAGAATGGTCAATATGAAAAGGATCAAATCAAGTGTTTGTCTCGTTTAACCTGAGGCTTGTTGGACATCAGTTAGGGGGAGGTTTACTGTGTTACTGTGTTACAGCAGGCATGGGGTTGCTTACTGCTAGCGCGAGGTTCCAGCTGCAGATACATTTCAATTCTCTGGCACTAACACCCTTCAACTTGATGAAAATAAATTGTTTTTAAAGTGTACATCTTGTACAGCTATGCCGACAATGAACCCCATAGGCTTTCAAGATTCACGCCATCCAAAAATATTTTATAAAGTGTAAGTCTAACTTTGTGTTTAAATTAAATACACAGAGCAAGGAGAGTTATGCAAATAATTCTAATTTCTGAAATTTTTTACAAAATCCTGCAAATTTAGGAAGCCATAAGACATGAAACAATGAGCCACAGTAGAACACTTACTCAATAAAGGTCTCAGTTGATTCATTGAGTCTGGGCAACATTGTTAGGTGGGCATGGTACTACAACTCACAATTGTAATCACATTACAGGAGATGTAGACTAAATTCCAAAACAATGCAGCTGTTTACCTGAAGTGCAGGTCCTGACAGGAAAACTGTTCTTCAATAATACCTGTGGTCTTAACTCTGGATCTCAAGACATCTTGCTCATTTGGAACGTAACCAGCAGCAGTGATTCTGTCCAGGTTATTCAAATAGCTGACAGAGAGAACAGAATCACATTCCTATACAATCTCGATTCATAACTGCTCACTGTATAGTTAAAACCAAATGCCGTAATAATAATCAAATAAAGCCAAATTACAGCAGACGTTGGAAAACTGAAACAAACACAAACAATGTTGGAGAAACTCAACAGGTCGGGCAGCATGTACGGAGAGAAAACAGTTAATATTTCAAACTGGTATGACTTCTTCAGAGATGCTGTTAGGCCTGCTGAGACCCTATGTTTGCTCTAACAATACCACTCCTGATTCTGAAGGTGTAACAACTGGTGCAAAACCTGTTGAGAAATATCATCATCTTCTAATGCGATGGGGACTCAGTGTGATAGATTTCCGCTGATTTCAGTACATCACGTCCTGTAACCTGGTGGGCATGGGATATGACTAACAGAAGAGTTGGTTGTATTGCCTTACTCTTCTACATCCTATGCTTTTATGTCACTTTTTCATGAACGTTGACTGATGCTCAAAGGTCAACTGCATTGCAATGTCAGCATTCTTATCCGGAATCAGAAATCTGAACTTCAGTGGCTGGAGCACCTACTGTAGACTGACACTCCAGTGTTGCAGTGAAGCAGTACAGCTGCCAGCACTACCTTCTGGGTGAGAAGTCAAGTGCTATTCCATCTTTACAGGTTGATGTAAAATATACCTAACAAGAGGTTGGTCGTTCTGCTAGCATTCCTGCTAATGTCTACCCCTCAACTAGCATCAGAAAAGAAAAAGATTATCTGACTATTTATCTCACATTGCTGTTTGTGGAACCATATTGTGAACAAATTCACTGCAATATTTTCCTGTATCAGAGCAGTTACGCTGTTTCAGAAATACTTAAGTGGCTGTAAAGTGCTTTGGGACATCTTAAGGTTTATTTTAATTTACTTGTGGGGGATGGAGATTACTGGTTGGGCTAGCATTTATTGCCTGTCCCTTGTTGCCCTTGAGAAGGTGTGATGAGGTACCTACTTAAATGACTGAAGTCCACATGTTTCAGGTAAGGCCCACAATATCCTGATTGAGGGAATTCCAGGATTTTCGCCCAGCGACCGCACAGGAACAGAGGAACGGGATGGTGAGTTGTTTGGAAAGGAACTTAAAGTTGGTGATGTTCCCATGCATCTGCTGCCCTTGTTCCTCTAAATGGAAGTAGTTGTGTGTTTGGAAGGTGCTGTCTAAAGACTTTCAGTGAATTTCTGCAGTGTATCTTGTAGATGGTACACACTGCTGCTGAATGTCAATGGTGGAGGGAGTGGATGTTTGTGCCAACCAAGCGGGCTGCTTTGTCCTGGATGATGTCAAGCTGCTGGAGTATTGCTGGAGCTGCCCACTTTCAGACAAGTGGGAGTATTCTATCACACTTCTGACTTGTGCCCTGTAGATAATGGACATACTTTAGGTAATGAAACATAGTATGGAAATCAATGTTCTTTCTTAATGCACAATAACCTATTTTAATTCTCTGACAGAATGAATTTTCCCAAAGCACAGAAATGTAAAACACCTCCAGATTGGGAATTGAAACTAATTATCTTTTAAGTCAACATCATTCAAAAGTGATTATATTACTACTACCAGCATGTGAGTGAACTATTGTGAAAAAAAAATTGTTAAAATTTAAAAAGGTGAACAATTAGAAGTAATTTAAAGGAAGTGATTAAACCTGAGCTCATTAGAGTATATACATTATCCTCTAGTGAGTTATATCAGCACAAGAGGATGATTCCAGATATTACATATAGGGGAGAGCATGATTAGTTGAACCAAGATCAGGAGGATACTTCAATGTAAAAACAAAAATGTTTTTAAAGTTAAGAAGAATATTGACAAAATTAATCTACATTTGTAACTATGTTGAAGGTTTCCAAAACCATGTGACGTATGTTAAAATAAAAAAGTACGAATTAGACACAGCAGTCAAAAAGAATGTTTTCAAAGAAGAAAGTAGTTGCAAATTCAGTTTCCAGGAAGGCAATTGAAGGAGATAGTTTTAATTATGTTCATGAATAATCAGATATATTGAAGAATCAGAAGGGATTGAAAGACTGAAGGAGGTGGCTAATACCACTCTTTAATGAAAAAGGGCCTGGTGCTTTTGTGCTGAATGTCATTTTCCAGATCACGAAATAAATGTATTCATCAAACTTCTCAAAGGCAATTAGAGCTGGGCAATAATTGAAGCTTAACCAGTGATGTCCACATCTCATGAGCGAGCAATAAAAACTTATGATTCCACAGTTAAACGTAATAACAGGTGCTAAAAACAAAGGGAATCATTCCACTTAAGCAAAGATCTTATAACTTTAAGACATAAATTTGAGAGAAAAGGTTAAATTCACAAGAAAAAGTCACATTGAGTACAATAACACTAACTGGCAGTCTATTTCCTACTCTGACGTGAGAACATCCTCAATACCGTTACAGTGTAAAAAGGAAACCACATGGGTTCCGACTATGAAATGATGTTTGCACAACTCATGCTCAATTAAACCTTATGTACTTACAACATCGTCCCTTGGGTGCTATGCATTTGGGTTCACTTGCTAAAGTAAGCAACGCCTAAGTGCGCATTACAGCTAACCACTATTAGGAGAGGTGTTGTACTTCACACATTCAGCTGTGCTACTATCAAAAGTCATTATGATCAGTGACCTGATCCTGCCACTATAGAATAAAAAACTTAGTCTGAAAAGAATTTCCAAAACAATGCCAATCGACTTTCAAAAGCTGATTGGAGGCAGATGTTCGCAGGTAAAGGGACGGCTGGGAAATGGGAAGCCTTCAGAAATGAGATAACAAGAATCCAGAGAGAGTACATTCCTGTTAGGGTGAAAGGGAAGGCTGGTAGGTATAGGGAATGCTGGATGACTAAAGAAATTGAGGGTTTGGTTAAGAAAAAGAAGGAAGCATATGTCAGGTACAGACAGGATAGATCGAGTGAATCCTTAGAAGAGTATAAAGGAAGTAGGATTATACTTAAAAGGGAAATCAGGAGGGCAAAAAGGGGACATGAGATAGCTTTGGCAAATAGAATTAAGGAGAATCCAAAGGGTTTTTACAAATATATTAAGGACAAAAAGGGTAACTAGGGAGAGAATAGGGCCCCTCAAAGATCAGCAAGGCAGCCTTTGTGTGGATCCACAGAAAATGGGGGAGATACTAAATGAATATTTTGCATCAGTATTTATTGTGGAAAAGGAGATGGAAGATATAGACTGTAGGGAAATAGATGGTGACATCTTGCAAAATGTCCAGATTACAGAGGAGAAAGTGCTGGATGTCTTGAAATGGTTAAAGGTGGATAAATCCCCAGGACCTGATCAGATGCACCTGAGAACTCTGTGGGAAGCTAGAGAAGTGATTGCTGGGCCTCTTGCTGAGATATTTGTATCATCGATAGTCACAGGTGAGGTGCCGGAAGACTGGAGGTTTGAAAACGTGGTGCCACTGTTTAAGAAGGGTGGTAAGGACAAACCAGGGAACTATAAACCGGTGAGCCTGACCTCGGTGGTGGGCAAGTTGTTGGAGGGAATTCTGAGGGACAGGATGTACACGTATTTGGAAAGGCAAGGACTGATTCGGGATAGTCAACATTGTTTTGTGCGTGGGAAAGCATGTCTCACAAACTTGATCGAGTTTTTTGAAGAAGTAACAAACAAGATTGATGAGGGCAGAGAGGTAGATGTGATCTATATGGACTTCAGTAAGGCGTTGGACAAGGTTCCCCATGGGAGACTGATTAGCAAGGTTAGATCTCATGGAATACAGGGAGAACCAGCCATTTGGATACAGAACTGGCTGAAAGATAGAAGACAGAGGGTGGTGGTGGAGGGTTGTTTTTCAGACTGGAGGCCTGTGACCAGTGGAGTGCCACAAGGATCGGTGCTGGGCCCTCTACTTTTTGTCATTTACATAAATGATTTGGATGCGAGCATAAGAGGTACGGTTAGTAAGTTTGCAGGTGACACCAAAATCTAAGGTGTAGTGGACAGCGAAGAAGGTTACCTCAGATTACAACAGGATCTTGACCAGATGGGCCAATAGGCTAAGAAGTGGCAGATGGAGTTTAATTCAGATAAATGCGAGGTGCTGCATTTTGGGAAAGCAAATCTTAGCAGGACTTATACACTTAATGGTAAGGTCCTAGGGAATGTTGCTGAACAAAGAGACCTTGGAGTGCAGGTTCATAGCTCCTTGAAAGTAGAGTCGCAGGTAGATAGGATAGTGAAGAAGGTGTTTGGTATGCTTTCCTTTATTGGTCAGAGTATTGAGTACAGGAATTGGGAGGTCATGTTGTGGCTGTACAAGACACTGGTTAGGCCACTGTTGGAGTATTGCATGCAATTCTGGTCTCCTTCCTATCGGAAAGATGTTGTGAAACTTGAAAGGGTTCAGAAAAGATTTACAAGGATGTTGCCAGGGTTGGAGGATCTGAGCTACAGGGGAGGCTGAACAGGATGGGCCTGTTTTCCCTGGAACATCGGAGGCTGAGGGGTGACCTTATAGAGGTTTACAAAATTTTGAGGGGCATGGATAGGATAAATAGGCAAAGTCTTTTCCCTGGGGTTGGGAGTCCAGGACTCGAGGGCATAGGTTTAGGGTGAGAGTGGAAAGATATAAAAGAGACCTAAGGGGCAAGTTTTTCACGTAGAGGGTGCTACGTGTTTGGAATGAGCTGCCAGAGGATGTGGTGGAGGCTGGTAGAATTGCAACACTTAAGAGGCATTTGGATGGGTATATGAATAGGAAGGGTTTGGAGGGATATGGGCTGGGTGCTGGCAGGCGGGACTAGACTGGGTTGGGATATCTGGTCGGGTTGGACGAGTTGGACCGAAGAGTCTGTTTCCATGCTGTACATCTCTATGACTCTATGACTCTCTTTATGAAATGATGAATGAATACATTCTGTTGTCCTTCAGACATCTGAAATGCTTTACATTTATGTCTCAAATATAGATTTAGAAATGCTAAGTGTAATGTGGCTAATCAAAATGGTTCAGTCAGGTTGGATTCAACTTATTCCATACTATCCTGGCAAATCCAATGTACCTCCCAAAGTTGGGATCAGCTATGCCTTCCCAAGCAATTGAGTTTGTTTATAAGGCTGAGCTCTACCTCTTGCACAATCAGATAAAACGTACAATGTGAGAGTCCTCACAAACAAGGGGTAGGCCATTCAGCCCCTCAAGGTAAAAACAATGACTGCAGATGCTGGAAACCAGATTCTGGATTAGTGGTGTTGGAAGAGCACAGCAGTTCAGGCAGCATCCAAGGAGCTTCGAAATCGACGTTTCGGGCAAAAGCCCTTCTTCAGGTTCTGGATTAGTGGTGCTGGAAGCCTACTCCAACATTCTGTAAGACTACGCTGATCTGATTCTAACCTCAAATCCACATTCCTGGTGTAGTGATTGAAATGAAGTTAGCCAGATGGATCTCAGTGAGTATTAGTTCCCTGACTGGGGCTGTTAACTTGGGCCAATCATGGACCCTTGGCTGACAGATATAAACAGGATTCTCCTCACTCTCGGGACTGACTCTGAGCTAGCTGGTCACAGTCCATGTGTAAATAAACAGCAATTTGGTGATGGGATATTGGTCTCTGTGCAGTGATTTCACCTGGCCAGTCCAATTCAAGTATCTTGCTTAACAAGAACTCTGTGGGAAGTTAGGCAAGAGGACTGCTGGGTCCCTTGCTGAGATATTTGTATCATCGATAGTCACAGGTGAAGTGCAGGAAGACTGGAGGTTGGCTAACGTGGTACCTCTATTTAAGAAAGGTGGCAAGGAAAAGCCAGGGAACTATAGACCGACATTGGTGGTGGGCAAGTTGTTGGAGGGAATCCTGAGGGACAGGATTTACATGTATTTGGAAAGGCAAGGACTGATTATGGATAGTCACAATGGCTTTGTGCTTGGTGAAACATGTCTCAGGAATTTGATTCAGTTTTTCGAAGAAGTAACCAAGAGGATTGATGAGGGCAGCAAGGTAGACGTGATCTATATGGACTTCAGTAAGGTGTACAAAACGGCTCCACATGGGAGATTGGATAGCAAGGTTAGATCTCAAGGGATACAGGGACAACTATCCATATGGATACAGAACTGGCTAAAAGGTAGAAGACAGAGGTGGTGGTGGAGGGTTGCTTTTCAGACTGGAGGCCTGTGACCAGTGGAGTGTCACAAGGATTTGTGCTGGGTCCACTGCTTTTCATCATTTATATAAATTCTTTGGATATGAACATAGGAAGTATTATTAGTAAGTTTGCAGATGATACTAAAATTGGAGATGTAGTGGACAGCAAAGAAGGTTACCTCAGATTACAATGAGATCTTGATCAGATGGGCCAATGGGCTGAGGAGTGGCAGATGGAGTTTAATTTAGATAGATGTGAGATGCTGCATTTTGGAAAAGCAAACCAGAGCAGGACTTATACACTTAATGGTAAGGTCCTAGGGAGTGTTGCTGAACAAAGAGACCTTGGAGTTGGGAGGTCATGTTGCAGCTGTACAGGACATTGATTTTGCTGCTTTTGGAATATTGCATGCAATTCTGGTTTCCTTCCTTGAAATAGTTCAGAAAAGGTTTACAAGATTGTTGTCAGAGTTGGAGGGTTTGAGCTATAGGAATAAGCTGGGGCTGTTTTCCCTGGAGCATTGGAGGCTAAGGAGTGACGTTATAGAGGTTTATAAAATCATGAGGGGATAAGAAAACAAGGTCCAGAACTAGAAGGCATAGGTTTAGGTGAGAGGTGAAAGATATAAAAGGGACCTAAGGGGCAACTTTTTTAAGCAGAGGGTAGTGCATGTATTGAATGAGCTGCCAGAGGAAGTGGTGGACATGACCATAAGACCATAAGACATAGGAGTGGAAGTAAGGCCATTCGGCCCATCGAGTCCACTCCGCCATTCAATCATGGCTGATGCGCATTTCAGCTCCACTTGCCAGCGTTCTCCCCGTAGCCCTTAATTCCTCTAGACAACAAGAACCTATCAATCTCGGCCTTGAAGACATTTAGCGTCCCGGCTTCCACTGCATTCCGTGGCAATGAATTCCACAGGCCCACCACTCTCTGGCTGAAGAAATGTCTCCGCATTTCCGTTCTGAAATGACCCCCTCTAATTCTAAGGCTGTGTCCACGGGTCCTAGTCTCCTCGCCTAACAGAAACAATTTTCTAGCATCCACCTTTTCAAAGCCATGTATTATTTTGTACGTCTCTATTAGATCTCCCCTTAATCTTCTAAACTCCAACGAATACAATCCCAGTATCCTCAGCCGTTCCTCATATGCTAGACCTGTCATTCCAGGGATCATCCGTGTGAATCTCCGCTGGACACGTTCCAGTGCCAGTATGTCCTTCCTGAGGTGTGGGGACCAAAACTGGACACAGTACTCCAAATGGGGCCTAACCAGAGCTTTATAAAGTCTTAGTAGTACATCTCTGCTTTTATATTCCAACCCTCTTGAGATAAGAGACAACATTGCATTCGCTTTCTTAATCACAGACTCAACCTGCATGTTTACCTTTAGAGAATCCTCGACTAGCACTCCCAGATCCCTTTGTGCTTTGGCTTTATTAAGTTTCTCACCATTTAGAAAGTAGTCCATTCCTATATTCTTTTTGCCAAAGTGCAAGACCTCGCACTTGCTCACGTTAAATTCCATCAGCCATTTCCTGGACCACTCTCCCAACCTGTCTAGATCCTTCTGTAGCCTCCCCACTTCCTCAGTACTACCTGCCTGTCTACCTAACTTTGTATCATCGGCAAACTTCGCTAGAATGCCCCCGGTTCCCTCATCCAAATCATTAATATATAATGCGAACAGCTGTGGCCCCAGCACCGAACCCTGCGGGACACCGCTCGTCACCGGCTGCCATTCTGAAAAAGAACCTTTTATCCCAACTCTCTGCCTTCTGTTAGATAGCCAATCCTCAATCCATCCCAGCAGCTCACCTCGAACACCATGGGCCCTCACCTTGCTCAGCAGTCTCCCGTGTGGCACCTTATCAAAGGCCTTTTGAAAGTCCAGATAGACCACATCCACTGGGTTCCCCTGGTCTAACCTACTTGTTACCTCTTCAAAAAATTCCAACAGGTTTGTCAGGCATGACCTCCCTTTACTAAATCCATGTTGACTTGTTCTAATCAGACTCTGCTCTTCCAAGAATTTAGAAACCTCATCCTTAATGATGGATTCTAGAATTTTACCAACAACCGAGGTTAAGCTGATTGGCCTATAATTTTCCATCTTTTGCCTTGATCCTTTCTTGAACAAGGGGGTTACTACAGCCATCTTCCAATCGTCCGGGACCTTTCCTGACTCCAGTGACTCTTGAAAGATCTCAACCAATGCCTCTGCTATTTCCTCAGCAACCTCTCTCAGAACTCTAGGGTGTATCCCATCGGGGCCAGGAGATTTATCAATTTTAAGACTTTTTAACTTTTCTAGCACTATCTCTTTCGTAATGGCAACCATACTCAACTCAGCCCCGTGACACCCTTTAATTTTTGGGATATTACTCCTGTCTTCCACTGTGAAAACTGACGCAAAGTACTTGTTAAGTTCTCCTGCTATTTCCTTATCTCCCATCACTAGGCTCCCTGCATCAGTTTGAAGTGGCCCAATGTCTACTTTTGCCTGTCGTTTGTTTCTTATGTACTGAAAGAAACTTTTACTATTATTTCTAATATTACTGGCTAGCCTACCTTCATATTCGATCCTCTCATTTCTTATTACACTCTTTGTTATCCTCTGTTCTTAGCCACTTTATAGGATCTCTCTTTTTCTTTAACACATTTCCTGACTTCCTTTGTCAGCCAAGGTTGTCTAATCCCTCCCCGGTTAATCTTTCTTTTCTTGGGAATGAACCTCTGTACAGTGTCCTCAATTATACCTACAAACTCCTGCCATTTTTGCTCTAGTGTCTTCCCGGTTAGCCTCTGCTTCCAGTCTATTTTAGTCAGTTCCTCTCTCATGCCCTCATAATTACCTTTATTCAACTGTAACACCATTACATCAGATTTCGCCTTCTCCCTTTCAAACTCCAGACTGAACTCTACCATATTATGGTCGCTACTTCCTAAGGGTTCCCTTACTTTAAGATCTTTTATAGAGTCTGGTTCATTGCAAAGCACTAGGTCCAGAATAGCCTGCTCTCTTGTGGGCTCCATGACTAGCTGTTCCAAAAAGCCATCCTGTAAGCATTCCATGAATTCCCTTTCTTTAGATCCACTAGCAACATTATTTACCCAGTCCACCTGCATATTGAAGTCACCCATGATCAATGTAACCTTGCCTTTCTGACATGCCTTCTCTATTTCCCGGTACATGTTGCGTCCCTGGTCCTGACCACTGTTAGGAGGTCTGTACACAACTCCAATTATGGTTTTTTTGCCTTTGTGGTTCCTCAATTCCACCCACACAGACTCCACATCATCCGACGCTATGTCATTCAATACCATAGATTTAATTTTGTTCTTAACTAACAAGGCAACTCCACCCCCTCTGCCCACCTCTCTGTCTTTTCGATAAGTCGAAAAACCATGGAGGTTTAACTGCCAGTCCTGACCCCCCTGTAACCAAGTCTCTGTGATGCCTACTACATCATAATCATTCACTATTATCTGTGCCATTAATTCATCGGCTTTGTTATGAATGCTACGAGCATTCAGGTAAAGTGCCTTAATGCTAACTTCCTTATTAGAGATGTTGTAAGTCATATGTCCTAAGTTATCCTTGCTTTTTTCTGCATTCTCAGTCTGCCTCAATTTTAAATCCGCCTGGAAACATGCTATCCTGCTGCTTATCTTTCCATTTACCTCCATACTCCCTGTTGCTTTCACTTTCCCTTCCCCCCAACTCAGAAGTTTAAAGTCCTACTGACCACCCTATTTATCCTCTTCGCCAGAACATTGGTACCTGATCGGTTCAGGTGGAGACCGTCCCAACGGTACAGATCCCCCCTGTTCCAAAACTGATGCCAGTGCCCCATGAAGTGGAATCCCTCTTTCCCACACCAATCCCTTAGCCACGTGTTTACTTGCCTAATTTTCTTGTCCCTATGCCAATTGGCACGTGGTATAATTACAGCATTTATAAGGCATCTGGATGGGTATATGAATAAGAAGGGTTTAAAGGAATTTGAGCCAAGTGCTGGCAAATGCGACTAGATTAGGTTAGGATATCTGGTCGGCATGGACGAGTTGGACCAAAGGGTCTGTTTTCGTGCTGTACATCTCTATGACTCTATGAGTCTAAGAACCTATCCACCTCTGACTTTAAAAATATTCAAATACTCTCCTTCCACTCCCTTTGCACAAATAGTTTCGAAGTTTAGTTCCCTCTGATGGAGAAAGAAACTACATAACCTTTGTTTTCAATATGTGGCCCTGATGTTTAAACAGTAACCCTTAGTTCTACATTCTCCCATAACAGGAAACAGCCTCTCTATGTCTGTTACTACTTGTCATGGAAAAGCAAAAGCCAATTTTGAGTTGTGTACAGCTGAGGTACTGGGCCATTAGCTGTTCCAGTAAGAACGGAAGGGTAAGGCATCGCCAATTGCTTCCTGATGAATTCACAGTTATCCATTCTGAGTAAATTCCTGTTACAATGTAAGAAAAAGAAAACATTTGCCATTGTGTTGGGACATACTAGGAGGCCGAGTCATTGAGCTGATACTCAGCTGCCCTCTCGAAACAGGCCTGCACTCCAGAGTCTGTCCACAACTTCTTTATAACATCCACCAGTTCCTTCGGCATGGTTCCCTCTTCAACAGAATCCACAAGATTAAAAAGCTGCCTCCCAGCTTCCTGCCAACAAAAACGAGAACAACATCATGAGTTAGAAAATTGGAGAACGTAAATGACCATTCCCAGCTCAAGAGTCTCAGTGGTAATGTCCCTATCTCTGAGCCAGGAGACCGGGGTTCAAGTCCATGCTGCTCCAGAAATGTGTAATTACATCTCTAAACAGGTTCATTCAAAACAAAAATGTATCATTCCCAACGCTGTTGATATCCAGAAGTATCATTTATTGTAAGATGGTCCTTTCCAACCTGAAGTCATTAACATGCCTTTTAGTTACGCAAACAAAACACAGGCCACTTCACTGTCTAAACTGGCCCTTGCGAACAGAGGAATTCACCACTGACTACTTGAGAGAAAATATAGCCAGAGGCTTTTCCAGCACTGTAGTTGCTAAGAATCCTCAATCTTATTTGAACCCTCAAATTGAAGACATGCCCTTTGGGGTCTGTGCTCAGTTCCATTGTGTGCAGTGTTTCTTAATTCTTTGGAGTTTCTTATAACTAGGACTAGTCAATATGAATGTGGAATAGAATCATAGAACTTTACAGTCTACATTCAGCCCATCGTGTCTGTACCGGCTTCAGAAAGAGTTACAAATTCAATATGTGTCAACATTATAAGAAAGTGGTTGCATGCTAATTGTCACTATTGATCTATTAGGATTGTGTGTATTTGGACCACGTTCAGCATTATCCAGTCAGACATTAAGCTTAAGTGCTGTGGTAACATTCCAAAGCTAGCACCTGCATGAAATTTAAGTGTATCCTGTCCAGTGCTAAGATATTCAGAAACAGATTGGAAAGGTAGAGCCAGAATGTGCATTTTCTTCCACACAATGCCGAAAAGAGTGACTGGGGAAATCAGAGCAGTGTACTTTCTGACTGTGAGAGTTGAGGCACGAACACACAGACTGGGATTTTTCCCTTCCTGAAAAGCACTGGGAAAATAATGGGAAATACGATAAGTGGGATACCCACCCTTTTCCCATCACCTTAGCAATTAATGTCTGGATGGAAAGGCCCATAGTTGGCTAAAACACCCTGGCACAGGTTAATGACTATTTAGGGCCTCATCAGACTTGCACTGCATTTAGTTCAGGTCCAGGCAGGGTGAGGAAGAACTAAATGAGAAACATGTGTGGGTAGGCTATCTGTTTATAGTTAGGGAGTCCCTCAATTTGTACCAATTTAAGAGAAGTAGTTAGCATTGTAGTAATGTCACTGGACTAATAACCAGAATCTCAGACTAATGCACTAGGAATGTAAGATCAGATCCCACCCTGCTAGATGGTGAAATTTGTATTTAATAAAAGTCTGGAATTAAACACTAGCTTAATGCAGACCACTGCTGATTGCCGTAAAAACCAATCTAACTAATGTCCTATTCTGCTGAGTTTACCTGGTCTAACCTACATGTGATTCCACAACTACAACAATGTATTTGACTCTTAAATGCCCTCTGAAGTGGCCTGGTAAGCCTTTCAGTTCCCGGGTAATAAATGCGATTAAAGTGAATTAAAGAAAAAAACAGCAACACTGTCTAGAGGAGGTTGGAGAGCCATCCGTACACCCTTGCTTTGGACGCCTACACCAACCTTAACTTGAAACCCAAAACTACTCCCAAACCAAGCTTTCACATCTCTGGTCCCCCATCTGAGGCTCCAGGGGGTCATGTCCCAGTTGCAGACATGGTCTCAATGTGCTGAAGTCTGGATGTGTCAAACTATGATTGGTCAGCAGTTCCAGACAGGATGTGACTTCTCATTCCAGCTTCATAATTCTAGCAAAAAACCTAATAACCAGCCTGCTGTCTGGTTTAGTCCAGTGGGTTCCCTGAGAAAGGGAAGCTAGGGGTGGGGGAGGGAGGTGATAGTTGTCTCCACCCTCAACCTCTCTGGCTTTCAGATGTGGTCCAAAAGCAGAAACATCATGACCACAATGTTCAACGTTCATGTGCATCATAAAGGCCTGTATTTATATAAAGCTACATCATGCCTTCTGTAAATTTTGTAAAAATGCGATATGATGTTAAATATATTGGACAATTCTTGCCCACTTACATTAGAACATTACTTAGGGCACTGTAGTCTTCAAGGTTCTTCTCTATAAAATATTTGAATGAGAATATATACTCACCGCATTTGCAGAGTCCCCATAATCGATTCCAATGGTGGACATGGCACGAATGATAGCCAGGATAGACTGCAGAATGTTGCCATTGATGATGGAAATAAAAGCTAAACATTCTTCCTTAGTATAACCATCCTGATGAATGATTCTACAAGAAAAGCCAATATGCTCTGTGAATTTATTGAGCAAAGGTATGGTTGTTTCAGCTTCCTGTTTTGAGCTCCTCGTGCTAAGCTTATGTTCTAATGAGCTCTGATTGATCAATGGTTCTGTCTATGTGAATTCTCATCAATATAGCCAATGCTTCTCCACAGACAATATGTTTTGGAACTATGATACTTCCTTTGGAACGGAGACCCTGCATCATAATCTATGTTGATTTCACAATCTGCCTTCTTGCAGCCTGCATTCTTTCTCCCCTTATACAGCACCTAAGAACATAATAATTAGGCCTTCGAGCATGCTCCACCATTCAATGACTGATCTCCCACCTCAACCTAGGTCCCTCAATGTCCTTGGTTTTCAGAAATCTATCAAACCAGCTTTTGAATATAACCATCATGGTTATGTTGGGTATTGGACTCGAAGCATTAGCTCTGTTCCTCTCTCCACTGTTGGGTTTCTGCTACCAGACCTGCTGAGTTTCTCCAGCACTCTCTGCATTTGTTTCAGATATAAAGCATTAAAGCATTTTGCTTTTATTTGAGAAATTTGCTTCATTCTCTATATCGAACTGAATTGTGTTTCTTTTATTTTTTTTCTGTAAAGATAGCCTTGGCTAAAGAAGGATTGTAGTTTAGAACTCTTAACTTTATTTTGTATTTACTACTTTATACTGGCAAAAACTGTAATGTTGAACTTTTAATTTATTTCCTTGTTTTTCTATGCTTTACCTAAGATTTTGTAGCTAGATTCCTTGTATCTCAGATAATGCCGTGAATGGCCACATTGCAAACTTTTTACTGACCTCCTGTACTCTTTTACTTGAGTACACGTGACAATAAAACATAATTCAAATTCTAAAAATAATTCTAATGGTATTTTAGTTCAAAGATGATTGATCCACAGACCCAGGAAATAAAGAAGTTATACAAATTATTTTCTTTGGTTTTCCATTTGTCTCTCATTCCTAATTGCCCCTGAACTGAATGACCTTGCAGGCCATTTCAGAGGGCAGTTAAAATTAAACTACATTGCTGTTGATCTGGAGTCACATGTAGGGCAGACCAGGTGAGAATGGCACATATGCTTACCCAAAGAACACTAGTGGAGCAGGTAGGTTTTTCATGACAATCTATGTTAACTTCATGGCATCACTACTGAGACTAGCTTTATCTTCCTGATTTATTGACTGAATTTAAACCCCACCGGTTGCCTTGGTGGTTTTTGCATCTGTGTCCCAAGAGCCTAGCTCACTGGATTACTAGTCCAATGATTTTATCAATACATCACCACCTCCCTGAAATCCTAAGGCCTAAGTCTAAACATTTCACATTAATTTGACAACGCAGTTATTCATCTGCAAGCAAAGTTGAAACTCTCATGAACAGAGATATTCCATTAATAATTTTCACTGCAAAGCAATTATTAAATGTACTTTTATCCTACCGTTGCCATATCTATCTATCTATATTTGTATCAGGATATATCTTGGACTGAAATGATTTTTATGTACAGAGATGTTTGTGTGTATTCTTACTTATATTCTCTACAGCTTCAAAGAATGAATGGCGCATTCATTGAACTTTTAAATATTCTTAAAAGGTGGATCCAAAATGGATGTTTCTCCTGATGCATTTTGGGAAGGCCACTGGAAACATCTATGGAATGAAGGCAAGCCATCAAGCGAAGATGAGGAGAATAATAGTTACATTTAAGTGGCATCTGGGTGGGTATATGAATAGGAAGGGTTTAGAGGGATATGGGCCAAATGCTGGCAAATGGGACTAGATTAATTTACCTGGTCAGCATGGATGAGTTGGACTGAAGGGTCTGTTTCTGTACTGTACATCTCTGTGACTCTATGGTTGTTATAGTGAATCTTTGGAATTCTCTAGAACTGTTGAATCTTAGTAATTTGGCATATTCAAGCAAGAGGTTGATAGATTTCTGAATACTAATGGCATTAAAGTATGTGTGATAACACAGGAAAAGGGCATTGATGTAGATAGATCAGCCATGATCTAGAACGATAGAGCAAGCTTGAGGACTGAATGGCCCAATCGTGCCTACATTTCTATGTTCTATGTTTCAATAACATTTTTAACTGATAGTTCAAATCTCTGTACAGTGAATAGTTAAATCTAACTGAGAGTGAAGCTGTATGAGACTCTGTGTAACTGTGAATTGGTAATTTGAATTCTGTACATGTGGGAGGAAATGTGCACTTACAGTTCACTGCAAATCAAGTGTAAATGTGTTGGTAGTGTGGATGGGAATGCTGTCTCTGCAGCAAATAGAAATCAATGGTACACGCTTATGCCAGACTGGAATGCCTGTGAGTCATTTTAATATTGAAGTGCAGTTTTGCAATGAACAGGCTTGCAGAAGTGCAATGTATCTTCTCAAACAAAAAACTGAAAAGCAGAAGTAGTCAAAACTTACTTCATTTGTTTGACAATGGTGCTTTTGCCTGATTCTCCAGCACCTGAAACATGGAAAAGCAACAGTTAATCACAAAAAGAGGAAATGTGGGTTAATGTGGGAAAGATATACAGATTACACATGGGGTGTAAGAGTTTAAGGGAACTTGAAGTGCTGTAGTTTTGACATTGGCCCTTTGGCTCTCAATCCTGAAGAATGTGACAAAATCTATTCAGTTTGCTGACTATTGGAGTCCAATGTGAATTTATTCGGTGTTAATTGGATCTCCTCCCACAGCAAGAAACTATAAACTTAACTTTTGTTCAAAAGGGAAAGTTGACTCAGGCTGTGTGCTGAGAGATGTGGAAAGGAGAGTCACACTGATTCAGAAGGGGGGGATCTCTCAAGACAATTGCAAAACATTGCAGGTGACAGAAACACCAGGAGCAAGATATCATTAATGCAGTGGAAAAGTACCTGAGAAGGAGATCCCTTCCAAGCCACCAGCCATCCTGATCTGGAACTATTTTTCCAATTTTACTGGGTCAAAATTCTGGAACTTGCTTCTTAACAGCATTGTGGGTGTCTCCACACTTCAAGGACTGCAGTGGTTCAAAAAGGCAGCTTTTTAAAATTTACTCACAGAACGTGGGCATTGTTGGCTGGACCAGGGAGGTTGTCAGGGAGGGGAATTCGAGGATCTGGACTCAGTTCACCTTCATGACCTTTTCAAGGGAATTTAGTGATGGGCAATAAATGCAGGTCTAGTCAGCTTTGCTCACGTCTGTAAATAGACTTTAAAAAAAGGACTGGGAGGACAGATGTCAGAGGTAGTTTCTTTACTCAGAGAAGCAGGGACGTGGAATGCCCTACCTGCAACAGTAGTAGACTCGCCAACTGTAAGGGCATTTAAATAGTCATTGATAAACACATGGATGAAAATAGAATAGTGTAGGATAGATGGGCTTCAGATTGATTTCACAGTTCAGCGCTACATCGAAGGCTGAAGGGCCTGTATTGCACTGTAATGTTCTATGTTCTTAATAAATGTTCCTCATTCTTTGAGGTTGGTGCTAAGAGGCACTTTATTAGGGAACAGAAAGAGGATGTTTGATTCTACAGCTAGCTCTTATATGTCTGAGATGACACTGAATTCCAATGGCTACCACTACTCCTGCTGTTGTGTTGCAGGAGGCTGCTTGGATGTGCAGGATGGACCGAAGTGTGGGAGCAAGGCACATGCAGAAGGAAGTGGTTGATGGTATTCAGAAGCTGCATAACGTCAGGATTGGATCAATGGGGCAATTTCTCTTCGATTACCCTTCTTTTATTGATGCCCCTTATGAATCCAAGTACAAGCTCCATGTGCCAATTTCAAAACTTTACTAACAACATTTGGATTGTTATGGGGGCATTGTAGGTCTGATCAGAGGAGCATTTTCTGTTCACCAAAGGGGAGAAGTAGCTGATATTCCGTGTAAACCTCTCTGGCGCTGCATGAATAGCTGGTGTTTTTCACACATTTCAATACCCTGCATCCCTTGAGTCTGTAATTTCCTCGGTCCTACATTCCTCCAAGGAGTCTGCACACCCCCAGTTATAATTTAAGGATTGGCTGTCTGCTCGCTAACCTCTGGAATATTCTCCTGAAGTTTCTTCACCTCTCTACATTTCCACCCCTCCTTTAACAATTATCCCAGCTTGTTTCACGTTGATTTAACTATTTGAAATGTAGGTGAAATCTGGGTAAACACAGCAGTCAATTTTCAAACTGCAGGGAAGTTTCTTTAAAGGAAACCTGATCTCCTCACCACCTATCCAAACTGAGATGGAAAACATTCTTACTCATATACAGGCCATTTCAGTGAAACAATAATAGGATATTTCCCTTCTTTTTGGTGAAGAAAGCTAATTCACGAATGTTGTGGTTCTGTTTGCCGAGCTGGGAATTTGTCTTGCAAACGTTTCATCCCCTGTCTAGGTGACATCCTCAGTGCTTGGGAGCCTCCTGTGAAGTGCTTCCGTGCTGTTTCCTCCGGCATTTATAGTGGCCTGTCTCTGGCAAGACAAATTCCCAGCTCGGCGAACAGAACCACAACAACGAGCACCCGAGCTACAAATCTTCTCCCAAAGTCTGATTCATGAACCTTGGCACGCAATTGTGAGATTCCATTTCTTGTTGTTCAAGTTGTGGAACAGAACTAAAATATAATGACAATGAAAGATGAAATCGGAAAAGGTTTGTTAGTGATTAAATGCACACGGTTTACTGTGCGTTTCTGACAGTCTGCAGTCTACTTGAAAGGTATAAGTTTGGAGACAGGTATTATTGCAGAAGCAATAGCTGGTGTACTTGGTGTTTTTGGTCAGTTCACAGTCTTAATAGTCAGAATACCACTTTGTAATATAGTTTAGTGAACAAAAGTATCACTGAGGGATAGATGTTGGGAGTAAAATATTGCTCGGGTGCCTTGGGCACATTAGTGAGACCTTCCACAAACATGAGCTCTTGTACATGTAGTGCTGGATATATTTCCGTAGCATATAAAAAACTCCAAAACTCTGATGCTTCTATAATAACATTTTAAATGTCGTTCATCCAGCAACCCCATGCTCACACGCCAACATTGGCTTCTGTGCCAGTCCCAACCCGATTTTAAAACTTTCATCGATCTTATCAAATCCCTCCATGGCCTTGTCTCTCCCATTTCTGTAAACCCCTCCTGTGCTGCATCCTGTGTTCTTCTAATTAATTTCACTTCATTGTCCACATGGAAATTTATTTCATTCATTTAAAAAAATTATATAACAATGAAAAATAACAATAAAATTAAGAAACCATCCTATAAAGATCTAACTTTAACTTAAATGTATTAAAAACTATTGTAATGCACTAAAATAGCCAGTCGGTAACTCCCATCATGACGGCATATCTAGACTTGAAATACTGCAATCCTATCCCAAAATTTCTTTGCCCTTTCAGGTTGTATGTTGTTTCAATGTACCTTCTGAATCATTGGTGTGCTCAACAATAACACTTTATTATATATTAAGGAACTATATACAGCTCTACACGACCAAGTCTTTCAGTGCTGGCACAAGAGTCATTCTCCCACCAGGTCACCCAGTCATGTGCTCTCTGATATCATTATGGGACGTGCCATTTACACAGTCCCAGATATTACCCTTATAAACGTCAAAGCATTCCTCATTTATTGCCCTATTCATCCCATATTTGCATACCACGATCTGCATCTGAATAACTACTTTAGAAAGTAATGGCATTGAGGAATGTATGGGGTTTCTGGAAAGGTCTTGATTTTTTATGATTATCTTGCTTCATTGGAGATGCTGCACTACATTTGCAAACTCTGCTGTGTATTTTTTATTGGATCTATGATTTATCAAAATTCCTTCAAGTTAATCAAACCTCTTTGATGTCAAAAGGCATTTGCTTACATCTGAAGTCTTCTGTTTGGCCAAAGATTTCTATTATCTTCATGCCCAATGTCAGCGTACATGTTCTGAATGTACAATGTAACAAATTCTAACTCATGTGGATTGTGTTTGGGTTCCATTGCCCTTTAATCTGTTTACCAAAGCATGCAGAATGAGTAAACTGGCTTCCCCTGTGCTTACATTTCTATTATTTCACAATCAATGCCTATTTAGACATGAAATTATTCTTATCACAAGAAATGGCTTGGAGATATGAGTATTATTTTTAACTGGCAGCTTACGCATGGAATATTGCGTGCAATTCTGGTCTCCTTCCTATTGGAAGGATGTTGTGGAACTTGAAAGGGTTCAGAAAAGATTTACAAGGATGTTGCCAATGTTGGAGGATTTGAGCTATCGGGAGAGGCTGAACAGGCTGGGGCTGTTTTTCCCGGACCATTGGAGGCTGAGGGGTGACCTTATGAAATCATGAGGGACATGGATAGGATAAACAGACAAAATCTTTTCCCTGGGTAGGGGAGTCCAGAACTAGAGGGCATAGGTTTAGGGTGAGAGGGTAAAGATGTAAAACAGACCTAAGGGGCAACTTTCTCACTCAGAGGGTGGTACATGTATGGAATGAGCTGCCAGAGGAAGTGGTGGAGGTTGGTACAATTGCAACATTTAGAAGGCATCTGAATGGGTATATGAATAGGAGGGATTTGGAGGGATATGGGCCGGGTGCTGGCAAATGGGACTGGATTAGGTTGGGATGTCTGGTCAGCAAGTAGAGTTGGACCGAAGAGTCTATATCCATGCTGTACATCTCTATGACTCAATGACTCTATGAGCATCACTGGTTAGGTTTGCCAGCTCAGTGCAGACACAATAGACCCAGTGGCCTCTTTTTATACCATAAGTGATCTATAATTCAATGATTTATTTTCTATCCTTGACTGCACTTGAAAGATAGTGATGTGTCTCTTTTGCGAAAACTGCAGGGCATCACAAATTTGTCTCGTGCTGCTTTACTATTTCAATGAAACTTTTAATCTATTGGCAATAAACTCATTTAGATAAGCGGAGTGTCATCTAAACATTCCCCTTGAAACCAACAGTAATTTCAAAGCTCCAAGTAATTGTGATCTCTATCAATCTAACTATGGCAACCTGGCTGAGACTTTGGATAGGCTAGCTGTAATCTAACACTTTTCCTTTAGAAACTAAGCTGAACAGATACTATGGACAGAGTTTTGAGATAACAAAGAGTCGAGAGCGGGCATGAAAGAGGAGTTTAAGGACTATGGCAGATCAGCCATAACCTTGAAGAATGACAGGGCAAGCTTGAGGGGCAGAGTAGCCTACTTCTCCTTCTCTTACCTTCTAAGTGGTGGATACAAATCACATGCTGGGCAAGCGAAGAGGAGAGAGACCGAAGTCCTGGTGATCCAATTGCAGATGGGCCTGTTGAGAGGTGTTCAATCACGGGACAGATTCTATTCCTAATTCTTGGTGGTCCTGGACAGGAAGTGTCTGTTTTCTTTAACAACATAACTGGGGGTGGGGGTTGAAGTGAATTTGAGAGAAAGACAAACTACAAATTATGCGAGAGTGCAAAATCCCCCTTCTTTAGGCTGCTGTGGATTCCTGCTGTAAGTGCTGATTAAATGTTTACTTCACTTCTGAGCTTCCAGGTTAATCCCTTCATTCTGAGCAGTAATCCATTGAATGGATAAAATGCTAATCTAGCAAAGTCATGATGCCAACACCAGCTCTCCCGGTATAGCTCTTGTCATTTCCAAATGACCTGAGACATCGTTTACTGCTTCTGGGAAAATCGTCTTCAGTTGAGATCAACTATCATAAAATGGGACAATTACACATTACTAATTGGGATGACTTGTCAGGCTACTTGAAGTGAGCTAGTTACATGTGTTAGTATTACCGAGATCTCACTTGCTTCTCAGGATACTCAAACAACAGAAATGTTTTGTCAGTTGTTACATAAGAAGCAAATAAATCCTAAATAATGTACATTAATTTCGATGACACAGTCTGTTGTTGCTTTTATCCTTTGTTGCTGTATCAAGCCTAAATAACAATAATTTATCATTGCTTAACTAGCACCTCTAATGTAATAAAACATCTTTCACAGAAACACAAAGCAAAATATGCACTGAGCCACATGAGAAGATACTAGGTCAGAAGTTTGGGCGGCACGGTGGCACAGTGGTTAGCACTGCTGCCTCACAGCGCCATAGACCCGGGTTCAATTCCCGCCTCAGGTGACTGACTGTGTGGAGTTTGGTAAAAACAATGACTGCAGATGCTGAAAATCAAATACTGGATTAGTGGTGCTGGAAGAGCACAGCAGTTCAGGCAGCATCCAACGAGCAGCGAAATCAACATTTCGGGCAAAAGCCCTTCATCAGGAATAAAGGCAGTGAGCCTGAAGCATGGATAGATAAGCTAGAGGAGGGTGGGGGTGGGGAGAGAGTAGCATAGAGTACAATGGGTGAGTGGGGGAGGAGATGAAGGTGATAGGTCAAGGAGGAGAGGGTGGAGTGGATAGGTGGAAAAGAAGATAGGCAGGTCGGACAAGTCAAGGAGACAGTAACTGAGCTGGAAGTTTGAAACTAGGATGAGGTGGGGGAAGGGGAAATGAGGAAGCTGTTGAAGTCCACATTGATGCCCTGGGGTTGAAGTGTTCCGAGGCGGAAGATGAGGCGTTCTTCCTCCAGGCATCTGGTGGTGAGAGAGCAGCGGTGAAGGAGGCCCAGGACCTCCATGTCCTCGGCAGAGTGGGAGGGGGAGTTGAAATGTTGGGCCACGGGGCGGTTTGGTTGATTGGTGCGGGTGTCTCGGAAATGTTCCCTAAAGCGCTCCGCTAGGAGGCGGTGTGGAGTTTGCACATTCTCCTCGTGTCTGCGTGAGTTTCCTCCGGGTGCTCCGGTTTCCTCCCACAGTCCAAAGATGTGCAGGTCAGGTGAATTGGCCATGCTAAATTGCCCGTAGTGTTAGGTAAGGGGTAAATGTAGGGGTATGGGTGGGTTGCGCTTCGGCGGGGCGGTGTGTGGACTTGTTGGGCCGAAGGGCCTGTTTCCACACTGTAAGTAATCTAAAGACTAAACACTTGATTAACAAAGTAGGTTGTAAGGAGTGCCTAAAGGGAGAAAACACGGTAGAAAGACTGAGAGGTGTAGATCAGGTAGTCCGGAATGAAGAGCCCTGGGCCACTGAATACACAGCTGGCAATAGAGGAGTGATTAAAACTGGAGTTACACAAGAGGCCAGATTGAGAGGAGTACAGAGATCTCTGAGGGTTGTGGGATTGGAGGAGAAATGAGAGGTGAGAGGTGAGGTTTGTGCTGGTGGGGGAGGTGCAGGTTATTAGTGGTGTTTGGGAGAGAGCAGGGGAAAGTGAGGACTTCAGATGCTGGAGATCAGAGTCGAGAAGTGTGGTTCTCGAAAAGCGCAGCAGGTCAGGCAGCATCTGACAAGCACGAGAATTGATGTTTCGGGCATAAGCCTTTCATGAGAAATGACAAATGAAGGGCTTTTGCCCGAAACGTTGATTCTCCTTGGATGCTGCCTGACCTGCTGGGCTTTTCTAGCACCACACTCTTGAGAGTGTAGGGGAAGGGCATGGAGGGATTTGAAAATAAGGATAACAATTTTAAAATCAGAATATTGCTTGACCTGGTGCCAATGTAAGTCAGTGAGAGGCGATGATGGATCTGATGCATATTCATATGAGAAACTGAGTTTTGGCTAACATCAACTTTGTGTAAGGTAGAATGTTGGAGACCAGAGTGGGTTGCTAGGAGCTTTGACTCAATGTAACAAGGACCTGCATGAGAGTGTCAGTGACGGGTGAACTAAGACAAGATCTTTTTTAAGAAGTTTTTTTTCTTCCTTCAGGGCCTGTTATCTGTTGCAAATATAAATGCTGTTTTTTTTTTCAAAAACACTGGGAGTATCAAATCCAAAAGTGTAGTCATCTCCTTTGTTTACAGAAACAGAAATTACTGGACAAACACAGCAGGTCTGGCTGCATCTGGGGAGAGAAAGCAGAGTTATCATTTCAGGTCCAGTGACCCTTCCTCAGAACGGATGGTAGCGAGGAAAAAGTTGGTATTTATGCAGCAGAGGGGGTGAGAGGAGGGGAGAGGTGTAAACCATAGGAGGAGGTAGAGCCCAAAGAAAGAGAAAAACAATTGGATAGACAAAAGAGTGAGTAAAAAGGGGTAAAAACAATGACTGCAGATGCTGGAAACCAGATTCTGGATTAGTGGTGCTGGAAGAGCACAGCAGTTCAGACAGCATCCAAGGAGCTTCGAAATCGACATTTCGGGCGAAAGCCCTTCATCAGGAATAAAGGCAGTGAGCCTGAAGCGTGGAGAGATAAGCTAGAGGAGGGTGGAGGTGGGGAGAAAGTAGCATAGAGTACAATGGGTGAGTGGGGGAGGGGATGAAGGTGATAGGTCAGGGAGGAGAGGGTGGAGTGGATAGGTGGAAAAGGAGATAGGCAGGTAGGACAAGTCCGGACAAGTAATGGGGACAGTGCTGAGCTGGAAGTTTGGAACCAGGGTGAGGTGGGGAAAGGGGAAATGAGGAAACTGTTGAAATCCACATTGATGCCCTGGAGTTGAAGTGTTCCGAGGTGGAAGATGAGGCGTTCTTCCTCCAGGCGTCTGGTGTTGAGGGAGTGGCGGTGAAGGAGGCCCAGGACCTCCATGTCCTCGGCAGATGGGCGTATTCCCAATTCATCCGCCTCTGCCGTATCTGCTCCCAGGAGGACCAGTTCCACCACAGAACACATCAGATGGCCTCCTTCTTTATAGACCGCAATTTCCCTTCCCACGTGGTTAAAGATGCCCTCCAACGCATCTCGTCCACATCCTGCACCTCCGCCCTCAGACCCCACCCCTCCAACCGTAACAAGGACAGAATTTCCCTGGTGCTCACCTTCCACCCTACCAACCTTTGCATAAACCAAATCATCCGCTGACATTTCCGCCATCTCCAAACAGAGCCCACCACCAGGGATATATTTCCCTCCCTACCCCTTTCCGTCTTCCGCAAAGACCGTTCCCTCTGTGACTACCTGGTCAGGTCCACACCGCCCCCCTACAACCCACCCTTCCATCCTGGCACTTTCCCCTGCCATCGCAGAAACTGTAAAACCTGCGCCCACACCTCCTCCCTCACCTCTATCCAAGGCCCTAAAGGAGCCTTCCACATCCAACAAAATTTTACTTGCACATCCACTAATATCATTTATTGTATCCGTTGCTCCCGATGCGGTCTCCTCTACATTGGGGAGACTGGATGCCTCCTAGCAGAGCGCTTTAGGGAACATCTGCGAGACACCCGCACCAATCAACCACACTGCCCCATGGTCCAACATTTCAACTCCCCCTCCCACTCTATCGAGAACATGGAGGTCCTGGGCCTCCTTCACCGCCACTCCCTCAACACCAGACGCCTGGAGGAAGAACGCCTCATCTTCCACCTCGGAACACTTCAACCCCAGGCAATCAATGTGGATTTCAACAGTTTCCTCATTTCCCCTTTCCCCACCTCACCCTAGTTCCAAACTTTCAGTTTAGCACTGTCCCCATTACTTGTCCGGACTTGTCCTACCTGCCTATCTCCTTTTCCATCTATCCACTCCACCCTCTCCTCCCTGACCTATCACCTTCATCCCCTCCCCCACTCACCCATTGTACTCTATGCTACTTTCTCCCCACCCCCACCCTCCTCTAGCTTATCTCTCCACACTTCAAGCTCACTGCCTTTATTCCTGATGAAGGGCTTTTGCCCGTAACGTCGATTTTGCTGCTCCTTGGATGCTGCCTGAACTGCTGTGCTCTTCCAGCACCACTAATCCAGAAAGGAATGAGTAAAGGTCAGCCTGGGAGAATGAATAGCTACTAATGGGAACTATTAGTAGCTGACAATGGTGTGTTTGGTAGCAGCCCATGTGATGATAAGGTCTGCGGTAAAGACATGGGAGAAAGTGCTCAGGCCCTAAAATTATTGAACTCTTATTGAGTCTAAAACGCTGCAGATTTCCGAGTGGAAAATGAAGTGCTGTTCTCCCAGCTTACACTGTGCTTCACTGGAGCACTACAGCAAGTTAGAGACACAGATGTTGGCCAGGGAACTGGGTGGCATGTTAAAGTTACAGGCAACTGAAAGCTCAGGATCATTCTTCTGGACAGAACGTAGGTGTTCTGCAACATCTCCTTTGTTTAGTCGTACTAAAACACCTTTAACCAAACAGAATCTCGAACAGTCATATCAGTGTAGACTCTGTGAAAATGTATTTAACATTTATTGTTCATTCCAAAAACTTTAATTCCCAACTTCACAATACCTTCACATAACAATCATGAATTTATGATGGGATAATCAAAATTACTGCTTTTACCTCTTTTACGAAAACTGTTCTCATAGAATCCTACAGTGTGGAGCAGGCAGTACAGCCCATTGGGTCCAGACCAATCCTCCAAAGAACATCCCACCCAGACCCATCCCCATTCCCCTTAATCTATCCCTGTGACCCTGCATTTCCTATGGCTAATCGACCTAACCTGCATACCCTTAGGCACTTTGGGCAATTTAGCATGGCCAATCCACCTAATCTGCACATCTTCAAACTGTGGGAGAACTCTCACACAGACATGGGGAGAACATACAAAGTCCACACAGACAGTCACCAAGGCTGGAATTGAAATTGGGTTCCTGGCGTTGTGAGCCACTGTGGCACCCGTAAAGTAGAGTTCCATTTTAATTGAAGGAAATTATATGGCCAAGAGTATCAATAGGTTAAGGTGAAGTTATCATTGCTAGAAGTGGAAACCTTTAATTAAAAAAGTCTAATAAATGCATTTAAATAAATTGTGTTTTTCAAGGTTATTGTTAGCCCCTTAGGAGATTATGGGTGTGATCCAGGAGTTTAACTAATTATGTTAATTATCAGATACAAATGGAGTTGAGTTCCTATAGTTGTCTTTTGATTGGTTTTGGTCTATGGGTTTTGTGAAACAATGGGACTGGAAGAGAGTCAGTTGGTGAGACTGATGGTAAGGCTTGCTGGACTGCTGGTGTCCTAAAGGTGGCAGGGATGGTTCAGGAGGAACTCTCTGTCAGAGCCCTGGTAGCTCCCAGGTACTAGTGAGCAACTCTACATCCATTGCCCAGGTGGTTGTAACAGCTGGCAAAGGACAAAAACTCATGATGCCGATGATATAGACCAGCCTGCATTGACAGCTAAACACTACTGCAATGTGCTGCCGAACTCATCCTGACAGTGGAAGCATTATTTGAGCAAACCAATATCTGCCTGACAAGGTTTCTTTGGTGGTGGCATGTCTGCCGTTACAGAACTGGAGTTGTACCAAGTTCCAAAGAAATATTATAAACCTTAAAGAGATAGCCATCATCACCAAATTATTGGAACAAAGCTTGCAGAAAGGATGATGGATGAGCAAACTGATCATGGGACCATGGTCAAAGAAGCGATGCAAACAGGGAAGATTAAACTGGAATGTGGGAGCAATAAGGGACAGTACAGTCAGTGGGATAAGCACAGCTCTCTGCAGATAAGAAGGAGAGCCCAGAAGACTTTATTGCTTGCCCAATGCCCAGAGCTATCTCCTCAGGGCCAGAGAGGAGCATGCAGTTGCAGGGACTAAATGCAATTATTATAGTCCACATAGAGTATAATGATGTAGTTAGGTTGAGAAAAAAGATTGTGCACAGGGAGTATGAGCAATGAAGGGCTAAACTGAGGGCCCGTGAGAAAGTAATCACATGTGGTTTAATCTATATTATAAATTGGATGAATCAGGTTAACAAAGGTAGCCTAGAAAATGAGATTATATATTGCTTTCAGGGCAGTTCCCTAGAACAGCACATTATAGAGTTAACCAGATTGTATTTTCTAATAAACTTGTTCAGAGATAGAGCAGCTGGGATTTGAATCCAGGCCCTGACGTAGAGACACAACCACTGCATTACGTGACTGCTCAGACAGCACACTATTCTAGTTCCAAAAATAATCAATCATGCAGGACTAACTAATGATTGCTTAGTAAGGGTGCCCAAGGTGTGATCATAACATAATTGAAATTTTCATCCAGTGTTAGGCAAAGATGGATGGGGGCTTGACTAATGTTTTAAACTTAAATAAAGGCAATTAAAAAATATGAGGATGGAGCTGGCTAAAGTGAACTGAAAAATAGATTATTTAATTGATCAGTAGAAATGCATTTGCAGACATTTCAGCATAAAATCATTGCAAAAGGGAGGAGAAGATAGAACATAAGAGTAAGCTAGATAGTAATATAAAAGAAGATTGCAAGAATCTTTTAGATATTTAAAAGGTAAGAGAGAAGCAAGAGTGGGCATTGGACCGCTGGAAAATGAGGTTGGAGAAGTAGAAATGGAGAGCAAAGAAATGGCAGAGGAATTGAACAGATACGTTGCATCTGTGTTCACAGTGGGAGACACCAGCAGCACGCCAGAACTTCAAGCAAGTCAGGGTCAAAGGTGAATGTAGTGGCCATCACTTAGGTGAAGGTGCTAGGGAAGGTGAAAGATCTAAATGTGGGTAAATCACTCAGACTTCACCCCAGGGTTCTTTAGGATAGAGCTGAGGAGATTGTGGAGGCATTGACAGTGATCATTCAGGAATCACTGGAGTCAGGGAGGGAGCCAGAAGACTGGAAAATGGCTCATGTAACACCTGTGCTTAAGAAGAAAGGATGGTTTAAGACAGGGAATTATAAGCCAGCTAATCTGGTAAGAATTTAGAGTCCATTATTAAAGATGAGATTGTGGACCACTTGGAAGTGCATGGTAAAATCAGGCTGAATCAGCATGGCTTTGTCAAGGGGAGATCATGGCTGACAGATCTGTTAGAGATCTTTGAGGAGGTAACGAGTAAGTTCAACAAAGGAGAGCCAGTGGATCTAATCTATTTGGATTTATAGAAGGCCTTTGACAAGGTGCTGTAACATGAGGCTGCAAAATATGATAAGAGCCGATGATGTTAGGAGCAAGATACTGGCATGGATAGAGGATTGACAGACTGGTAGACAGCAGAGTGTAGAGACAGAGTGATCTTTTATAAGATGGCAGTCAGTGACTAGTGGAGTTTTGCAGGTGTCCATGTTGGGACTACAAGTATTCACGTTATACATTGATGATGTGGACTAAGGAACTGGAGGCTTTGTTGCTAAGTTTGCAGATGACACAAAGATAGGTGGAGGGGTAGGTAGTATTGTGGAAGTGGGGAGGCTGCAGAAGTTCTTTGACAGGATAGAGATGTGGGCAAAGTGCTTTGGAGTATCGATGTTTCAGTGTGAAATTTATTTGAAAATATGTCCATGAAGGGTTTGGGACATTTTGCTGTTTTAAAGATGTCTTATAAGTCTGGGATGGTGTCTTGTGGCAAGGTGGAGAGCTTCCCTGCCTCTGAAATAGAGGCACTGGGTTCAAGTCCCACCCCAGAAATTGAAGGCCATGGAAGGTACACTCAAAGCATGACCAAACAGAGTCAATGTTAATTTGTAAGTCCTTCCAACATATACCAATGAAAGACAATAAGAGTGGGAGAGATTCTTGATCAGCCATGCGATAGTTGCAGATTACAATGTACTAGTGTGTAAGTAGCCACAGTAAATGGGACTCCTTAGGGAATTAGTCAGCTAGATGGCAGGCACAGATCAAATTGGCATCAACATGGGATTCCATTTGTTTTCAGTTGGAGTCATTTGGGACCTGCCTCTGTTCACCACCCATAATGGAGTTCACAGCTCAATGGGTTGAGATGACTTCAGCACAGAAGTAAAGAAGAAGGATATAATTCTGTTGGTACAATGGACCTGCAATTGCTCCGTTGCTGTTACATACGTTCGATAATCGGATGTGTAAAACTGCACACCAAACTTCAAATGTCACATTGTGATGGCCTTGAATGCTGAAATAACTCTATGGAGTCTATTATCCCGTCACCAAGTCACCCCTTATTTACACGTGGAGTGTCCTTGACACTGATCTAACTCCCTCAGAATCTACTCTCAGAGTGAACAGGGTGTTGGGATATTCTTATTCTTAACCATCAGCCAGGACTCCCTCACTAAACCAGGTTAACAGCCCCAATCAGGGAACTCATATTCTATGAGGTCTCTCCAGGTGACCTCAACATGTCTGGCCCCCTTCACTGCCTAAACAAGGCCACCAGCAAACTAGAAGAGGAACACCTCACCTTCTGCCTCGGGAGCCCACAGCAACACGGCCTCAACATTGAACTCTCCAGTTTCCAAATCTCCTCTTCTCGCCTCCCCCTCCATCCCAGATCCAACTCTCTGACTCGACTCTGCCCTCTTGACCTGACCTACCTCTCTATCTTCCTTCCCACCTATCTGCTCCACACTTTCCATTGACCAATCACAATCACTTCTGCCCATGTATCGCCATCCCAACTACCTTTACCCCAACCCCACCCATCTATTTCTCAGCCCCCTTCCCCCTCTCCAGACCTGATGAAGGGTTAAACCTGAAACGTCGACTCTCTTGCTTTGCAGATGCTGCCTGGCCCGCTGTGCTTTGTCCAGCATCACAATTCATTGACACTGACCTCGGTATAATCACTGAACATGCATCAATATTACTTCTTCACCTTTGTATTCCAGAAAAGTGACAAAATATATTAATCGTTCTTTAAGATAATTGATGAAAGACCCAGAGAGGAGAATGTTTTCTTTTACAGAGACTGATACAAAAATAATGGAAGTATATTCAATACTTTTCTTCCAAAGAATATTTAAGAACATAAGACCGAGGAGCAGAAATAGACAATTCAGTCCCTTAAGCCTGTTCCACATATGTATTTGAAAATGAAAAACATATAGTGGTGTAGAAAAGGATTGGGGTGTGTGTCCAAATATTTTGCTCTTTCCATACATTTGATGGGCTGAATGGTCTTATTTCAACCAAATTATTAATTTTGAGTGTAAATAAGTGTAATAGCAGGCTTATAGAAGGCTTGTTGGAACTTGCAATTCTGAGAAATCCCTTATCCATTGTTCCTCCATTGTGAACCCTCTGTCAATATTCCATGTCACAACATCTACAATAAGACTCCAACACAACATCTTATCAGATGCTTCTTGGAAATCCAGATATAAGTAGTGGGTATCTTTTATCTAATGTCATGATAGAATTGTCTAAAGTGATAACCCAACTTTGTTCAAGAATATCCTCGCTTTCTGAAATCTGTGTTGACAGGTTCTGATTAAACAAAATTATGCAGACTGAAACAAAACACATTCCAAAAATTTTTCACAGCTCAATCGGTCAGCATAGAACTGACAGATGAACATTCAAGATACAGGCTGTACCTACATTCAGGAAATTGGGAGTTGAACCCAGACTTCCTGGCCCCAAGGTAGTACCACTGCGTCACAAGATACAAACATGTACTCATGAGTGATATGTGATTGACAATCTCGGCTATGTAATATGTAGGTGTGTTAAGGGATTAGAGATAAAGAGAGTATAATTAGCAAAGTAAATTGAAAGTTTATTTCTGATGTTTGTTCCCCAGCAACATTTCATCTAAACAGAACAGATAAACCAACTGTCCATCAACTCCTCCCAACGTTTCCAGGCCAACAACACAAATCTCTTCAGATTTGTTTCCACTTACTTTGCTATTCAAGCCTCCTTTGCTTTTTGTAATGTCATAATTTTCTAATCATTAGTTCAATTACATTGACATTAATACATTATTACTATATATTTGTATTCATCCTTGAATTTGTGTCTGTATCCAGATATATGGATATCATCATTGATAATGATATTAATAACTGTATAATTAGTAACTCATTATTGATATGCCTGACCATCTTATGTTTCAGCCTTGATTTTGCCGCACTCAAAATGTTAACTAGCCTGAGTCTAAAAATTCCTGTTGTTTTCTGTTTTTGATCAATTCCTGTCGATCCAACTGTTTAGACTCTTTTCCCCTATATTATAGATAATAGTATGCTACCAACAATTGAAACACTGGCCTGTAATTTACTGACATGCCACTGTCTATTATTTTGCAAGAGGAAAGGGTGTTCTGGAGGATGAAACTGTACATTAAACCATTTAGAATTTTCTTAAATACTATTTCCCAGGGTCGAGTAACCATTATCCATGTACACTTCTCATCTCTGTCTGTTTCTAATCAATGTGCTCAAAATACTTAAATGTTAGTCTTGACCTTTAAATTTTTCATCTTTTTTTATGATGTATTCTACTTAAAGTAAAATGAATTCCATTTTTAAAGGATATTGCTATTCAAATATTTAAAATAACCATTCCATTGAACAACAGGATAGCTTCAACTATTGGTTTACCAATATTTAATTGAGGCATTAAAAAGGGTATTGGATGGTTATTTGGATTAAATAATGTGTCAAGGTATGGGGGGAAAAGAGCAGAAACTTAGCAATAGGGTTGTGGATAGGGCTTAAATATATATATAATGAGGTATTGTGTTTAGATGCAAGGAAAATTATAAAATCAAAGGTGAAGGTGGAAGTTAATAATGAGGTTGATTGTTACCAAAAAAAAACAAGAAAGGGACAGAATATATGAATGTCATATTGTGACAAGGAATCATAAAAGTGTAGAGAAACTCAATAATAAAACAAATATCAAAGCTTTTTTACTTTAATGCATGAAGCTTTCAGAATAAGATAGGTAAAGTGATGGTGCAAATTGAAGTAAATTAAGGTGCAGTCCTTGTGCTGCAGATAGACCCACAATTCTGTTAGATAGAGGATTCCAGGATTTTGACCTAGTGGCAGTGACTTCCAAGTCAGGATGGTGAATGGCTTGGAAGGGATCTTGCAGTTGCTGGTATTCCCATGTATCTACTTGGCCTTACACTACATGATTGAAATGATTATAGTTTTGGAAGTTACTGTCTAAGGATCTTTGGTGAATGTATGTAGTGCACATTGTATATGGTACACACTGCTGTCATTGAGTGTGGGTGCTGAAATGAGTGGATGTTTGTGGATGCGGTGCTGAAAGAAGTGTGGTGCCAATCGAGCAAGCTGTTTTGTCCTGGATGGTGTCAAGCTTCTCGAGAGCTGTTGGAGCTGCACTGTCCCTGGCAAGTTGGAAGTATTCTATCACACTCCTGACTTGAGTCTTGTTAATGGTGGGCAGCCTTTGGGTAGTTAAGAGGTGAGTTAGTTCCACAGGATTCCTAGCCTCTGACCTGCTGTTGTAGTCACAGAACTTACATAAAGTCATACAGCACAGAAGAGACTCTTTGGCCTATTGAGTCTGCACCGATCTACCTGCACTAATCTCACTTTCCAGCACTTGAGACATTGGCTTGAATGCTGTGACATTTCAAGTACACATCCACATATCTTTCAAAGGTTGTGAGGATTCCCATCCCTACTAACCTCCAAGGCAGTGTATTCCAGATTGTCACCACCCTCTGGGTGAAAATATTTTCCCTCAAATCCTATTGCCGATCAAGTTCAGTTTCTGGTCAATGGTATTCCCAGGATGTTCATAGTGGTGGTGGTGGTGGTGGTGGTGGAGGTGTTGGGAGGAGACTAGGGGAGTGAATTCAATCATTCAATGATGGTAATTCCATTCAATTTCAAGGGGCAATGGTTAGATTCTTTCTTGTTGGAGATGGTCATTACCTAGCATTTTTGTGTTTTGACCGCTACTTGCCATTTGTTAGCCCAAGCCTGAATATTGTCCAGACTTTGTTGCATTTAAACATGGACTACTTCAGCATCTGAGAAGTCACAAAGTAGTTCTGAATATTGGGCAGTTATCAATGAACATCCCCACTTCTGACCTTATGATGGAAAGAAGGTCATTGGTGAAGCAGCTGATGATATTTGGGCTGAGAACATGATCCTGAGAATATCCTGCAAAATGACCTGGATTTGAGATGATTGACTTCCAACAACCACAAATATCTTCCTTTGTGCCAGGTCTGATTCCAACCAGCAGGGAACTTCCCCTAATTGCAATTGACTTTACACTTGCTTGGTGTCCTTGATACTACATTTGGTCAAATGAGGCCTAATGTCGAGTATGGACACTCTCAACACACCTCTAGAATTCAGCTCTTTTGTCCATGTTTGAACTAAGGTCATAATGAGGTCAGGAGATGAATGGCCCGAGTAGAGCCTCAATTAAGTATCAATGAGGAAGTTATTGCTAAGCAAGTGCTGCTTGACCTTCCAACACTTTACTGATAATCAAGAATACACAGATGGGGCAGTAATTGGCCAGGGTGGATTGGTCCTGCATTTGTGTACAGTATAGTGTCATGGCAGGCACAATCTACTTCAATGTATTTACAACATAATTAATGCACAGTAACCAAAAACAGTGACCATTTTGAATACTATACACTCTTTATCATTTGTTTTCTCCTTATAATTCTAATTTGTTTGGTTCTATCTATTCCATTATTCCAAAAATAAGGTTATTTTGCATCGGCCCATAATTATTCACTGTACTTTGAGTCTGTTATTCTTTTTCGTTTTCAGTTGTTTGGTAATACAGAAGTTGAATTTTGCTGAAAACAGAGATATATAACTGAAGTGTGTCCCTGTGCCTTTATCAGCACAATGCAGAAAAGCTAAATTTCAAATAATCACAATATCTAGTACAATAATGTCCCTCTTTTATTTATATTTTAGCACACTCGTCAAAGTCCATTCGTAACTCTCTTTTTTACAAAAAAAAAGTAACTCTTCCTTTGAATCTTTATTCAACACATGCCCCTACTTGCTTCTCAAGCATGGAAAGAATTACAACTTTAACTAATTCATAGCACTGTAGGTGTACATACACCCACATGAACTGCAACATTTCAAAAAGGTGGCTCTCACCACTTTGAATACAGTTTTCATTTCCGTGCATATCTATGTATACTATTCAACCTTTTACGCCTGCAGTACTTAATTGACTAAGAATGAGGCAAAAATAGCACAGTGACACAATAACTTCTTGTGGAAGTACTTGAACTGAACCAGATCCACTTAGTTCCTCCTTGAATCTCCTCCTTCGCCACTTCAGGCTGTTTCCTGTCACACTGGTGAAAAGGCTTCATGAAATTACTGTTTTAGTGTCAGGTACTGGGACTTAATTCATTATGATAGGGTTACGGTTAGGGCTTGCCCATGTGGCTAGATGTAATCCACTTAATCCTGTATTCGATCTACAATCCAAGAATTGAATAGGAACATCAAAGGCAACATAGCTAAACATTCATCAGTCATAATTTCACTCATATAGTCATAGCAGCCTGAATTAGAATAAATATACATAATATTTTGAAGACAGTTTATATTATAGACCTTTAGAGAAATAAATATCCATTTCCATATACCTTATAGGATCATATGATCATAAGAAAGAAGACAATGAGGAGTCCATTTGGCCCCTCAACTTTGCTGCAACATTTAAGTGAATAAGGGCTAATCTGACATTCCTTATGTCCACTTTCCTGCATTTTCCCCATTGATCCCCTTACCGGTCAAGAATCAAAAATTATAGAGGCAGAAAAGTCTCATTCAAATTGTAGGATCAAATTTCTATATTTTCGTGCCCTTCTAGGTGTAAGGCAAATACTAAAGGTCGAACAAAGGACCTTCACTAGTGTATTACCCATATGATTACACTACACCCATTCATTGATGTCTTAACCAGAACACAACCATATGCTTTCTGACGTGCCAAGAGTAGTATAATGATAAATCTTTAAAGGTATATTCTAAAAGCTACAATATAAATGATTACAGGTTGGGATGGCTTCTGTGAGTCAGCAGACATCTTTTATGCTTAAAAATACTATCACATCTCTAAGGAGAACAGGAAGGACTTTATTTCTGATGTGATTCTCTGTAGCTAAGACCAATATGCTAGTTTGCCTTTTAAACACAAAAGCTAGGATGTTGCTGGGGTTTCCTTGGCGGGCCTGGTAGATAGATTTTATAGATGGGGGGTTAGTCTTTGTGATTGTCTGGGCCAAGTTCACCACTCTCTGTATCCACGTCTGATCTTGAATGGTATAGTCCCATACCAGGTAGTGATACATCCAGACAGAATGCTCTCGATGGCGCACCTCTAAAGATTGGCAAGGGTATTTGCCATCATGCCAAATTTACTCAGTTACCTGAGGAAGAAGAGATATTGTTGGGCCTTTGTAACCGGTGCATCCACATGAAGAGTCCAAGAAAGCTTGTTGTGGATGACCACTCTCAGGAGTTTTACACTCTCCATTCATTCCACCTCTATGCTGTTAATGTGTAGGGGGGGCATGAGTAACATTCCACTGAAAGTCAATAATGAGTTGCTTGGTTTTGCCAGCATTGACAGCTAGATTGTTCTCAGTGCACCATTTTTCCAGGTCTTCCACCTTCTGTCTGTAGTCTGTTTCGTCACCATCTGAGATTCGACTGACTGTGAAGGTGTCATCAGCGAAATTGTAAATGACATTAGTCTGGTATTTGGCGACGCAGTCATGGGTACACAGTGAGTACTATAGGGGGCTGAGTATACACCCTTGGGGGCTCCAATGTTGAGTGTTAGTGAGAATGAAATATTGTCCCCAATCTTCACTGATTGTGGCCTATGGGTCAGGAAACCGAAGATCCAGTTGCAGAGAGGGGAACTTAGTGCAAGATCACTAAGTTTAATAATCAGTCTCGAGGGGATGATAATGTTGAAGGCTGAACTGTAGTCAATGAGTAGGATTACTGCGTAGCTGTTCTTTGTGTCAAGATGTTCTAGAGAAGAGTGAAGGGCAAGTGATATAACATCTGACGTGGATCTGTTGGTCCAATAGGCAAATTGGAGTCGGTCAAGAGTAGTGGGGAAGCTAGAGTTGATTAATGCTATGACCAGCCTTTCAAAGCACTTCATGACCACCGAAGTTAGGGCCACTGGACGGTAGTCATTGAGACCTGCTGCATGAGCCTTCGGCGCAGGGGTGATGTTGGCCCTCTTGAAGCAGGCAAGGACAGTGGCCTGCTGCAGGGAGAGGTTGAAGATGTCTGAGAAGACCTCTGCCAGTTGATATGTGCATGCTCTGAGTGCACGGCCTGGTACTCCGTCTGGTCCAATCGCTTTCCTTGGATTCACACAAAGGAAAACTGATCTGATCTCTGATGCAGTGACTGTCGGAATAGGTGTTACCTATCTGCCAAAATTCTGCTCAAAGTGAGCATAGAAGGAGTTGAGGTGATCTGGGAGGGATGTGTCATTGTCTGCTATCTTGCACTGTCTCTTTTTAGAACCGTGGTATCATTTAGTCCTTGCCATGGTCGCCAGATGTCTGTCGGAGTCTGAATCAGTATTGGTCCTTGGCTGTCTTAATGGCTCTGTGAAGGTCATACTTGGATTCCTTATATTTGAGTGGGTCTCCTGATCTGAAGGCCTCACGCCTGGTTTTTAGCAGGTTTAGCAGGTTCATTTAATGGGCAATTTATAATGTTTGACAATAGTTTTCTGTTTTATTCATATATAACTCATGGTAATTCTGGGTGTTGAAGAAAGGATAGACAGTATATGTTTGCTTTGTTGACACTTGGTGCAATAAAAAATCTTCAGGTTTTTTCTGGATTTTAAAATCCATGGAATCTTGTGGCATTAACTTCTTTGAAAAGATCTGGGAATTTCAGATTATCTACATTAACTTAAGAGTAACTATTCCTTAACCAAGTCATAACAGTAGATAAAATGCTGCAGTGTCCAATTGTAAACTGTAAACAGGCTAACATTGTAATGATTGTAGTCATTGTGACATACAATATATGGATGTTACAGTATTTACTCAAGGGTTTTCATCCTTTTGTCTTGGCTCTGCAATGCTGAAGGAGTGCTACGATGTTGGAGGCTTTTCAGATGAGATGTTAAACCAAGGCTCTATTATGTTCGCTCAGTTGATAAGATCCCAAGTCACCATTCAAAAAGAAGGGATCTTCCACTGTTCAGGGTAATGTTGTCCCTTAACCAACATTATCAAAATTATCAGTAATTTATTTCAGCTTTATTTATGGGGCTATGGTGCATACAAATTGATTGCCACATCATTCTACATCCCAACATTTCAGAAAAATATGCTTCTTTGACTGTGAAGTGTTTTGGAACATCCTGTGAACATGAAAGATTTATTTCTTATAACGGGAGGCACTAGTTGTGAATGCCACTTAAACTACTGTGAGATACAATATGTACCTGATACTGTACTAAATGAAAGGGGACTTTGAGATAATGTAGCCTGATAACCTTACAGTACCTGTAAGATATTCTTGTCAGCAAATGACAACTATCATTAGCAGGCAGCATATGTTTCAACTGCATTCCATATCATTGATCCTTTTTATGTCCATCTGAAGAAGACTTTAACATCTTAGGTAATGGATAGCACTTCCTACAATGCAGCACTTGATTGGTATTTCATTTGTCAGCTTATTATGTTCCCAAGTCTAGGCATGAACTGCGAACACACAATCTCCTGACTCATCTGAGAGACTGCCATTACAAAAAGGTACCAGGTCACATTGTACTGCTTAGAAACATTCTGCTCTAGATAATGCTAACCAAATATATACAGCTTTCGATAACAAAGAATCTACTGGGCTATCGCAGCATAGTCAGCACATTACATATTTAGGGACACTGTAATCCAGACAATGCTTTACATTCCAATGACTAATGATACAGATGATCAGTCATTTCCATTTTGGGTTAATACATTCTAAGTAGAAGCAACAAAAGTTGCTGGAAAATCTCAGCAGCTCTGGCAGCATCTGTGAAGAGATATCAAAGTTAATGTTTTGGGTCTGGTGATCCTTCCTCAGAACTGGTTCAGATTTTACTTAGTAGTAGCAAATTCAGAAGATGTGGCATCAGGAACTCAGCATTGGGCAGTCTTTGGGTGATACTAAAGATAGCCAGCATAGTCATTTAAAAGAAATCTTAGGATATGAGCAAAGCCAGCATTTATGCCATACCTAATTACCCTCGATAATTGAAGAACTTGCTACTTCGTCCACATTTAATTTGGTATGGGGCAGAAGTCAAATAATGGTCAGACTTAGTAAGGATAGTGTGTTTCTTTCACTCAAGGGCACTAGTACACCATTTTTTAAAAATAACAATGCCAGTAATCCATGGTAACCTCCACTGATCCAAGCTCCTTCCTGCCAGATTTTATTTCTGAATTTTATTCATTTTTTCAAACATCTTGCTGGGAATTGAGTTCATGCTGTCTGGTGATGCCATACTTTTAACTACTTTTAACATCTTCGTTCTAGTTCAGGAACATGTTTGCTGCGTCTCTCCCATAATGGCTGGGGATAGATTTATATTAACAGTGGATCACCTTACTGTGCCAGCCCCTGTAGAGTCTTTACAGTTTTAGTGAAGATTATTTTCTCATTCTTCACGCTATTAAGTAGTGTTTGGCTTAGGGTTTGTGACTTCTTGGTGTAAAAACAGATGTGGATGTGTTAAAGCATAAGAAAATATAAAGCAACAACAATAATTCAGCCTGAAAGTCACAGTCAAAAATTACAACATTATAATCAGCATGAACTAGTGTTTAAATGCTATTTAATTGAGGTATTTATTTTCCAAAATGGTCTTTTCTTCTACTTTTCTGAAAGGCTTTTGTTTTGAAATGCCAGCAATTAAGTACATGTCGATCCTTGCTATGAAGACTGGAGAGTTTATCCTAGCCTTACAGAGGGAGTACTGCCTTGCTAGAGGTGATATCTTCTGATCGAGCATTAACTCTAGGTCCAGTCTCTCTGTTTAAGTGAAAAAAAAAGCTCCTAAGGCACTAAAGATAAAATACCAAAAGAACTGTAGATGCTGAAAATGGGAAACAAAATCAAAAAATTACTAGAAATACGTAGTTCTGAACAAGGGTCACTGGACCCAAAACATTACTTTTGCTTTCTCTCCACAGATGCTGCCAGACTTGCTGAGTTTTCCAGCAATTCCTGATTTTGTTCTGAAGGCACTGCTTGATAAAGTGCAGGGTGCTTGGACCAATATTCCTCTACCAAACACCACCAACAACAGACTAGTTACTGGCATCTTATTACAGTCTGTGGGAGTATTGTAATTATAATTACTCTATTATATAATGTGACTAATTTAAGATGGAGACGAGAAGGAATTTCTTCTCTCAGAGTTTTGAGTCTTTGGAACTCCTTGCCACAGACAGCTGTTGGGGTAGAGTTGTATACATTTAACGTTGAGAGAGAGAGATTCTTGATCAGTAGGGGAATCAAGAGTTTTAAGGAAATGGCAAGAAAGTGGACATGAGGAATGCTGGATCCACCATGATCCGACTGAATGATGGAACAGGCCTGATAGCCAAATGGGCTCCTGTTTCCATTTCTTATGGTCTGCATTATTATATCATGAACAAAATACCTGCCGTGTTCACCAATATTACAACAGTCAATAATACAACATTCTTTCCAAGGTTATTGTAATTGGACATGAAATGCTTAGAGATGTTTTTAGAAAAGCACAACATATACATGGTGTCATTGAATGTCAGGACAGGCTTAAAGGGCTGAATGGCCTGTTAATGATTATCTATCCTATAACATGCATCCATGTGTAATTGTACAAAATTGTGAATTATGTACAAGTTTTAACATATTTGAACCTTTATGGAAATTGTATGCAAATAATGCAGGATGGTTAGTTGGCTCAAATTTGTTAATGAGATCTAAAATTAGATGAATCGTAAGTGAAAAATCCAATTAAGAAATGGGAAGTCAATTATGAAATTCTCGCATTTACGCATATTAATTTTATTCACTGCCTCTCAGCCCATTTCACTTACAATTGTTCTGGACCAGAGCAAAACCTCAAAATAAATTAAGAAGATAACCTAGGCTCTGCCTTTTCTTATTTTAAAGGCAAATCCTGGCATTTTTTTTATTGCAATTCGAACAGTCAGTTTACCTGTCATGAAGCCAAACACACTTCATTCGTACACTGTAGTTAAAAGACAACAAAAGAAAGAATTTAGAATAACCTAATTCTACTGCAAAACTTAAAAGAGTAATAGATTATTTAACTACCAAACAGTAGCACTTTCCAATTTAGTAATGTCCCATAAACACATCCTTCATCAAAATTGCAACAACCCAATAGCAGTTATGTTCTCTCATTCTGCCATGCATATAATTTTCAAAATGATTGTCTGCAATAATAAGCTCCATCTAAACAGTATGGAATTTTTATTCTTCAATTTTTGCAGAAGCTTTAAGTGATTATGATCAGTATATACAATTGCTTTAGACACATTACGGGCAATATAAATATTGTAACACCCACACCAAGCTCAAGGTCTCCTTCTCAATCGTGGAATTTTTCTGTTGACGAATATTCAATTATCTGGAGAAATTCCCAGTAGGTTTTTCTATCTCCTCGTCATCTCCTTGCAAAAGAACAGCACTGACATCCACATCACTTGCATTGATAATCACCTTGAATGGCTGTGTATAATTAGGTATGGCTCACACTGGGACAGTGGTTAACACAGATTTCAGGCTGTCAAATGCCTTCTGTTGGAACTCAGCTTTTTCCTCTGAACTAAAAATATCTATTTTGTCCTCCACCTGATCTTGTTTTTTTTTCTGAACTATTTGATCAAGAATAGTCTCTGATCGTTGAACTTCAACTTACTTATATTTATTCTTTGATTTCTCCTCTTACTTCAACCTGTGGCTTTGTGACCTTGTCAGGAAAAATCTTAGGATATACTTCCTGTAATACCTCAGTTGCCTGATTTTCCACAGACTTTACAGCCACAGTGGGCATCACTCCTACCTGTGATCCAGCTATATTATTACCAAGGATGAACTGTTTTTCTGGAACTGAAAATTTCTCTACTACTCCCATAACCACTTCACCCCTTTACACCAGACTCTCCAATCTCACTTTATATAATGGAAAACTGCCCTTTACACTATGTATTCCACACATTTACACCTTCTCTGATAATACTCCTTCTAAATTATATATCTTCTCATTTCTCACTGTCAAATATTGACTTACTCCAGTATCTCTTAAAATCTTAATTTCTTTACCTACCTCTCCTGGCATACATGATTCCACCTGACCCACACAAATAAATTATTTGAAGATATCCAACGCCTTCTTCTCAACCAACCCCTGATCAGGTTTTACATTCTTTTGCAGTTTTTAGCTTCTTTTATCACTTCAACAAAACTCACTGTCTTATCCTGGGGTTAGCACTGCTACCTGACAGCACCAGGGTCCCAGGTTTGATTCCAGCCTTGGGTGACTGTCTGGGTGAATTTGCACATTCTCCCCATGTCTGTGTGGGTTTCCTCCAGTTTCCTCCCACAATCCAAAGATGTGCAGGTCAGGCGAATTGGCCATGCTAAATTGCCCATAGTGTTAGGTGCATTAGTCAGAGGGAAATGGGTCTGGGTGGGTTGCTCTTTGGAGGGTCTGGTTGGGCCAAAGGGCCTGTTTCCACACTGTAGGGAATCTAAAAAAAAATTTTTCCTGCATCTCTCTTCCCAATACTTTTTCTAAACCACTAACACTACGACTTCATTTAGTCTTATTGCAGTGAGCTTTTTTATTTCTCTTTCCCCCTCAAGTTTCCTTTTGATCCTGTGGTAAATTGCCTTTGCTATCATCTCCATGAGATCTCCTTTTTCCTTACCACCTGAGGATTTCTCTTTCTCCCAATTTCTATCCCTCATGGATTGAAATTGAAGTCGAAAGTCAATTTTTGATTTATGAACCAACCAGACATCGACCAAACATCAACCAGTTTTGCTGCTAATCTTGTAACCTTACCTCTCTACGCTTCTACACAAATGCTCACTACTTCAGGAAGTGAATTTTTGAACGCCTCCAAAATAATCATCTAAGAGTGACACATGTCTCATCTATTTTCAATCCCCTTATCCATCGATCAAAATTACTTTGTTTGAACCTTTCAAACTCAATGTATGTTTGACCATGTTCCCTCCTTAGATTCCTAAAACGTCTCTGGGCTTCCAACATCAGCTCATATGCACTTACGATGGCATTTTCACTCCCCAGATACCTCCTCTGATAGTCATGCAAATACCTAACTAGCTCTACTTACCGACTTCATTTTGATCAACAATACCCACATGGTCACCAGCCATTTCATTTATTTAGCCACTTTCTTAAATGAAATTTAAAAAAATCTTTGATCTTCCTCTCACTGAACTATGGCAATGCTAGGACATATTTAAACAGGTCCCCACTAGGCCTTTGGCTATGAAGGGATTGTTCTCCATCAGTGTCTTCATCACTATTCCTACCTTTCACCTCTACCTCTGCCATTTTAAATAGAGTTTGAGTTTTCGGTTCCAACCTCTGAAGTTCAAAAACTCTCTTATTTTCCCTTACTTCTGCTAAGGCCTTCCTCTCCTTTTTCTTTTTTTTCTCTCTGATTTAAGTCGCAATTCAAACTTTTTTTCTTTTTCTTTTGCTTCTAATTCAAGTCGGTTCATTTTCAATTGAATTGTAGCCATTTCCAAAGGTGGCATTCCAGGCAATTGTAAATGCCACAATTATCTCCCCTTTCCTCAGAGACACAAGTCACCCCAACTCCAGTGTGTTTTCCAATTCCAAAAGCTTTGCCTTGCTGACTTTCTATAAAACTCCTGAAGTGACTTCTTCCGCCCCAGGAAACGCTTAGTGACTGAAAGAGCCATTAGTACACAAACACACCCAACTTAGATCATTAGACATGGGAGCAGCCCATCGAGTCTGTTCCACCATTCAATCCTGGCTGATAAGTTTCTCAACCCCATTCTTCCATTTTCTCCCCATAACCTTTGATCTCCTTGATACTCAAGAGCCTATCCATCTCAGTCTTAAATATACTCAACGACCTGGCCTCCAAAGCCTTCTGTGGCAATGAGTTCCATAGATTCACCATTCTCTGGCTGAAGAAGTTTCTCTTTATCTCCATGCTAAAACATCTTCACTTTACTCTAAGTCTGTGCTCTCGGGTCCCAGTCTCTCCTACAAATGGAAACATCTTCCCAACATCCACTTTGTCCAGGCCATTCAGTTTCAATTACATCCACCTTCATCCTTCTAAACTCCATCAAGTTATAGACCCAAAGTCCTCAAACATTCCTCATATATTAAACCATTCTTGTGAATCTCCTCTGAACATGCTCCAGGGCCAGTACATCCTTCCTGGGATATGGGGCCCAAAACTGCACACAATCCTAAATGTGGTCTGACCAGAGCCTTATAGAGCCTCAGAAGTACACCCATGCTTTTATATTCAAGATCTCTTGAAATAAATGCCATCATTGCATTTACCTTCCTAACCTTTGACTCAACTAGCAAGTTTGCCTTGAGAGAATCCTGGACTAGAACTCCCAAGTCTCTTTGCACTACAGACTTCTGAATTTTCCCCCCATTTAGAAAATAGTCCATGCCTCTATTCTTCCCACCAAGGCGCATGGCCACGCACTTTCCCATGTTGTCCTCCAACCGCCAATTCTTTGGCCACTCTCTGAACCTGTCCAAATCTTTCTGCAGCCTCTCCACCTCCTCAATGCTACCTGTCCCTCTAAAAAAAGAACACCAACACTGCCTTTGAGGCTAGTAATCCTAAACCCCAACCTGGAATTAGAGATTTTGATCCGGTATAGAGACCCCAGTTTGTTATGGACCAGATCAAACCCCCTCAAGAAGATAGCTTAGATCCTATCTTTTTCTTACTTTAAAGGCAAGTGCCAAGCATTGCATTTCAGATGCAATTTGATTGGTCAAACTACCAGCCTTGAAACCAAACAAACACTCTTTAATTATAAACTATAGTTAAAAGACAACAAAAGAAAGAATTTGGAATAATTTAACTCTATTGGAAAACTTGACAGAATATTGGATTTTTTAGCTACCAGACAGTAGCAGTTTCCAATGTAGCAATATCCCATAAACACACTCTTGGCAAAAGCAATTTCAGTAAAATAGATTGTCTCACATGCAAGTCTAACAGCAGGAAGGGAACTCCAGCTTTTAGCTGTAACAGACAGAGGGATAACAGCTTCCACACTCAGCTTCAACACTGTAGCAGCAACTAAAACTAATAGTCCTGGTTCTGTGGGAGCTTGATCCCACCCATTCAGGCTGCTTCTATTGTTTCAACATTTTAAAAAGAAAACAAGCCCTCAAAAACTGTTTACTTTATTGGCTTGGAGTAGCACTTCTCTCTCAACCTTTCTTAAAGAAAAAGACAAAATAAAACATATGAATCGTCACACATCATGTCTCATACACTATCTCAAAATGCTAGCTTCTAATTTGGAATTGAATTAAACTGTAATGGGTTCTGCTAGTCAGAGCCAATGCAGAAGCATAGGACAACAGTATCAAAATGGTATGCTCTGTCTTTGTCTCATGATTACCCTGACCTTTTAGAGTTGATGCAAATCCAAAATGAAAGAAAGCAGGTCCCTCCCTTGTAATAAAACCACAAAGTAAAGACAAAGCAAGTTATTGTCCACAAAGACTACAGAGCAGAAACTGCCTGCACTTAGGTACTTAGACTAACAATATCACCCTTGGATATAACAGAATGGATGTTATCTGTCATGGGAGAAACACAATTTGGTTGCCAACAGTTAAATAACTACAACTGAGGTTGCTAATAACTAGCAGTCACACTTACTTTTTTAGATTACTTCCAGTGTGGAAACAGGCCCTTCGGCCCAACAAATCCACACCGTCCCGCCGAAGCGCAACCCACCCATACCCCTACATCTACCCCTTACCTAACGCTACAGACAATTTAGAATGGCCAATTCACCTGACCTGCACATCTTTGGAGTGTGGGAGGAAACCGGAGCACCCGGGGGAAACCCACGCAGACACGGGGAGAATGTGCAAACTCCACACAGTCAGTCGCCTGAGGCGGGAATTGAACCCGGGTCTCTGGAGCTGTGAGGCAGCAGTGCTAACCACTGTGCCACTGTGCCACCGTGCCGCCCAACTTACTGATCCGAGAGCCTTTGGATGAATACTGTAAAAAAAGTTAGTGGCAAATAAAAGACAGAATTTAATGCAAACATATTAACTAAAAGTAGTGACTAGAAAGAACGTATGTTTATATAGCACCTAACCAACATGGGGTCACAAACCACAATGTTTTGATGCTCAGCCATGTCTCAGTTGTCTTTATCTCATTTGAAACAACAGGTTGTGCAGTTTCAGGTCCTATTTCAGCACCTTGAGAACAAAATCTAAGATAGCACTCCAGTGCAGTCCTGAGGTAGTGCTGTATTTCAAGGCTTAGCCAGTCCTCTTTGGTGAATATAAAATGTCCTGTGGCCTTTTTCTAAAGATTACTAACATGTATTGCCCAACGGTAAAAATCACACAACTTCAGGTTTATTTGGAAGTACACGCTTTCAGAGCTCTGCTCCGTTGTCAGCTGGCTACCTGATGAAGGAGCAGCGCTCTGAAAGCTAGTACGTCCAAATAAACCTGTTGGACTATAACCTGGTGTTGTGTGAATTTTAACTTTATCCACACTGGCACCTCTGCATTGTATTTAGTGCCCAGCCAGCTGAGTATACTATAAACTGGGAATCTGGTGATTATCTCCTTGCTATTTGGGGGAGTGTGCCATATACGAAAGCACACTCGATTTCTAAGATTACAACAATGACAACACTCCAAAAGGACTTATCTGAGTGTAGGGCATTTCGTACATGCTGAGTTCATGAAGGATATTAATGCAAGTCTTCTTTAACGCAGAAGTGACAGTTTCTTTTTTGAGTTTAATTCTTATTTCCAATACTTGGGTGGTTCTACAACATACATTAATAAACCAAGCACTTTCACGATTGGGGTATATTGAGTTGCAGGTGATTGTTATGTATATGTTATGTATAGTATATGTTATGTATAGTATATGTTATCAACGCCCTTTTATAAGAATAAACAGGATAGCCAACTGGTAAAACGTGCTGCTAGAATTGTTACTTGGATATTGACACAAATATTAACATATACGTGATTTCCTCCACCACATATTTGTTCAACTTTCTTTAAAAGTTCAATTTAAGCATTTACCTGGTGATATCTTAATTTCAAACTTGCTAACAGAAAGTTTAGAAAACTAACTTACCATTACATAATTAAAGTGAACTATCTACAGAAACGGAAAGGTTTAACCTTTATCTTTGTTTCCCCTTTTAAATCTGTATCCCAGCTGCATTACCGAGAAGCAACAGCTTTACAGTTCTGGCCTCCTTCTCCGCATCTTCCTGTAGTTTCTTTTCCAGTTGTTTTGACCTTTTCGCTAATTCCTTGTCTTCTGCACTCGCTCCACTCCCCATCCGTGAACCTGCTGCTATTGTTGCTGCGGTTGTAGGTGAATAAAGAAAGTTAATTTGCTGTGAATGATTGTGCTGGAATTGGCCTTCAGGGCAAAGAGACAATGAGTCACCGAATCCCCAGGCACAGTTGGAGCTTTCCTGTTCACTCTTCTGTCCTAATCATCCTTCCTCTAACCTAATCTCTTCATTGAGATTATAGAATTTGATCAGCCGCATAAATGAAAAAAAATCCAATTACAACAAAGGACACAGAAAGGTTATAAACGTGATGTGGTCAAATTTTTAAATTCACTGTGAACAATAAGTATTTGCAAGATAAACATGCATAAGGAAGTTAAAAATCACACAACACCAGGTTATAGGCCAACAGGTTTAAATCGGATTGAGCCCTCCACTATCACCTGATGAAGGAGCGTCGCTCCGAAAGCTAGTGTGCTTCCAATTAAACCTATTGGACTATAACCTGGTGTTGTGTGATTTTTAACTTTGTACACCCCAGTCCAACACCGGCATCTCCAAATCTTGCGTAAGGAAAGCCACTTAACTTTATCCATCACTTTCCCAGTGTAGCTTCAGTGATTCTAGGATTTATCTGTTCTGTATAATCGTTATCTTTTGTGTGAAGAAACTTCGATCAATTTCAATATACATCAGTATGTGGCTGTGGTTCCCCTCACCCCCCCCATGGTTTCATTTAAATTAATTGTTCAGGACTTGATGAACAATCTGTGTGGCCATACTAATAGCTGCAAGAACAAACAATTTAATATAATAAAGTTGAGCTCATTTATTCTAAGTACCAGTGACATACATACATACAGAGAGACGTGTCCTCTGCAAACAAAAGGAACGTGTTCGAGCCTCCTGCATATTTCTGAAGGTTCCTCCACTAGGTGGCACTGTGACTAGCATGCTCAAAATGTGCGCATAGTTGGTGAGCTCAGTGATGGATGTAAAGTCATGAGGAGTTAGGGTAAGGATTGAGGTAAGGCTGGGTTTGGGGGAGGCAAAGGTAAAGGTTGAGATAGGGCTGGGTTTAGAGGGGGCAAAGGTAAGGGTGGAGGTAGGGCTGGGTGTAGTATTAGGGGGAAGGATAAATGTAGGGTAGGTGGAAGGGTTGGGATGGGCTTAGCATTACGTGTAGGGGTAGAGATAGAAGTAAGGGCATGTGTGGAGACAATGGTAGGTATGGGTTTGGAGGTAGGGTGGGGGCGTAAAGATATAAGTAGGGATAGGAGTGAGGTTTAGTCTGGGGGTTGGGTGTGGCCAGCAGTGAGAGGTGGGAGTGAGGGATGGGAATACAGACACAGAAAAGGGGTAGGGTTGGAATGTGGTTAGCCATCAGGAGAGGTGCAGCATCCTGTGAAATGATCAATGGGGAAGGGGGGCAGCCAGAATTCTCTGTTGTGCTGGTGTGACATGTGCTGGCAGCCGCCCTAACCTCCCCATCACCCTCCATTTATAGTTCACCCCAAAACAACCCAACATGAATGTGTTAATCACAAAGTGCTTGGGCCAGGTTTCACAGATGTTCTAGGCTACTGAATGTGAACGTAGAACCTCTACTGAAATGATTGCTCTTGAGGTCGGCCAATGGATTTTATTGTTCTCAAGTCTCCTTTCTGAGAAGCAGCAGATAGGACCTTTAAATAATCCAGATGATCTTCCTTTCCAATCCCATTGTTATTTGCTTGCTGCTGTCATAGTAGTGGTAAAACATAGATTATCAATTAACGAGTTTTGAGAAGATTGGTAGCCAGGTTGAGGTTCTGGATGTAAGTTTGCTCGCTGAGCTGGAAAGTTCATTTTCAGACGTTTTGTCACCATACTAGGTAACATCATCGGCTGCTCGTGCCTCCGCGACCATCAGCCAGACAACAGCCACCACAAACGCTGGACAACCAACTACTGCCGTGATTGCTACCAAATCCACCGCCACTGAGAGCGACGCAAGGCCCAACCGAAAACATACTTCTGCACACCCCCATTGCTGCCGCCACAGCCACTTCTGCCCCCTCTGACATCACCCATGCCATACGTCCTGCGACTTCTGCCCCCTTTGCATCCGCTGCTGCAGCTACTTCCACCCCTTGCATCATCACCTACACCACAAGTTCCGCCACTTCTGCTCCCTATGTCATCACTGATGCCACGCGTTCTGTGACTTCTGCCCCCGCAGCTGCCGTTATCACTACCACTTCCGTCCCCACTGAGGCCACACACCTGCAAACTGCCAACACGCACCCCCCCCCACTGATCCCACTGTCACCATTCCCCCCCTCCCCCCCAGAACCCCGTGGTGAGCATCACTTCCACAAATAACATCACGTCCCCCAGTCCTGCTACTACCACACTCACTCCAGTTACAGTCTCCACCCCCACTCCTAGCTATAGCCCTATACCAGGTCCTAGCTCCCAGGCCTGCTGTGTTTTCGCTATCCCCCAGACCTCCCCCTCACTGAGGATGAACGATCAGTCCTCAGCAAAGGTCTTACCTTTATCTCCCTCCGTCCACGCATCAATGAGTTCAATAAGCATCGTGATGTCGAACACTTCTTCCACCGTCTCTACCTCCAAATTTACTTTTTTCATCAAGACTCCCGTACACCTTCCAAGGATCCCTTCCCAAGACATCCTATCCACCTGGACATCCCGTGACTGTCTATTACCCGCCCTTGACCTCTTTATGCCACTAAGACATTAACCACCTCAACCTGTCTACCCCCTCCCTCATTCCTACCTCTCACCCTCACAACGCACAACCCTCCTCCACTCTCTCTGCTCAACCCTAACTTCACCATCAAACCAGCAGATAAAGGGCTTGCAGTGGTAGTTTGGCACACTCAGTCTGCTCCCAACCCATCGAATTCATCTCCACCTACCTCATTACTGTCCTATCCCCCCTGTCCAGGAACTCCCCACATACGTTTGGGACACCACCCACGCCCTCCACCTCCTCCAAGACTTCCGTTTCCCCAGCCCCCAACTTCTCATCTTCACCATGGATATCCAGTTCCTGTACACCTCCATCTGCTATGACCAGGGCCTCCAAGCCCTCTGTTTCTTCCTCTCCCAACGTCCCCACCTTCCACTGATACACTTATTCATTTGGCTGAACTGGTGCTCAACCTCAACAATTTCTCCATCCAATCCTCCCACATCTTCCAGACAAAAGGGGTAGCCATGGACACCCGCATGGGCCCCAGCTATGCCCATCTCTTTGTCAGCTACATAGAACAGTCCATCCTCCGGAGCTACACTGGCACCACTTGCCACCTTTTCCTCCACTAGATTGATGACTGCATCGGTGCCACCTCGTGCTCCCACGTGGAGGTTGAACACCTCATCAACTTCACCAACACATTCCACCCAGACCTTAAATTCACCTGGATCATCTCTGACACCTCCCTCCCCTTCCTGGAACTCTCCATCTTTATCAACAATGACTGATTCAACACCAACATTTTCTACAAATCCACCGACTCCCACAGCTACCTGGATTATAACTCCTCCCACTCTACCTCCTGGAAAAATACTAGCCCATATTCCCAATTCCTCCACGTCTGCTGCATCTGCTCCCAGGAGGACCAGTTCCACCACAGAACACACCAGGTGGCTGTATAGGGTCTTTCAAGTTCATTAGTTGCTGTTTTAGTGTGCTGGTGGGTTCGTGGGCTACCATGATAATAAGAGGTCTGAGTAGTCTAGCAGTCATTTCTGAGATGTATTTGATGTAGGGGAAAGTCGCTAGGGTTTTTGGACGTGTTTTGTCTGCATGTTTAGGTTTGTTGCTGAGAAATTGGCAGACTGTCTTCAGTGGGTACCCGTTCTTTTTGAATACACTGTAGTGGTGATTTTCCTCTGCTTTACATAGTTTCTCTGTGCTGCAGTGTGTGGTGGCTCATTGAAGTAATGTTCTAATGCAGCTCTGTTTGTAGATGCTGGGATGATTGCTTCTGTAGTTCAGTATTTGTTCCTGCTCTTTTCTTGTAGACGCTGGTTTGAAGTTCCCCATTAGCTGTTCACTCTGCTGACATCCAGGAATGGCAGTTTGTTGCTGTTTTCCTCCTCTTTAGTGAATTTTATGCCAGTAAGGGTATTATTGACGGTCTTGAAGGTTTCCAACAAAATACGTCAAGAAACCCTAGCCACTCTCCCCTACATCAAAGACATCTCCGAAATAACTGCCAGACTACTCAGACCCCTTGACATCGTGGTAGCCCACAAACCCACCAACACACTAAAACAGCAGTTAATGAACATGAAAGACCCTATACAGACAACAAGCAAAACTAATGTAATTTACAAAATACCTTACAAGAACTGCAACAAACACTACATTGGACAAACAGGCAGTAAACTAGCCACCAGGTTACATGAACATCAACTAGCCACAAAAAGACATGATTCACTTTCACTAGTATCTTTACATACAGATGAGGAAGGACACTACTTCAACTGGGACAACACATTCATCCTAGGACAAGCCTGGAAGCATGGCATTCCAACCAGAACTCTATCAACAAACACATTGACTTGGATCCCATTTACTATGCCCAGAGAAAAAGAACAGGAAATGACATCACCAACCCAAGGAAACCTAAACACATAAATAAAAAGTAGGCCATACCACCAGTGCTTCACTGGAGGCTCACTGAAGACGTTACCTAGTATTGTGACAAAACATCTGAAAACGAACCTTCCAGCTCATTCAGCAAACTTACATCCATAGACTATCAATTTTCAACTTCCATCATCTGATGTTAATATCAAGACTTCCATGACTAAAATGGTTACAAGAAGGAAGAAACATAAACCTAAAATAACTGCCGTTGATCACCTAAGGCAGGGTCAGGAAACCAAATTGGAATAAACAAAATTGTTTGAGCTGAAATTATCATTTTACCTCTAGATGTTAGTAACAGTCACCTGCATCAGGTATTAGGGAACTTGCATAAATTGTTACAATTTGCACTTTTATGAGAGTTCCAAATGAAAGTGTTGCCTGCAAATATCCAGCTTGGAAAAACAATGGAGCCAGACTCAGGGATACACAATTGAACCATAATCCTCAGCAGAGTGAGGATTGGTAACAGCACGGTCGAAAAGACCTTCCCTCTCTTTGCAATTCCTCTTGGTTTCACTGAGAACCCAAAAAGGTCTACGACTGTGTATTTTGCCTTTTTACCTGATCAGAGGCTTGTGGGCTCAAGACCCATTCCACGCCTTACATAATGTCGAATGATAGGCACAGCTAAGTACAGAGGGGACGCTTAACATTTTTGGAGATATTGGTTTTGGATGAGATAATTTGTTCAGATGAATTTAAATGCCCTTGGAAAAGGAATAGAAGAGTTCTCCCATGTCTTAGTCAATACCAATCCTAGAACCACCATTGCAGTTTCTGGACTGTGCACAAATTGTTTGGCTACTGACTGAAAGACGTTAATTGCCTTTGGGTCATTCTAGAGGGTGTTAAATAAATTCATGTCTATCCTTTCTGGAATGATGAAGAAGTGGGCAAGGGGAAAATGATACACTCCATCAATAAACACATCGATTTTGATCCTATCTATCTTACCTTGAAAAAAAAACTGGAAAGGACAGCACTCACCTTAAGAAACCAAGACCTATAAATAGAGAGGTGGGACATACCACCAACACTTCAATGGAGACTCTCACTGATAATGTTACCTAATATGGTGACAAAACATCTGAAAACAAAACTTCCAACTTAGCCAGCTAACTTACATATTTATCATCAACCTTAAAAATCACACATAAACCAGGTTATAGTCCAACAGGGTTAATTGGAAGCACTAGCTTTTGGAGCGCCGCTTCTTCATCAGGTGGTTGTGGATGAAGGAGCGTCGCTCCGAAACCTAGTGTGCTTCCAATTAAACCTGTCAGACTATAATCTGGTGTTGTGTGATTTTTAACTTTGTACACCCCAATCCAACACCGGCATCTCCAAATCATATAATCAACCTGAGCTACAAGTCTTCTCAAAAATCGCTAATACGTCGACCGTTACTTGAGTCCTCTTTAATTATTTGTGGTCAAGCCAACCATAAAACTGAGCAAAACCCGAAAAAAAAACTCTAGATGTTGTAAATCAGAAACAAAAACAGAAATTGCTGGAAAAGCTCAGCATGTCTGGCAGGATCTGTGAGGAGAAATCAGAGTTAACATTTTGAGTCCGGTGACCCTGCCTGAGAACTGAGCACCTCAGCTTTGGCCAGTGACTGTGCACGAGCAGCAATAGTTAGTAGGTGAGAGGTCAGGGAAGTCTCCAAAGAAGCCTTTCCAACAGGCTACCAAAATGAACTAAGATTCCTGATTCTGCATTTGGTTCCCCCGCACCCAACCTCTCATTCTTACACCTTTCAGCAAGCACGATCACTACATGGATGACTGCCCAGGCAAGATCGAAGACCCAGTTTCTTCAAGGTAATCTTGTAAGGAGCTCAGTCTCTGGAGTAGATTAGTGTGCCAGGAAAAGTAAAGCCAAGTCAATAAAACCAAATGAGCTTTAACAGGCTAATGGAGGGAACCTGATTACAGAGTTACATTCTTTTGAAAGCTTTAGGGGATTCTGTGCTCTCAGCAGCTGTCAAATGCAATCATTGGTTTCTTCAATATTGGCTGGCGGCTGTCAAAGCTGTTTTCAGTCAAATGGCATTCTTCTCTTCCCCACAGGTCAATCCTCCGAAAACTTGTCCCAGCTGAACTTTGATATTGAGACAGGAACGGTGGAGCCTCGATTCCCCACTAGGTGGTTTATTATGGAAAAACCATCTCTATCTAACAATTGCTCAACAGGAAGGTCGATACCTCAGAGGGCCAGACCATCAGAGGATTTGAAAATATAGTGGACAACTTTCAAATTGAAGCATTGCTTAATTAGAAGCGAGGTCAAGTCCAGGTAGATTGCGGATAATACTACCAGTGCATCCATCATCTCTGTAGTCAATTCCTTTAAAACCCTAGGATTTTAATTTGGAATTAATAAAAATTTGCAACCCACGTGGCCAGTCAATGGCTCCCATCTCAGAACTGGACTAAAAGGAATTTGAAATCCCTCTGGCCCCTTCCTGTCCATCAGGGCACCTGGGAGAATCACAACCACTGAGGAGTAGGTGCTTCCCTTTGCTCTTGTTCAGTCACCATGAAGACACAGAGTCAAGCTTAGTGATAGAATTCCCACCTCTGAGTCAGAAAGTGAAGGGGTTCAGACAGTGCAGCAGTTTGAGAAGGAAAGGGGGAGGAAATAAACGAGAAAAAGTACTGGGGAAACCAGCAGAGCAAAAGATCAATAAGTCCTCGAACCTAGGGTGTTTCCTCCAAGGGTTTTAAAGGAAGTGGCCACAGAGACGATGGATGCACCACTGGTAATAATGTTCCAAGAATCCTTAGATTCTGGATAAGTCTCAGTGGATTAGAAAACTGTTGATGTAACAGTTTTTACAAAAGGAGACAAAAAATTTAGCTGGGTGAGTTGGCTTAACATCCGTTACTGGGAAAACGTTACAGTTTATTTGTTATCATCGTTGTAATTGGTGATCATTCACTATCGAGTATGATTATCTCCCCAGAAGATTCCATGTCGCTGCTCATGGGTTCTGTTGGCCATTATGTGGCTGATGAGTCTGATCCTAGAGCTCCATTTCCAACAATACATTTGGCAGAGATATCCAAGGTCCCTGCAGCCTACAGGCCTCAATATCAAGTTCAATGATTTTACAGGTTGAACACGTTCTGTGTCCTCTACCTGCCCAACACCATTGCCCTTTTGATGAGATGGGCTGCTTTCAGCAGAGCCAACCCATTTTCACCAACTCATCATCTCCATCATTAACCTTTCTCTCTACCCGGCATATTATCTTCCATAACTTTGTCTGCCCATCATTCTCTGCCTCTGGGCTCCAGCTCTATTCCTTCCCCCGCCAACTTCAAAAATAAATATCACCTTTTCTCAGCTACCATCAGTTCAGAAGAAGAGTCGTCACTGGAGTTGAAATGTTGACTCTGCTTTCTCCCCCATAGTTGCTGCCAGAGCTGCTGAGTTTCTCCAGCAGTTTCTGCTTTTGTAGGAAGGTTGATGCCTCAGGCTATGAATCCTTGTATTATTATGTAAGGTCACCAAATGCATAGTAGAAAAAAATGCATAGATAAGAGTTACAGCACGTACCAGGATGGTCCAACCCTTCTGTGCTGGTGTTCATTGTGTACACAAATGAATTTTTTCAATCACATTTCTCACCTTGAGCCCATGAGTCTATCTTTTTTTCCTCCAAGCTCCTACCCAATTTGATCATGAATGCTGGCATAGTATCTGCTTCAACCAGTAACTCTGGGTGGTTGTATCTGACCATTACCAACGCAATGGGCTGAAGGGTCTCTTTCTTGTTGTATGACTCTATATGATTGCAAAACAAATGGATACAGTTTGAAGTACTTTGACTTCAGAGTTTAAAGTGGATAGAGTCAAACGTGGAGAGGTTATAAGTGTCTGAGAGCTGCTATAGACCTTAAGATATGTTTTCATTCAATTCCTTCATTTCTCACAATCTTATACTCCACAACTACCTGATGAAAGAACAGCGCTCTGAAAGCCAGTGCTTCCAAATACACCTGTTGGACTATAAACTGGTGTTGTGTGATTTTTAACTTCCTAAATCCAATAACCCCCTCCCCTCCATCCCTTAGTAACACCTGTGTAGTAACTGTATTGTAATAGGTGTCACTATTGCTGTAGAAAAATACGAACATTGACAGTTTACCATCATAACATTTAAGAGTATTTAGATATGCAGTTGCAATGCCAAAGCATATAAGACTATCAGCTAAATGCTGGAAAATTGGATTGACTAGTTGGGTGGTTGTATCTGACCAGTACAGACTAATGGGCTGAAGGGTCTCTTTCTTGCTATATGACTTTATATGATTGCAAAACAAATGGATACAGTTTGAAGTTCTTTGCCTTCAGAGTTTCGAGTGGATAGAGTCAAAGGTGGAGAGGTTATAAGCGTCTGAGAGCTGCATCAGACCTTAAGACATGTTTTCATTCAATTCCTTCATTTCGTACAAACTGCAACAGGTTAACCAGCATTTTTAATTGACCAGCACCACGCAAGTTGGTGTTGGGGTGGGGCATTTGGTATTTGGAAAGTTACCAAATACATAATAGGAAAACATAATCTCTGCTCAAATGGAAAACACTGAAAACAAAGATATTAATATAGTCCTCCCATCAATATATAAATCGATTTAATCCAATCTCAAAAAATCAAAGGGAGTATCGCCACATCACTGTCTAGAATAGGAACCATAAATAACAATAATTACCCACAAGGGGGCGACAGATCCTTTAAAATAATAATTTTCATACAATATCATAGATAAACAAAAGGATATAGTGAATCAGAACAATGAAGATGGATAGATAAACAAAGGATGAAAATCTAGATACAATTTCAGAAACTAAAATAACATTTTTAAAAACATACACAGCTAGTATAAACCAGTAGGCAATTTACAGGGCACATGAAATCAGAAGATTGCAGAGAAACAACAGCAAAGCCGCAGACATCCAACCAAAACAGTCCAAACAGCCCTAGACCCACCCTCCT